>NC_091854.1:14955303-15258333 GCF_037783145.1 Equus przewalskii
TAGAGAAAGGGAATTATCTCTGTGAAGTTTTGGCCGTGTGTTTCATTTAAGTTTTTTATTTTTATGTAACACATATTTATTCAATATCTATTATATGCCAGGCACTGTGCTGGGCTCTGGGCACATGAAGTGATCAAAAGCAGACTTAAGGCTTTTACAACTTTGCATTGCAACTGTGAAAAGTGCTGTGAAGTAGAGGTACATAGTTCTAAATCAGTGCATAGTGAAGGACTTCTAACTTAGGAAGGCATTGGAGAATTTCCCTGAGGAAGGGCAGTGATGTGAAAGCTGAACTATGAATGATGAGTGGGAGTTTGCTGGTGAAGATGGTAGGTAACAGCTTTCTGGGCAGAAAGATAGCATGCGCTGAGGTCATGTGATAGTAGAAAGCATGAGTAATCAAGATACTGAACTAAGGCCAAATGTAGCTGGAGCACAGAGAGATTGATGGGGTGTGGGGAAGAGATCAACTGAAGGGTGATGTTCAGGATTATGGTCTTATCCTAATGCCATGGAGAGGAGGGGGCGATAAAGTTGGTAATATGACCAGATTTGCATGTTGAAAAGATCGTTCTGGCTGCTTCATAGAGAACAGAAGTCTATATGGTCGGAGAGGAAAGAGGGTTAGATGTAGACCCATTACTAAGCTATTGCAGATAGGCAATTTCCCATTCTATGGAATCCTTGGAATTCTCCTTAAGGAAAAAATTATCTTCTATTAGATAAAAAGTGATGACCAAGTAATATAAAAAAAGAGTTAACTAAATTACATGTTTAATATCATTTGGTAAATCTATGACAGAACTAGGAGCAGAAATTATCTTAGATTCTCAAATTCCTAAGTAAGACTGCATCTCTCTTTTAAAGCTATACATTTTTACATCATATGCTTTGTGCTAGATTACCTAAATGGAATAAAGTATATGTCCTCAATACATGTGTGCTTGGATTTTTTTCAAATATCTATGTGAAAGAATGGTATTATTCGTAAATTCGACATGGTTAGTTTTAAAATATATTGTTCTAGGGGCCAGTCCGCTGACATAGTGGTTAAGTTCACGTGCTCTGCTTCGGTGGCCCGGGGTTTGTGGGTTTGGATCCTGGGCGTGGACCTACACACCACTCATCAAGCCATGCTGAGGTGGCAGCCTACATACAGAATAGAGGAAGACTGGCACGTATGTTAGCTCAGTCACAATCTTCCTCAAGGAAAAATAGGAAGATTGGCAACACATGTTAGCTCAGGGCCAATCTTCCTCACAAAAAAATTAAAAAATGAAATATATTGTTCTAATTAAAGCTTTAACTTGATCTAATTTCATATCATAAAAATATAAAAAATTTCATATTATAAAATATAATAAATACATTTAAAGGTGTTGGAAACAAAAACAAGGACATTAGCACTGTTATATTGTGTTTCCTTTAGATTTGTGTGTGTGTTTCAAACCAGTTGATGTTAGCCTGTTTTGCACTGACATTGTTTAGCTTATTAGCTTATTCTGGATTTGACAGATGGAACTAATTATTTCCCTTATTACAGTGGAAACATAACTTTCTTACAGGATTCTCTTGAATGAGCACTTGAAATAGGATAACCGTGTGAACCTCCAGTTGTAGAAGCCAAGTGGCTCATGTATTCCACACCCTAGTCTTAGATTTTAGGCCCTTTGTGCATACTATATACTGTGGCTCCATTTTAGGTTTTTCTAGTCTAATTTGGGGACAGTATCTGCTCCTCTATAAAAGATTTGCATACATTTATAAAAAAGACATTTTTTGAAACAAATTTTCTTTCATAGGTAATATTTTTAAATACTTCTTCTAATTTCTTAATTTTTCTTGGGAATTGATATGTGCAAAATGGTTAACATTTGGGATTAATCAAAAGTAAACATTTATGCCTAGTAATATCTCTAAGTTTTGTATCAAATAGACAGCCCGATTTGTAGCAAATACAAAAATATCAGGATATACATTGTAGCCATAAAACCACATGTATAGGCACAGGTAGTTGATATAAATAAAACCTCTCTGATTCAGAGGCTTCACATGGTTTTCTCAGAAAAGTAGGTAAACTCCAAAAAACACTGGAGTAAAAGGTGATCAAAAACTGCCCCCTGTGGGTGACCCAGAGCACTCGAAGTCATCGTTAAAGAAGCAATATGAATGTCACCTGGCCGGGAACCATTTCCTACTGCCCAGCCCCATCCCTGAGGCAGTTAATGACTCTCTCCATGTGTTACCTTGCCTTATATGCCTTTATTGCACCTATCACATTCTGTTTAATTGATAGCCTATATGTAAATTCCTTAGGGCAAAGATCATATTAGTTTATCTTAGTATCTCCAGTGCCTAGCACTTAGTACACACTCAAATAAATGTCTGACCTACTAATATGTAAGTTAGTATATAGGGCAGAGATTCTTGTGTTTTTTTCACTGATGTATTCCCAGTGTCTAGAATAGTGCCTAGCACGTAGTAGGTGCTTAATAGACATTTATTGAATAAATCAATGAATGAATCAATAAATGAAGAAATGGAGGGAATTTAAATCCTTATAGTAAATGTCACAGGGAAAGAAAATTTAGAAAAGTTTGGATAGGAATTACTTTTCATATTATCTCTAATTTACAGAATGATCAAGTCTCGGCCTCTGGATTATACCTTTGTTCCTCGAACATGGATCTTCCCTGCAGAATATACACAATTCCAGAACTATATGAAAGAACTGAAGAAAAAAAGAAAGCAGAAAACTTTTATAGTAAAACCAGCTAATGGTGCAATGGGTCATGGGTAGGTATTTTTCACCTGGAATATATAAAAATAAAAAGTTGGGGAGAAGAATAAATGTGAGCATCTGCTCATGGTAGAGTACCGATATGAAAAAAATAATAAATAGATTTATAAATACTGCTTTTTGGAAACTAAATATTTAAGAATGCCTTTTACCCTGTCCCACAGGCTTCAGTAATTCAATTTAAAAATTAAGTCAACAGGTTGTACGACTTTAGTAGGAGACAACAAAATAGAAAAAAGAAGATGTTTGCTAATTTTGTCTTAAACATAAAATTTGCATTTTTTGTAATAATTTTAGAGTAAGTTTGGAGAGTAAAATCAGTTGCTACAGTAGAGCTAAACTGACTTGGAGAAAGAACTGGAAAGGGAGTTAGTAACTCTTTTCATGGCTAGAAATCTTAAGTAAAATATGTGTCTTTGTTGCTTTACAAAGAAGTGTTTTTCTTTCTGTAGCGATAATAATTGGATTGAAAATGAGTAGAACACATTTTAAACTAAAATGCCAAGTACTGGATGTGTTAGCTGAGACTAGATTATGCAACTTAATATTCCTTTTTCCTTTGTTTTCTTATGTTAGTTTTCTGCAGTGTACTTTTTCAAAGAAAATGTGGCTGAGGCAGCTTTTAATAAAAACATATGAGTCATTTTAATCTTTTGATTTAAAGTGTTGTGGGGAAAAAAAATTTGGAAATGTAGCTTCCAGGTAAATTATTGTTCAAGAAATTTTCTTTTACCTTTAGTCCTAATTTCATAATTTAATCAGACATTATTAATTGTGGTTTAATAATTTGAAAAATTAACATGTATTATTAGTGGGAATTTTCTATTAATTCTTTAATGTAAAGTTGGTTAGCTGCATGTTAGTATTAAGGGGAAAATTTGGGGGGATAATTGAAGCTCACATTTTTCTCAATTTTAATGTTAAAATATTTATATTTAATGTTAAAACATTATAAATAAGTAATAATCTGATTTGACAACAGTATAAAAAATAGCTGAGAAGCCTTCTGTGCTGCCTGGGTTTATCTCATGTAATTCAGTAGTGTGTAGCTAAAGGACACCCCTCTCATCTGTGAAATATATCTATTTCCTTGCTGGTCTTCTGTTTAGTCATTCTATCCATTATTGAAAGTGGGGTATGGAAGACTCCAACTGTTATTGTTGTCTGTTTCTCCTTTCACTTCTGTCAGTTTTTGCTTCATATATTTTGGAGCTCTGTTGTTAGGTGGATATATGTTTATAATTATTATATCTTCTTGATGCATTGAATTTTTTTTTTTTGCCCCTGGGAAAGATTCACCCTGAGCTAACGTCTGTTGCCAATCTTCCCCTTTTTTTCCCCTCCCCAAATCCCCAGTACAAAGCTGTATATATTCTAGTAGTAATCCTCCTAGTTCTTTGTGAGCTGCCACCACAGCATGGCTACTGACAGATACATGGTGTAGTTCCATGCCTGGGAACCGAACCTGGGCCACCAAAGTGGACCACACTGAGTTTTAACCACTAGGCCATCAGGACTGGGTTGACTTTTTAAAATCATTATATAGTGTCTTTCTTTTTCTCTTGTAATAATTTTTGTCTTAAAGTCTATTTTTTCTGATATTAGTATAGCCACTCTAGTTCTCTTTTGGTTACTGTTTGCATGGAGAATATCTTTGCCATCCATTCACTTTCAACCTGAGTCTTTCAATCTAAAACGAATCACTTGTAGCCAGCACATAGTTGGGCCATTTTTTTATACATTCTGCCAAATCTTGTCTTTTAATTGGAAAGTTAATCCATTTGTATTTAATGTAATTATCAACAAAGAAAGATTTACGTTTGCCATTTTGTTGTTTGTTTTCTGTATGTTTTATATAGTTTGATTCCTCCATTTCTCCATTTCTGCTCTCTTGTGTGTTAAATGGATATTTTCTAGCGTACCATTTTAATTTCCTTATCACTTCTTTTACTATATATTTTTGAGTTATTTTTTTAATGGTTGCCCTGGGATTACAATTAACATTCAATTTATAACCATCTAGTTTGGATTAATATTAATTTAGTTTCAATAGTAAGGAAAACTTTGCTCCTATATAGCTCTGCCGCCCTTTATGTTGTTATTGTCACAAACTATGTCTGTATATATTATGTGCCCATCAACATAGATTTATAATTATTGCATTATGCAGCTTTGTTTTAAATAACAAAGGAAAAATGAGCAATTACAAACCTAAATTTCACTAGTAGCAACTTTTTTATATACCTATGTAGTCACCTTTTGTTTTTAAGATTTTACTTTTTTTTTCCTTTTTTCTCCCCAAAGACCCCCAGTACATAGTTGTATATTCTTCGTTGTGGGTCCTTCTAGTTGTGGCATGTGGGACGCTGCCTCAGCATGGCCTGATGAGCAGTGCCATGTCCACGCCCAGGATTCAAACCAACGAAACACTGGGCCGCCTGCAGCGGAGCGTGTGAACTTAACCACTTGGCCACGGGGCCAGCCCCTGTAGTCACCTTTACAAGTGTTCTTTATTTCTTTGTATGGCTTTGAGTCTTGTCTAGTGTCCTTTTGTTTCAGCCTGAAAGATTCTCTTTAGCGTTTCTTGTAGGCCAGGTAGACTAGCCACAAACTCTCTCACTTTTTGTTTCTCTGGGAATGTCCTTCAATTTTGAACAGTTTTGTCAGAGAATTCTTGGTTAACAGTTTTTCTTTTTCTGTCAGTGCCTTGAATATATTATCTCACTGTTCTGACCTCCATTGTCTCTGGTGAGAGATCATCTGTTCATCTTATTGAGGAACCTTGGGCATGATGAGTCGCTTTAGTCTTGCTGCTTTCAAGATTCTCTCTTTGTCTTGACCTTTGACAGTTTGATTATAATGTGTCTCAGTGTGAATCTCTTTGAGTTTATCCTACTCAGAATTCATGGAGCTTCTTTGATATGTAGGTTAATATTTTTAATCAGATTGGGAAGTTCTCAGCCATTACTTCTTCAATTATTCTTTCTGCCTATTTCTCTCTTTTTCCTTTGATGCTCCCATTATATGTATGTTGGTGTTCTTGAAGGTGTCCCACAGGACTCTTAAGCTTGGTTCATTTTTCTTCATTCTTTTTTCTTTCTGTTGCTCAGACTAGTTAATCTCAATTGACCTATCTTCATGTTCACTGATTCTTTTTCTGCTTTCCCAGATCTTTTGTGAATTTTTTGTTTTGGTGGTTGTACTTTTTAACACCACAGTTTCTGTTTGGGTCTCCCCACCACCCCTTTTTTTTTCCTCAGGAAAATTCATCCTGAGCTAACATCTGTGCCAGTTTCCCTCTATTTTCTATGTGGGACACTGCCACAGTAAGGCCACCCTGCCAGTGACTGGTATAGGTCCATGCCCCAGAACCGAACCCAGGCTGTCAAAGTGGAGCATGCTGAACTTAACCACTAGGCCATGGGGCCGCCCCCTGCCCCCCACCTTTTTAAAAGAATTTCTGTCTCTGTTGATATTCTCTATTTGGTGAGATACCATTCTCATGGTTTCCTTCAGTTCTTTGTACATGGCTTCCTTTAGCTCCTTGAACAAATTTAAACTAGTTGATTTAAATAGTTGATTGTCTAGTAAGCCCAATGTCTGGGTTTCCTCAGAAATAGTTTCTATTAATTGATGATTTTCCTGTGTATGGGCCATACTTTCTTTTTTTCTTTGTATGACTCATAATTTTTTGTTGAAAACTGGACATTTTGAATATTATTTAGGAATCTAGAAATCAGATTCTTTTCCCCTCTACAGGGTTTTGCTTGTTGTATTTGTTTATTTGTTTAGTGACCTTTCTGAAATGATTTTGTTAAGTCTATATTGTTTGCTGTATGTGGCCTCTGAAGTTCCTGTTCTATTTGGTCAGTGGTCAGCTAGTAAGTTGGACAGAGATTTCCTTAGGCACTTGGAACAACGACAACAAAAATATCTCCCAATCCTTGTGGATGGACTGTGTGTGTTGCAGCGTGTCTTCAGCACTCAACGAGGCAGTTTACAACTCTGACTTACCCTTCTCTTCCTGCATGTGCAGAACCTGATGGTAGCCAGAGGTAGGAGCTTAGGGTCTTCTCAGATCTTTCCTGAGCTAGCATCTAGCCCTGGGAATGCCTATGGCCTTCTAGATTCCCAGAAATGTCCGAGCTTTTCAAAACCCTTATTCCCCTCAAATTCTCATTCTTCAGTCTTTCTCCTCAATTTATTTTAGTTCATCTGTAGAATATATCTAATATATTATATATTATATATATTATATTATACAACATATATTATATAATACATTGTTTTCCCCAACTGTTATTTGTTGCCCTAGGCAGCAGGGACTGTGTTGAAATGTCTTCAGCAATTGCCCCCCAAGTAACTGCCTTAGCACTGGGAGAGTTCCCAATTAGGAAAAATAAAAGCAAGTCCTTTGAAGCACTTCAGGGACTCACCAGACAGGTCAGAAAACATCCCCAAACAACCACAAAGATAAAGTCTCTTCTGCTTCCTCTAAAACCAGTACCTGTACTGGGAACGTGGGCTGCTGCTCAAAGCCACTGCTGAGCTGGGGGTAGGGGTCTGGGACCAAAGTACCTTAAAATGCCACAAAGTTCTTTTACACAGATTCAGCTGTGTGGTTTTTTTGTTTATGTTTTTGATTGTGTTCCCTGGTTGTCACAAGCTTTTGGTTAGTTATCAGGGTTGCAAAAAAGTTGATTCTAACAATTTTTTTTGTTATTCATTGCTTTTGTGGAGGGACAGACCTTGGAGTTCCTCACTCCACTGTTTTCTTCTTGAGTATTATCTATAACTTTGTAAACATCTTGACTCCATATCAAATTATTCTTTTAATTCTTTTCTTTAAACTTAGGATTTCTTTAATAAGAAATGGTGACAAACTTCCATCTCAGGATCACTTGATTGTTCAAGAATACATTGAAAAGCCGTTCCTGATGGAAGGTTACAAGTTTGATTTACGAATTTATATTCTGATAACATCGTGTGATCCACTAAAAATATTTCTCTACCATGATGGGCTTGTGCGAATGGGAACAGAGAAATATATTCCACCTAATGAGTCCAATTTGGTAAGTGATACCAGACAGAATCTATGATTTTATTAATTTGTCCAGTATAATTTTAAAGCACCATTGTGTATAAAGGTTATACGAATCAAAGTCTCTCCTCTCAGATTTTTATAGTCTAGAAGAGTTGCATACATAAATAAGACCGCTTCTAATTTATGGACAGCTTTTTGAAAATTATTTAAAAAACACTTCTGTTCTTGGCAGGCTAATTAGGGAAAGGCACCCCCTCTGGGAGCACAAGGATGCATTTTATTTTTTTTTTCAAAGATTGGCACCTAGGCTAACAACTGTTGCCAATCTTCCTTTTTTTTTTTCCCTGCTTTATTTCCCAAACCCCCCCAGTACATAGTTGTGTATCTTAGTTGCAGGTCCTTCTAGTTGTGGCGAGGATGCATTTTAAAGCACACACATGTATGCAGTGGCCGTACATAGAAATGGATTTCAAAGCACATATGTGTGTGCAGTGGCCCTGTATAGAAATGGTTTATATGGAAATATAAATAAAAAATAATATGCCATTGAGAAGTGCAGGCAAAGTTACGGAGTTGAGGGCAGGGATAGTGCGTTCAGCTCCTCACGGAGGAGGAGGTGCTTGAGCAGGCTTTGTAGAAAAGGGACGGTTTAAACACGTAGAATGTGGGAGAAAGTATATGAAACAGAGAAAGCAAAAGTTATCGGAAAGTAGAGTTATTAATTTTTGTTGGAATGAAAGAGAAGCTTGTAAATTTACCAAATAGGAAGTGGAGACATAAATTGGCAGTTTCAGTGTGCATTTTTAAGTCTGTTAAATGGAGCTTTTTGTAGATTGTCCATTAAGATTTCTTGTGCAACCATAACATACTGATAAATTCATAACTCTAATTTATAGTTTATAAAAGTCAAACTGTAATTTATCATAATTTATCATGAAAGTAATAAACTGTAATTTATAGCTTATGAAAGATAAACTGTAATTTATTATCCATACTTAAAAGTTTAGTTAACCTCTAACTCTACTTTTGGATCTACTAATTGTAGCAAAAATTGCAATCAATTATTTTTTCCCATTTTTGTCAAAGGCCTGGTTACCGTTCCTGCAATATTATGCACATGATTAACTCCATTGAGTAGTCATATTTTCAGAATTAAACAATGACTTCATAAATGTTACTACATTCATTAACTGAAAATGTTATAAACCTGGCAAAGGAAGAATAAGGGAATTGTCCACGTTTTCACAGGAAAGGAAGATAAAAGAAAGCGTCATCTCTTTGAAAGTCCTAAGTGTGGATGTATTCAATCATCGAGTAATGTTTGAATTCTACTGCGTTCTGGGCATTGTGCTGGTTTTGGAAAAACAGTGACCAAGGCAGTTACAGTACTTGACCTCACAATAGCAGTAATCTAGTGGGGAAGCAGAAAATAAAATAAGCAATTATAATACTCGATGGTAAGTGTAATGGTCTAAGAAACCGAGGGTGCTATGGCAGAGCATAGCAGGGGCATCTAACCCAGTTGGAGATAAAGGTTAGAGAGGGAGTTTGTAAAATGAAATCTGAATAATGAGGGGTTAGCCATGTTGGGGTGGGGTGGGGTGGAACTCCAAGTAGAAGAATGGTCCAGAGGTAAGTGAGAGGGAGTGTGGTATGTCTGGAGAAAGCAGACAAGTTCAGTATGGCTAAAGTACACACTAAGTAGGGGCGGCTGTTCAGAGATGAGGATGGAGAGTCCTAGAGGCCAGATCTTTCAGGACCATGTCTGGGATTTTGGAATTTAACCTAAGACGAAGGGAAACATTGAAAGGTTTTAAACAAGGGAAAGAAGGAATGAGATTTGTGTCTTAAAAAGTTCACTTGGTCTACATTGTGGGGAATGTGAGATGGGGTGTAGACGGATGGGAGAGACTAGAGTAAGGGAGACAAGAAGCTGTATTCTTATCTAACCACGTGTGAGAGGAAAGATGACTTAATTTGAAGAAATAGCAGTAGGGCTGGACTAAGAATATAGATTTAAGGTATGTTTAAGATAACATGGATAACATTGACAGGTTGGATTTGTAGAGCAAGAGCAAGAGAAATTAAGGATAAAACTCAAGATTTTTGGCATTGGCAGTTGGTGGATGGAGTGTTATTTACTGTGATAGGGAGTACAGGAGCTGTTAAAGGTTTTGTAGAAAGCTGATGTGTTTGGTTTGACCTGCCTGTGCAACCTTTCAATGGTTCTATACTATGGGGCTTTGGATATATAGTATAGGTCCGAAGTTCAGATAAGAGAGCTGAGCTACAGGCATAATTTGGGACTTGTCAGCTCATAGATTATAATTGGATAAGAATGGATTACACACCTGAAGGCAGATAGTCATGTTTTGAGAGGAAAGAGTAATGGAAGAGATAGGAAAGGGTAAGACTTGGAAGCTCATTTAGGTGATTTATTGTAGTATCTTAAGTTATACGTATGTAATTTGCGTAAGTACACTGGGTTAGGAAATCATAATGAGAGACTGGGAGTCAGGAAGTGTGGCCTCTGGGTCTCCCTTTGCCAAGTGCTCTTAAATCACGTCATCTCCTGGCTTTGGTTTTCCCATGTATGCAAAATGATATTCTCCTATGTAAATGTCGCTGTGCCTCATATATCTCTAAAAGTTCATGATCGAGTTCCTAGATTAAGACAAGAAGAAATCAAAAAGCGAAATACAAAATTTTATCTAAAGTGAGATCACAATTATGTAAAAGGTTAGTATAAGAAAAAAGGCTGGGAGAAAACTCCAAAATGCTCTCATTAGTTGTTTTTAGACGGCAGACTGCTGCCTATGTTTTCCTTCTTAGTATTTCCAATTTTATAAATAGTGAATGTGTATTTTGTAATGAGCTGTGTATTTCTATAAGAATTAAATATTGATAAACTACATATAAGAAGATCATAATTTATTGAAATGTAATAAACATCCATTTTTTGCTCCTGTTGTCGCAGTTGGCCAATCCTTGAAAAGTTTTATATCCCAATTCATTATATGGAGCCTATATGCTGAATCATAGGGTGGAGGGTGGTTATATCCTTTTCATCCCTTGCAGGTTTCTGTTTGGTTCATAGCTGCCTTCACTTCTCCTTATGGCAAATGTCCAACTAGCAGTGAATTGTTTAGAAGGGGATTTTTGTCAATGTTGATGTGAAACTGTGAAATTTCCAATCCTACTTACAAAGATAATGTTTTAAGAAAAATGCAAAGTTCCATTTCTTGCTCACTTTTGCACTAGGATAGCTAGTTTTTATTACTACTATTATCTATTTTAAGAAATTTTTTTGCCAAATGGAGAGCTCCTCAAAAAAGGATTTGTTATTTAAATTAAAAAATGATTTATATTTTGGAAACTAGAAAATTTATAGTTTGCTTAATTTCCTTTTTCTTTAAATCAAGTACTTAAAATTAGACAAGCATAAGTTTTATGCTCTTTGTTTTCATAAATATCTCTTAATTTAAAGCTTTTTCTAAGTTTCCTGAGGGAGGGACTGTATCTGTCCTGAGCATCTTTGTATCCACAGTGCCCAGCACAAATTCCTGCCAAGAGGAGGTGCTCCCTGGATATTGTTTAATGAATAAAAAAACAAATTTTAATTAATGGCGAACATGTGAGTTAGTAAACAACATGTAACTCAAATGATCAGTTCTGCATATTTGCTTCGAAGATTTCAGTGCTATAGACCTAAGTAACTGCAGTGAAAATAAAATATGATATGAATACACTTGGTTAGTAACACACTAAAATAATAATCGTGTGCAGGAAGCGTATATTCATTGTGATGCTGTGCTGCTGTCTGAATCTCTAGGCGTAGGATCATGAGGGTAGGATTTATAGACTTGATGAATGTTTTTGCTGGATTGATAAGGAGCCATTAGATGTGAATTAATTGACATTTATGAGAAGTCTTAAATTTTGAATTCTTTTTCAAGTTTATTTGAGGATAATGGTATCAACAAACATAAGAATATAAAGAGACTAAGATAAAAGCCCCAATATGGAGCACTGTACACTTATTGTTAATCATTTAGACGTCGGCCCAGCATCGTATGGAGCTTCTGTCTCTGACTCTAAGTGCGCTCTGTCTTGGTAATGAACTCAAGTGGCCTCCAGTCAGTATGGGAGGGCAGAGGTGGTGTTTGGTAGTCCTGCCTCGTCGTTTGTGCTACTTACTTGAACTTTCATTTTATTTTTCTTTAAAAAGACATAGAATGCTCTTTCAGAAAATTCCTTTCCCAAAACAAATTTGGGTGTAAACTGTAAGTGACCAAAAACATTAAAAAGAAACAAAAACAATCTTAGAGCATTTTCATGCTTAGCAAAAAATATGTAGTTTTCTATTTTCATTTAATTACTCTATATATTCTTATTTTTATTTTAGTTTAATACTTTTATAGTAGATATATTTTCAATGCTGTATAAAGTAACTCTATAGATGACTACATTCACAATCCTTTTAAGGGAAATGTGCCATTCCGTTTAATTTGTAAATTATCTAAATAATCATGAAATTGTCAATTTGTATATTTTAAACTTCAAAATTGTCTTTTCTCTTTGCTTTCTTTTCTATGAAACCTCATGGTTCTAGAGTCTCATAGGTGATAACAACGTTGGTTCTTACTTGTTACAGACCCAGTTATACATGCATCTGACAAACTACTCTGTGAACAAGCACAATGAGCGTTTTGAAAGGGATGAAACTGAAAACAAAGGCAGCAAACGTTCCATCAAATGGTTTACGGAATTCCTACAAGCAAATCAACATGATGTTGCTAAGTTTTGGAGTGATATTTCAGTAAGATTATGCCATTCCACAATTATAACTGTCTTTCTTCTGATTAAGTTAAAGGATCATCAAGCATTTTAAATGAAGAACAGATTACATTTTTAGATTGGGCTGATAAAAAAGTGTTTTCCTGAAGAAAGTGGAATTTGTGATGGACCTTGATAGATAAGTAGTATTTTTTACTGCTAGGGATGGGAGAGAGGGAATTGTAGGTGGAGGCAAAAGTGTAAGTAAAGGCATAGAGGTGTGAGAATAATGATCAGTGGTCCAGGTTGGCACATGTGGTATTCATGGGAGATTCGTGGGGACTTAACGGGTGGAAAGATATGTGGGGGCCAAATTTTAGGTCTGAAAATGAAGGCTTCATTTGGTAGGGAGTCAGGATTCATTCCTTCCAGTTTTTAAGGAGAATACTAAGGCCAAACATATGAATTTAAAAGATAAATCTGAAAATAGGTGTAGGATGGGTTAGAGTGGAGACCAAGAGTAGGTAGAGGAGGGCACCTGGGAGGAGTTAGGTGAAAAGAAGGGTCTGAATTAAACCACAATGAAAGCAGTGCCAATGAGGTAAAGACTAACTGAACGTCCAGAATGGAGGAGAAGCATTCAGAGATTCCTCTCTAGTTTAAGGAGGAATTATAGGCAGAACTAGTGTGCCATTATCTGAAATAGAGTGGGAAGGAATTTATTTTGAGAAGAGGATGTAGACCTTGGTTTTGCAGATGAGGGAAGAGAGTTCTATTCATTTGTTCATTTTTTCATTCATTCATTCATCCATTCAGTAAACATTTATTGAACTCATGATATAAGCTTGTCTCTGGTTCATAATTTAAAGATTTATAAGGTACAGCTCCGGTCCTCAAAAAATTTAGTTTGGTAGGAAAAGCCTGCACATAAATTGTTGATGAAGTGCAGTGTAGCAAGTACAACAACAGAGGTGTGCACTGGATGCTGTGGGCATGTGGAGGAAGACCACGTAGCATAGCTTTGGTTGGGTGGGAATCGGAGGAGGACTTCCTGGAGGCGTTGACACCTGAACTAAATTTTTAAAAGTCCATGAGGCTATGATGATGAGTTCTACTTTAGATATGTTGAACTTGAAATGCTGTCTCAGGTTGTAAGGTCAAGTAGGCAGTTAAAAGTGTATGTTTGGGGTGCAATTCATAAATAAAGCCATGGCAGTGGATGAAATTCCAAATGGTAAGGGTAAAGAGAGAAAAGGAAACAGACAAGAAGATAACCTTGGTGAAACAGATCCTTTATTAATCCTAGCAGAAGTATTAAAATGGTATTCAAAGTTAGAGGAAATACTTAATATGAAAATACTTAATATGATTAGGGCTATACAATTTGATTTAACTTTCCTTTTGGGACAAATAATATATAATTTAAGTAAATCTATCATGGAAAATGGACATGAAAGTTCATAGTTGGTTGAACTTGGTTCTCTTGGGAAAATCAGAAAAATCAGCATCATTATATTTATCCTTTTGTTGATTGTTTTGTTGGTGGATTTTTTTGACCTTATTTTCTATATTGCAGAAGGCAAATCCAAAGGCCCTTAGGTGTCAGACAAGTAAAAAGGAGTGAACTAGTTTGGATAGAAGAAATAGGGCATGCTAGGAACTGTGGTAATTTGAAGTGCATGAGAGCCCTGAAGGGGATGGACAACCCCCTATTGGTCTCACAGGGTATTTGGGGCCCAGTGTGGCTCATTCTTTTAGTTTGTCAATAGAAGCCATAAATCTTCTGATTTATAAACATCCGCAAAAAATTCAAAATTTTTAAAAATGTAGAGCCTCCACCGCAAATGTTTGTCAGATGGCCACCAACTTGCTAGCTTTCTGTTATATCTTCCTGAGAGACTGAATACATCCATACAAGAAATTTGATTACGTCAATGCTGTTTATTTATTTATTTATTTTATCCAAAGGCCAATTTTGTAGAAATTCCAAAAAATTTTCTAATAATGATAGTTTACTGTCATAGTGGATCAGAACCATCCAAGTGGTGAAATTTGCTGTTTTTGGACAGTAGCTCATTGATGATACCTGGATGATTTAATGAATGAGTCCTTTGATGAAAAGACCAAGAAAGTTTTCTATGCTCTCTGGTGTTCTTTTTTTCTTTACCAAATCTTTCATTTCCATATGGGTTTGATTCTTTGGGGAGGTCTTTGTGAAAAGGCAGAACCTTTTGGGCTGCTTTGGTGAGGAATGTGTAGGGAGAATCAGAGAGAAAAATGAGCATGACTAGCTTTACATACATTGCTTTGAAGTGGTACTTTCCCCACATAATTGAATTAGCAGAAGGTTTACAAGTAAGACTAATATAAATAAGAGGGTATGGAAATTAACTTTTCTGTGGAGCCTAAATATAAGTTTCAGATATGAGCTGAACATGGCCAATGTGGGCCTATTAATCTCGGACACGTTTCATGATCTTTTCTATAAATGGGTAAATTTTGCATCATTCAGTTAGAATATATATTAATATTCTATAAAAAAATTAATAATTAATAAATTGTTAACTTTTCCAGGTACTTTTCTTACAATTGTCAAATTGTCAAATAAAATTTAAAATTTTATTTTAAAATTTGCCTTCTTTATTAGAATTGCATGTACTTATGAATATCTGTTTAAAGTGAATTAATGGGATTATATAAAAAGAGAATGACAGGATGAAGTGGAGAAGGCAATCAAGCAGTAAATTTTTATCGTAGTTTAAAGTTTCATGAATTTAACTTAGGACTATTTTCAATGACCACTTTATTGGTGGTGATTTCTCTAAAAAGTGACTATCTATGTATGAAAACTAACATTCATCAATACTCTCTATGAAAGACAGAGATATGTGCTTTTGTGTTGGTCTAGAATGAATAAGACATCAAAGAAAACCAAGCCATAGAGACTAAAAAAGATTATTATCACTTATAAAGCCATCTTTGAATGTTTTTTATATACGTTAGCTACAAGTCTACAAATCGTCTTTCAGAGCGATGACACTATGGTGGAAATTCTCAAAAACATTAGCGGCATTGAATTTGTGTTTTGTTCTCTCATTCCTGATTTTCACGTAAAATCTTGCCTTTACATTTCCAAAAGTATGTTGTTTTTTATGTAAAGAAAACACAGATTTGCAGTTCAGGATCTGTTAATTAATGTTCACTTTTCTCCCCGCCTGTCTTGTTTCATACAGACACTTTCTTAGCCAAGGTTTTAACTTTCTTTCCTCTACTCTCAAGTGGTTTCAGTAATATCTCCAAAGATTTATAGGAAGTGACTTTTTGTCTTTGATCTTTATATTATGGTGCTACCATGGATTTGTTATTCTGAATAAAATTTTCTGAGAACAACCCTTCATGACATCTCTGATACTTACCCTCAAATATGGTCTTGATTGGGATTCTGGGTAACAGTGAGGTTAACCTCTGTCTTCCATTTTTTCTCACATATAATAAATATTGCTCCCAGCAGGCAGTGGGATGTTTGTGTCTGACCTGACATCTGAGCTGGAGTTCTAGAGGAGTGATGGAATAGCTGTGACAAGAGTAGCCATTAGGTCGCTCGCATGTATTGAAGGCGTCCTCTATTCTGGGCACTATGCTGAGAGCGTCACATGGAGTCTCACTCTGTCCTTCATCGGTCTTTTGCAGCAGGAGCTATTACTATTGCTAGTTCACATTGGGGGAAAAATGAAAGTCACAGAGTTTGAGCAACGTGACTGAGGTTGCCCATCTAGCAAGTAGCAAAGCCAGGACTACACCCAGAAAATCTGACTTCCGAGCCACATTCTGAACTGCTGTGCACTATTGCCTCTGCCTGTAGAGAGGGAGTTCAAAAGGCAGTATATTCTCAGCAGAAACCAGTGGGACAGCTTTTCCACATTGCATAGCTTGTTCTCAAACTTCAGTGAGCCAGCTTCTTGTTTTATTAGCGTTAGTAACTCACCCTGGTAGTCTTGTGTGTCCTTACAGATAATGTAGCTAGTTCTTTAATTGGTAGTACTCTCGTCTCAGATAAACCTTAGAAACTACGAGATCAACACTGCACGAAGAAACCAGCTCTCCTGGATTCTGTCCTCCTAGTCCTTTCGGGCTTTGTCTAAGTGGAGTTTCTATAATGTTCTTTGTGAAATAGTTTACTCTTCTTGAGACTTTTCATCCCTGCCATCCCTATCCCCTTCTGTATGGTTTCTGAGAAGGCTAGAGTATGGTCCTACCCTTATTGAACAAATAGAAGCCACGTTTGTCAACTTTTATTTTACTTATTTGTTCATCAGTGTTTTTGAGCATTTTCTAAATTCCAGGCGTTACTGTAGGCACTGGGAATGAGGTTGTAGAGAAGACAGACAAGGACTCTGCTCTAATAAAAAGGAAAACATATCAGCTGATTCTCTGCTGTGTGGAGATGCAGTAAGGAATAAGGGGTGGGCGGCTGCTTTTGACTCGGGGGTCAAGGAAGGCCTCTCTGCACATCAAGGAGTCAGACATGGGAATATTGGGGGAAGACTGTTCCAGGAAGAGGGGACAGCCAGTGCAAGGGGCACAGAGAAGGCAAGCCTGGCTGGAACACAGTGGGCGGGCGAGGAGTTGTCTGAGATGAAGTCAGAGCAGTGGCAGGGGCTCAGTGCCATAGAGCTTTGTGGACTTGACCAGGACGCTAGTTTGCAAGTCCAGCCCACATTTCCATGTCTGTAAATGAGATACAAAGAAATAAGGCATTTCACTTTTTTTTTTATCACAATCCTTTTAGGAGTTGGTGGTAAAGACCCTGATTGTAGCAGAACCTCACGTCCTGCATGCGTATCGAATGTGCAGACCTGGTCAACCTCCAGGAAGTGAAAGTGTCTGCTTCGAAGTCCTGGGATTTGATATTTTATTGGATAGAAAACTAAAGCCGTGGCTTCTGGAGGTAAGGAATTTCTGGAAGAAGAGAAGTTATCACTCTTCTTGTATATTAAAACAAATGTTTCTTAAATGTGTGCTTGGCACAGTTATCTCATTAACTGAGCATAAAGTGGCCTGACTGGAGCATGTGGGAAGCAGACAATAAAAATGCCGAGAATAGAACAGTTCCAAGAATGAATCAATATATGTTTGATGTTACTTTCCCCAAATTAGTATTGAGTGAATTTCTAGGCCAGGAATTTTGATTATATGTGTGGATCTGCTTTTACTGGTTTGTTGTCCACTTTCTCCACTATTTTCTCAGCCTCACGTCTTCTACCACCTCATGACTTCTGGATGTTGTCTTTCCTCTTTGTGGGTGCCTAGAAACAGGGCCACAGCCTCCCTGTCTTCAGTGGGTCTCCCTTCAAACTCTCCAAGAGAAGAGGGCCTCCACTGGTTCATTAATCAGTATTCAGTATCCAACACCCCAGGTGGCATGAATTCTCCTTTGAGGCCGTATTATGTGACCTGGGGCTCCCCTCGTGTCCAGGCTGTCAACTGTGTGCCATTGAGTTTGCTGCCAGTCCGTGGTATGATCAGAGTCATCATTATTTTTCTTTGATTACAAAAGGTCGCTTAGCATTTGGAAAATATGGAATAATATAAAGGAGAAATAAAAATGAGCTCTGGTTAAGATTTTTCTACTTTTTCTTCCAGTCATTTTTATATTTATATTATATCCAGAAGAAACCATAGAAGTCCTGTGGTCCTACAGCACCCCATCAGCAGTTGCCCCGAAGCTCCCTGATCTGGAGTCATAGAGTGCATGGCCATGAAACTTTATCAGGAAAATAGCACACATCTAAACACTTAGTGTTTACTACATTAGTTACATTTTAAGGAACGTATTGCTATAGAAGATACATCAACAACTACCTTTCATTTTAAGTTGGTTGTCTCTTCTTTTTGGTTGATGATGTAGAAGTTGGAAGTTATATCTGTAATATCAAGGTTTGCAAAAGCAAATTGAACGAGTGATAAGTGAGATCACTCAAAATATATTTTTAGGAAAGAACACTTTTCCAATTTGAAGGCCAACAGTTTCCTGTGTGTGTGTTCAATCTAGGAGCAAATAATGTGGATTATATTTCCAATTGAATGCAGTTCTGTCAGGTATTCTGTCAGGTGTGCTCCTGCCTTGATTCTAGAAATAAGATCGCTGTGAGTTTTCTTTATCCTTTTGCTTCCTCTGTTCCTTGGATATGAAAGCACTTGGCGGCACTCTGGGCCCTTCACCTTACTAAGGCCTGGTGCTTTCTTCTTCAGGTGTACTCTTTGTCTGCAGTCATCCTTTCCTGCTCTGAGCTATGTTTTTTTTCTGGCCCTGCTATTTGTCTTTTATCCTCGGTGGGGTGGGGAAGAAGTGAAGGCACATGCATGAGGTGGAACTGAAGGGGGACAACAGGGAATAGTGATTTTATAGGTATTTTAGTTAGCCATTTTCAAAAGCATTTGCTTAACCGGAGCTGTGTATTAGCTTGGTAAATCAGAATTGACTGAATGGTTGAATTCTGCATTTTTTTTAAAGGCTCAAAATACCACTGTTTGCATTAGCGTTTCTTCATACATATTCTCTCCTTCATTATTTCCATACTTTGTTCTCTCCCTCATCACTCCACGATAGCCAACAGCTAAACAGCATTGTTTGCATTAAAATATTTTCATTTCTATTCATTCTTTCATTTCCAGATCAATCAGAACCATGAAAGAAACTCCACAATAACCAACAGCTGTAAATAATGAACATTCATTTTTATTAAAGCAGTTAAAAGAATCTGATTTAGATCTTGTTTCTTTGTATTTTCTCCCAGCTTCAATTGTTGGGGCGGGGGGGGGGGGGGGGGGGGTCTAATACCCGTTGTTAAAAACCTTTTGGCGCCATCAAGTGGAATAAGTTAGGAAGTGCTTCTGAGGCTGTGATAACTTTTAGTTACCTGAAATTTTTGTAAGTTGTGATTCGTAGTGGCAAAATTGCAGAAATATTCAATCATAGAAAACACTTTTGGGGAAAACACAGACATTGGGTGGAGTATGAGTATACTTCTAATACTTTAAGTATCCTTCAATTAATTTCAATAAGTCATTGTGCCAGGTGGTTGAGATACAAGAAAAATAAGACAGAATACTTGCCCTGGCCTACTGTGGACTCAGATACGTGTTTTATGATAATATGTATAAATATAAATACGGAAGAGAGAACCAGAACAAACAACAGACTGATTAATCTGTGTACATGTGTGTGTTTGAGAATCAAAAAAATATCTTTGCAGAAGAGGCAACACCTGAGCAGAGTATTTAAGGTTGGAGAAAGTGGGGTCGGGGCTGGGGGCTCTGAGAGATGGGGCTGGGGTGGGGGGAAGTTACTGGGCAGAGGGAACCGTGCTAATTTAGGAGCACGGAGTCTATTATGGAGACTTTGATGTGTGCGTGAAATGATTGTGCTTGTTTTGGTAATAAAACTGATTTGGATGTTTAATAAATAGTATTTATTAATTTAATTTGCTTTGTAATAATTCTCATTTTTGCATGCATTTACAAGCTGCTGAGCTTTTAGACTCGAACATCTGCTGGGTTTTGTGTGTTTTAGAACTGAGGTAGGAAATGAGAGGCAAAGAAGCCATCAATATTACAGAGTAGAATTTTGGCTGGATGCAACCCTAATTTTCAGAGTTTTTTCTGTCAGCCATTTGTGGTTCTTCTTTACTTTCTTTTTTTTTTTTCAATTTCACATAAAACTTGAAAGAAATTCAAAATGTTAACTGAAAAAAAAATTTTCTACCTTTCCACGTATTACTTTGTCTTGTGTGAGTATGTTTCTTCATAGACCAATTTCTTTTACATGATAGTAGAGGGAAGAATCTGAAACAGGTAGGAGAGAGGGGTCAGTGATAACGGTCAGTTCCTTGCGACTCCTTGGCTTAGGGTGATGGAGAGTATCGCAATGGCAGCTGGGCCATCAACCATGTAGAACTTTGAGATTTATTGCTGAGTCTTTCTACTGGTGGAGGACCCATTAGATTAGCAAATATATACTGAATATTTATTGACCTACCAATATTTGGCTATTCTCATTGTTTTCTTTGTAAATTCCAGATCAATCGAGCTCCAAGTTTTGGGACTGATCAGAAAATAGACTATGATGTAAAAAGGGGAGTGCTGCTAAATGCACTGAAGCTACTAAACATCAGGTAAGGTGTTTCCCCCATCTTTTGGAATTTTTCCACCACGTTAGGCATAGAACAATCATTTGTACGTGAGATTGGCTTTTAATTTTTTGTATTTGGTATTTTGAATTTCTTGATTCCATTCAGGTTTTTTCTTTTTTAAATATCTTTTCCCTTTCTCCTGCACAGTGCTTTTTCTTCTCCCCATATAATGCTCTGAACTGACAGTAAATATGGTTAAATTACAGCATTGGTATAATTATTTAATACAGAGTATGAGGTTGAACTGGAGAATACCTTAGGAAACCCTCTGGATTATCTTCCTCACCTCATAAGAAGAAACTAAAGCAGAGAGGCTGTTCAGGAAGTAAGAAAAACTCAAACATAGATTTCCTACCTTTCTGTCCAGAGGTCTTCCCATTATATCATGCTGCCTGGTTAACCAGTAAAGAAAGACAGTTAAGTGAGGCTTAACCTTCCCATTGAAAAGCATAGGCAAGATTTCCTTTTTTTGTTTAAAGCTGAATAATATTTCTTTGTGTGTATATACCACATTTTTAATTTTTTTGAGGAATATTTGCCCTGAGCTAAGCTCTGTTGCCAATCCTCCTCTTTTTCTTTTGCTTGAAGAAGATTCTCCCTGAGCTAACATCTGTGCCAGTCTTCCTCTACTTTGTATGTGGATGCCGCTATGGCATATCTGATGAGTGGAGTAGATCTGTACCCGGGATCTGAACCCATGAACCCTGGGCTGCTGAAGCGGAGTGCATGGAACTTTAACCACTTTGCCATGAGGCTGGCCCCTATACCACCTTTTTTTATTCATTCATCTATTGATGAACATTTAGATTGCTTCCATGTCTTAGCTGTTGTGAATAATGCTGCAATGAACGTGGGAGTACAGATATTTCTTTGAATCCTGATTTCAATTCCTTTGGATATATACCCAGAAGTGGCATTGCCGGATCAATGGAATACACTTGGGCTAGTTGCAGTGTACATGATCATGGATGTCAAATATTTGAAATGCTGTTTATGTGGGAAAGCTTTTGGCTCATTATGAAAGAAATCTGTTAGAAGTTTAACTGTACTGCTTAATGAAGCCGTGACTTGTCTGCCATTGTAAGTGTTCAAACAGCATTTTGGGTGTTGGATTAAAGGACCTCTGAGGTCGTTTAAGCTCTGGGATGTTATCATTTCAATCAATTCGAATTGTCTTTCCAAGAATTCTAGAAGAGTTGTGGGATGCTTCCAAGCAATTTACTTCTTTTAAATGTTTCCAAGTATTTAGCAGGTACCTGATTGAGAAGTAGCTTTATATGGAAAGCATCATTTAAAAAAGAGATTGACATATAAACTTGTTCGAAAATTTTCATATGGCCCCTTCTTTGGCCTGATCAAAGAATGATTTGCCTAAATTCTCCTGATATTTCAGTTATCCTAAAAGAAATGAATAGAAAGGAAAGAGATGTAAAATGGGAAGTTTTTATTTATTTAGCTTACACAAGTGCATCAAGTATTTCAGATTATTTAATATGCCTGTACACTTTTTTTTTTTTTTTTGCATTTACTGTTATCGTATATGTAGGCCTGGTGGGTTTTTAAATTTTTTTGGCATGTCTTTTGACTTTGCCACTGATGGTACCAATTCAGGACAGTGTCTATGGGTTCTTTTGATCTTCTTAAAAGTGAGATATATACAGTTTAAACAGTGAGACATTTCTAGACTTGAAACTAAGGGAGAGTTGGAGTTCATCTTCCTTATTTTTCTTAGTGCTGTTCCACTAAGAGAATTTATCATAGTTCTTATCATTTTGAGCACATGCTAATAAAGCTTATGTTGCAGAGGTGCCTTTTCTCTCCAACCAGATGGAGAGCTCTGGGGGCATATATGTGTTAGACTTGTATTTCACTGTGAACAGGTGACTATGATGGGTACATCATAGTTGCATAAGCAGGAACTAGAAACACTAGGAAAATTCTTGCCTATGTTAAATATTAATGGATTAATTTTCATATGGACTGTTGTAATTTTGGATAGAATAAATTCTATGATTCCAGAAATTCCCTGTTTACATTCATTTTAATCAGATGTTGGAATGATCTTTTTTTTGTTGTATAGTCTTTCTGCCCAAGAACCTAAATGGATTTCTATTGCCAACACCTAGTCTAAGCTCTTTGCGTAATATAACTTAACCTTAGCTTTTCCATCTTATTTTCTATTTCTCTCCAACCCAAAGTGTTTTAGTTAAGCTGATTATATCATAATTTCCCCCACATATCTTGCCCATTCCCACTGATGATTTATTCTGTTTCCTACCCTGAATATCTTTCCTTACTACCTATGACTCAAATCCCATCTTTTTTATGACATCTTCCTTTAAGCCCCAATTAACCTTTCCTTTCTTTGAGCTCCAAGAGGAATTATAGTCTACATAGTAGGTGACGTGTCACTTTGTTTACTCCCTTATGCTCTGTGCTGTTTTACTTGGACATGGCTGATTTTTCTTTTCAATTTGATTTAAGTTCCTTGTGGAAAAATGCTGATTAAAATGCTAAGTGAATAGAGATCTTTTAGTCTTTTGTTAAATTTTATTCTGGACTAAGAGTTGTTAGTGCTGATTTATGCCTATATTGATAGAAATGCAAGCACAGTTTTTAGAATGGCAATATTCCCAAAGGCCAGAATATGGAACCATTCCTCTAAAGAAAAATGTCTTGGTGTGATTGGCTTTTCTTTGTTTCTTAATGTGTTTGGAGGAAGTTTGAGTGCTTATTCCTGTTACTCCTCTGTTAGTGTATGCCTGAACTGTTAGTGTGGCAGCGTCCTTGTCTGTGAGTGTCTTGTTTGCTGTGGATGTGCACATAGGTCTACTTTCATTTCTTTCACAGTGTTCTCAACATAATATTCCTAATCCTTTTTTATTCTCTCTTCCTCTTTTCTGTGCTTCCTTTTTTTCTTCCTCTCTGCAATTTTTTCCTTATTGATTATTTGGTCTTTCTTCCTCTCAATTCTTTTTCTTCTTCTTCTATTCTCTTCTTTCCCTGAACAGAGGAAACTCAGCCAAATTTAGTATTCATGATTAGAAAAATGATATTCTCAATCATCCAGTCACTGAATTCAGAAATCTTGTTGTCATCTCAGGTTCATCCCTCTTTGTTATTCCTCGCATCTAATTAATCACCAGAGCACGTTCACTCTTCCTCCAAAATAATCCTTCAAATCTTTCCTTTTTCTCTAATCCTACTGCTGCTTCACTGGTCCAGGCCCTTATATTTCATATTTGCTAATGAAGTAGCATCCATCTGTTTTAGTCTATTTGGGCTGCTGTAACAAAATACCACAGACTGAATAGCTTATAAAGAAAAGAAATTATTTTTCACAGTTCTGGAGGTTTGTAGTCCAAGATCAGCGTGCCAGCATGGTTGGGTGAGGGCCCTCTTCTGGGCCACAGGCTTCTCATTGTATTCTCACGTGGCACAAGGGGCTAGGGAACTCTCAGGAGCCTCTTTTATAAGGCACTAATCCCTTTTAAGAGGGTTCTACCCTGATGACCTAATCACCTCCAAAGGTCCCACCTACTAATACCTCACCTTTGGAGGTTAGTATTTCAACATATGAATTTTGGAGGGGCACAAATATTCAGACCATAGCCCATTTTAATTGTCTGCTTCTTTTCTCATCCACTGCTAAGCCACTGTACATGATGCCACGGGCATAATCTTTAAAAGATGCAAATATTTATACCCTTCTTCTTTTCAAATTCACCCACCCCACCATTGCCTCAAGTTCAGTTTGAGACTCAATAAGCTGATATTAAAGCCCTTGTGATTAGCTGAATTTCCTACATTCGTCCATAACTCCAGCCATACTGAATGACTTGCAATTTTCTGGATGTGTTTATTCGTTTTCTCAAATTATTCCTTCTGTTCTACCTCCCTGTTGAACTCCTGCCACTCAAACCTCAATGTTGTCACAAAGGAGAATAGATCAGTTACAACACTCCTGCAAGTTCAAGTTGAGGGTGGTTCATACTTGAGGCAAAAGAACACTCGTTATTATCTAGGGCCTTGGCCCCGTATTCTCAGTGCAGTCTCCTGATGAATTGAATGGGACCACATGTAAACGTAGGCACTTCTTTTACCTCTCCACACTAGAAGCTGGCCTGATGGCCTCCTTGTACCATTGCCTTTGGTTTACACCTTCCTCTGGGCACTACCAGGCTACTGACAGTGGGAAACATGGAAAATAAGCTCAAGGATGAGAACTCTGTTTTTCCTTAAGTCTAGGGGTAGAATTGGCTTTTCCTTTCCTTTTTTTCCTGGGGTCCACCTTGTTCCTGTTAGTACCTTCAAGGGTGATCTGTAAGAATGCACAATGGAGGGAGTGGTGAGAAGAGACCTCAGGTTTATCTGATTGCACCAGCTACATGGAAGGGAAGAGAGAGAAGAGATGTTCAGAGGAAAGTAATCTCACAACAGGACTTTTCCTATAAAAATCAGACAGCTGTAAGTAAATTTTCATGATAGGGGAAAAATGAGAAGAACTATACAGACATTTTCAAATAAATAATGACTGTTAGACTGGGTGGTCAGTGTCAGTGAGAGTGCTTAAATATAAATGAAATTAGTTGAAGGAGGAGAAAGGAACCAACATTTATTAAGGACCTATTAACGCCACAAGTTAATCCTTATAGGAACTCTGGGAGGGAAACGTTATTGTTAATATTTAATAGATGGGGAAGCAGACTCAGCAGATAATTGACCTAAGATTGTGCAGCTAGTAAGTTGCTATACTGTTTCCATCTTATCTTCTTACCTTCAGGACTTCTGTTTACTATATGAAGACCCGTATTTGGTGGATCGTTAGATGAATATAATGTATATACGTAAATTTAATAAACATTGATTCCTATCCCCACTGTTTCTCCTGCTAATTCCCCTCACAGGGATAAGATCTGAGCTTATTTGAATTCTAGAACATGGTTTTGTGTTTTATATTGTAGAACCAGTGATAAAAGGAGAAACTTGGCCAAACAAAAAGCTGAGGCTCAAAGGAGACTTTATGGTCAAAATTCAATAAAAAGGCTCCTGCCAGGTTCCTCAGACTGGGAACAGCAGAGACACCAGTTGGAGAGGCGGAAAGAAGAGTTGGTATGAAAATTTTCACAATGTACCCCTGATTTGAATTGCATAATTCATCTGTCAGGTATTACTTGTAAAATTTATTTATTTCTAGAAAGAGAGACTTGCTCAAGTACGAAAGCAAATCTTGAAAGAAGAACACGAAAATCGACATATGGGGAATTATAGGTAACTGTTCTTCCATTTTTTAATAGATTGAAGAAGTGTAGTGTCATAACAATGTCTACATTTTTTAAACTTTTAGGCTTATTTTAAGCGCTGTTTATTTCATTCTGACAAAGTGGTTTTTGCTTAACATCTTTCCAGAAAGAAAAGATAGCAAGTAGATGGGTCAAACTTGGGAGAGCTCCTACTAACCAGCCTCGAGGCTGGCTGTATGAAGTCTTTTAAACCTGATATTATCCTGTGATCTTATTTGCTTATAATGTGGTGTTTTGAGAAAGTCAGGTTTTAGGTCTGCTGGTATTCTTTCTGTCAATTCAAAGTGGTTTCTATACTTTGGTCTAAAGTCAAATGTATCAGGAGCCAAGCAAATAATGAAAATGTTTGAAGGAGCCGAGCCAGGTATGAGACAATAGAGAGGGGTGTGGACTGTGCTGAACTGAACTGAAACCCCTCCATAGTACTGTCACCTTTGGCAGGAGAAAAGGGAACCCCCTAAGCTCCTTGTGTTCCTGGAAAGACCTCCCCTTCTCCCAAGCTTTGACACTGACTCAGCAGAATTAGGAGGATTTGAAGCCATAGAGCTTCTCGGACTCCTGGTAAGATGTTCTTTCCTGGCCTTAACACCATCAACAGTAGTGATCAGGACACATTTCTCTCACTGTGCCCCTGTCCAATTCTCTTTACTGGAGAGGCAAATTCCACCACCCCCAAAGAAAGCAGCATGATTAATCTCTACATTCTTGTGTAGTTCAGTAACCACACTAAGTCCAAAACTTCCGAATTATTCCTCATCACCTAAACTCTCTGCCATAAAGTTCTGTATTTCTCCAATTTGCTCAATTGTAATTCTTCTCCAACCAGCTTTCCCCAACCAAATCCTTATACCATATCTTCTGGAACTACATTGTTTAATGATAATTCTCTAGATAAACTTTAATTTGTGCAGGTAACAGAAGAAAATTCTTGAGTTTCTTGTCACTGTCTTCATCTTTATTTCTAGCACCTATTAAAGTAACTGGCACAGAATAAGTGGTCAAGGATTATCTATGTAGTTGACCTTAACTCTTGGGGCTATGATAGCTTCTTTTAAACAAGTTGGTTTATCTGATTTTATTGTAGACGAATTTATCCTCCTGAAGATAAAACACTACTTGAAAAGTATGAAAATTTGTTGGCTGTTGCCTTCCAGACCTTCCTTTCAGGAAGAGCAGCTTTATTCCAGCGAGAGCTGAATAATCCTTTGAAAAGGATGAAGGTAAAGGAATGAGGGTTTATAAAGAAAAAAAAGAATGAAGCCAAACAATATGTCTTTGAAAACGACCCACGTTAGTCTCACATATAAAAACATTTTACTTTTAAGATGCAATTTCCTTCCATTTTAACAGTTGGTAACATTTCATAACCAACTCAGTAATTTTATAAATAATATATTGTCTAACAGGACAAATTATGCGAGAGAGAATGTTGATATTATGTTGTAATATCAATCTATTGTAATAAGCATGTCTTATTACAGAGATGTGTATATGTAACTGAATAAAAAAATTCATTGAATTAACCCAGTGGTTTGTGACGCTCTCATTATTTGGATTGTAACTAACATTATACAGTTTTTGTTTTTCTGATACTGTATAGACCTGGCATATGAGAAGTAATTAAAACACACACACACACATATATATATATACATACACAGGAAATGATCTGTTTACCTTACTTAAGAGGTCTATAAGTTATCTATTGCAGGAACATAATAAACGACTTCATTTGTTTGTTCATTATCTTGTAATCTTGGCTGAGCTCAGTTGAGTGGTTCTTCTGCTGGTCTTGTTTGAAGTGAATCATAGAGTTGTATTTATCTGAAAGGACAGTTGGGGCTAGAAACCCAAGATGGTTTTACTCACATGTCTGGCACCTCACTTGAGATGGCTGGGACATCTGGGGAGCTAGCTGGTTGTTTCTTTCTCTCTGCATGGTTCTTTCACCAAAGTAGCCAGATCTGTTAATATGGTAGCTTGGGGTTCCAAACGGGAGAATTTCAAGAGGACAAGCCTAGTGTGCAGGTGCTAGTCAAGCCTCTGCTTGCATCATGCTTGCTAATGTCCCTTTGGGCAAATAAGCTTATGTGGGCCTGTTAAAACTGTTTGTGCTTTGTTTTACTGGACATCTTCCTACAGTGATATACCCCAAGTATCTTGGATGCCCTGTTATATTGAATGATCCAAAAACCATGTTAAAGTCTATTATAGATAGACTTTGCTATGGTCTTTTGGCTCAGATTCTGCAACAGAAAGTTATAAAGCCACTTTAAAGCTGGTTAGGCCTAAGACACAGAAGCAGAAGGAATAACGTAGACCCCAATACTCTTTACCTCCAACTTTCTGTCTTTTGACGTATGCAAGTGTTTCCACCCTTCAAATTACGTTTTGTGGTCCTTTTGTTTTTCTTGACCCTGGCAGTGAGAGAGCTTCGTTCGTTTCCCTTCACCTGTTCTGCAGAGTTATTTCTCTCTCCTGTGGATCCAGGATCTGTTCCATCTTCTCATTACCCTGCTTGCCCACCCCCACTTTTTCTGCTAGAAAACCTAGGGATTTTGGGGCCGGCCCGGTGGCGCAGCGGTTAAGTTCGCACGTTCCGCTTCTCGGCGGCCCGGGGTTCGCTGGTTCGGATCCGGGGTGCGGACATGGCACTGCTTGGCAGCCATGCTGTGGTAGGCGTCCCACGTATAAACTAGAGGAAGATGGGCACGGATGTTAGCTCAGAGCCAGGCTTCCTCAGCAAAAAGAGGAGGACTGGCAGTAGTTAGCTGAGGGCTAATCTTCCTCCAAAAAAAAAAAAAAAAAAAAAGAAAACCTGGGGATTTTGGAGCCAGATAGACCTAGATTCAAATTCCAGCTCCCCCACATGTTACTTTTGTAAGCTTGGGCTAAACTATTTGATCAATAGTTTTCTCATCACTAAAATAGTAGTGTTAAACTGTGCTTGACAGGTTGGTTGTGGAAATAAAGTCGAGGTTAATTAAAATAGTCTATTTAAAGTAACTGGCACATAATAAATAGGCTTTAAATCTTAATTCTCTTCTTCCCTCTAGTCCTCAAAATCTAGTTTAAATGCCACCACTTCGTCTTCTCTGTGAGCCTATTACACGAATTCATATACAAGTTTGTGCAAATTCTTATATGCATTCTTATACAAATATCACACTATCTTCATTACTGTTGCTTTGTAGTGTTTGTTGAATTCAGGTGGTGTAAATCCTCCAATTTTTTCTTTTTTCAAATCCTTTTGGCTTTTCTAGATCCTTTTGCATTTCCATATAAATTTTGGAATTGACTTGAAAATTTAAAAAAAAAGGCTGCTGGGATTTTAATTGGGACTCTGAATAATCTATAAAATAAATTCTTGTAAATTAACAATATTGAGTCTTCTGATCCATTACTATGGCATATCTCCCCATCTACTTGAATCTTTAATTACTCAGCTATACTTGTGATTTTTGGTGTAGTTCTTGCACATATTTTATTGAATTTATTTTTAAGTATTTGATGTATTTGCTACTATTGCAAATAAATAATTTTTTTTTTTTTGAGAAAGATTAGCCCTGAGCTAACATCCACTGCCAAACCTCCTCTTTTTTGCTGAGGAAGACTGGCCCTGAGCTAACATCTGTGCCCGTGTTCCTCTACTTTATACGTGGGACGCCTATCACAGCATGGCTTTTGCCAAGCGGTGCCTTGTCTGCGCCTGGGATCCGAACCGGCGAATCCCGGGCCACCGAAGCAGAACGTGCACACTTAACTGTTGTGCCACCAGGCTGTCCCAACAAATAAATAATTTTTAAACATTTTCATGTTTCTGGTTTGTTGCTAGGTTGTACATATCTGATTACTCTTGTATATTACCCTTATATCCAGCAATTTTTATATATTGTATTAACTGCCATTTAAAATTATTTTCTGATTTTTATTTGTTATATATAAGTTTGTTGCTTAATTTCTATACATTAAAAATTTTGCTATTTTATTTTTGCTAAGGATTTTTAATTTACTTGATTGGTACTAGGAAACATTCTGATTTCAATCTTGAAGATGGATTGAGACTTGCTTTTATGTCTCAGTATAGTACTTAGTTTAGTGAGTGTTCCGAGTCTACTTGAAAAAAACAATGTGTATACTACAGGTGTTGGTTGTAGAGATTTGTACTTGTCATTTAAGTAAATTTGGCTATTAGTGTTGTTCAAATATTCTATATCTTTTCTGATTTTTTGGCCTCCTTGTACTAACAATTCCTGAGAGAGATTTGTTAAAACTTCCAAGTGTGATTGTGGATTTAGTTCTGTCAATTTTTGTTTGATATACTTTGAAGTTATAAAGGTTTCTTCCTCATGAACTCACCTTTTCTATTTTATGATTATGGAATGCTTATCTTTCTCTGGGGTCACACTTCTTGTCTTAGTTTACTTTGTGTGATTAATATAGGCGCGGTTACTGTTTGAATGACATATCTTTTCCATCTGTTTATTTTCAACTCATCAGTGTTCTTATATTTAAAATGTCTCTGGTACACAGCATGTAGTTGGTTATATTTGTTTTAAAATCCAGTCTGGCACCAAGTGTCTTTTAAGCATTTCGCGCAGTTACTGGTGGAGTTGGATTTATGTTTTCCCTCTTGCTCTTTGTTCTCTATTTTTCCCATCTAGTAATTATTCCTTTAGTCTTTCGGAAAAATTAATTATTTTTGTTATACTATTTTATCTTCACTGTTGGCTTTTAGTTATATTTGTGGAATAATGTGATTTTTAAAGAAATTACAGTATGCATCTTTAAGTCATAATGGTCTACCTTGAATTAGTATTTTACCACTTTGCAGACCACATATGAACCATAAGTTTAATTTCAATTAGTGCCTGCCTTCAGACTTTGTGCTGTTATCATATATTTTACTTTTACATTTGTTACAAACCTCAAAATACATTATTATTGTTGTCCCAGCAGTCAGTGGTCTTTAAAGCTTTTCTAAATAGCCTTCATATTTACCCACGTATTTACCCTTTGTTGTGTTCTTCACTCCATCATGCAGATTCAAGCTTTGACAAGGATCATCTTCCTTCAGTTTGAAGAACTGTAATATTTCTTATTCTGTAATAATTCATATTTATGTAATATTTCTGTATTATTTCTGTAATATTTCATATTCCTTGTAACACGAGTGTGGTGGTGATGCATCCTCTCAGTTTTTATTTTGTCTGAAATTATCTTTTCTTTTGACTTCCTTTTTAAATGGTGGTTTATTTAACTGGATATAGAATTCTGTCTTGGCAGCCTTTTTTTTCTTTCAGTACTTTTAAAGATGTCATTTCTTTGTCTTCTGATTTCTATTGTTTCTATTCAGAATTCAGCCATCATTATTTTTGTTTTTCCTCTGAATGTAATATGTCTTTTTTTTCTGGCTGCTTTTTTCTTTTATTTTTAGCATTTTGACTTCAATGTGTCTGTGTGTGTTTTTCTTTGTATTTTACCCTGCCTGTGGTTTTCTCAACTTCTTGAAGCTATGGGTTAATGTCTTTGATTGGTTTTGGGAAAATTCTTCTTCATTATTTCTTCAGATATATCTGCTGCATTATTTTGTATATTGTCTCCTTATGGGCCTCTAATTACAAATATATTAGATGATTGGACAGCGTCCCATATATCTTTGCTGTTCTTTTCTGTTTTACCTTTGCTTCTCTTTTTCTGTGTACTTCAGTTTGGATAATTTCCATTTACATATCTTTTCTGTGTGCAGTCTGCCATTAAGCCTATCTAATCACTTCTTAACTTTAGACTATATCTTAAGAATATCCACTTGGTTTTCTAAACTTCTGTTTCTCTGTTGAAATTCTGCATCTTTCATTGTGTTCATTTTTTCATCAATTTTCTTTAACATGTATATAATACTGTCATGCACCACATAGTGATGTTTCGGTCAACGATGGGCCACGTATACGACAGTGGCCCCATAAGATTAGTACCATATAGACTAGATGTGTAGTAGGCTATACGGTCTAGGTATGTGTAAGGAGACTTTATGATGTTCACAACGAAATTGCCTAACAATGCATTTCTTAGAACGTATCCCCATCATTAAGTGACTCATAACTAGTTATTTTAAAATCCTTGTCCATTTTAGCATCTGGATCATTTATAGACCTGTTTTTATTGATGTTTTTTCCTTGTGATTATAGGTCACATTTTTCCATTATTTTGAAGGTCCTATGATTTTTGTTTGTTTGACAGACATTGTTTATAAAAGAATCATAAATATTAAACTCATAGTGTTTTCTCCAGAAGAAGGCATATATTTTTTCTTTCAGGGTGCTAGGGTGAGGGACTTATCACTTTGAGCCAAATAAAAGTTAAAGAAAAGCAAAAATCAACAAGTGGGACTATATCAAACTTAAAAGCTTCTGCACAGCAAAAGAAACTATCAACAAAATGAAGAGGCAACCTACAAAATGGGAGAATGTTTTTGCAAACCATATATAAGGGGTTAATATCCAAAATATATAAGGAATTCATTCCACTTGGTAACAAAAGAAAATCTGTTTTAAAAATGGGCAGAAGAACTAAATAGACATTTTTCTAAGGAAGACATCCAAATGGCCAACAGGTACATGAAAAGATGCTCAACATCACTAATCAACAGGGAAATGTAAATCAAAACCACAATAAGATATCACTTCGCACCTGTTAGAATGACTATCATCAAGAAGAAAAGAAATAACAAGTATCAGCAAGGATGTGGAACAAAGGGAACATTTGTACATGCATGGTGGGAATGTAAATTGGTTCAGCCACTATGAAAAACACTATGGAGGTTCTTAAAAAAATTAGAAATAGATCTACCATAGGATCCAGCAATTCCACTTCTGGCTATGTACCCCAAAGAAATGAAAACAGGGTATCAAAAGAGTTAAATGGACTCCCATGTTTATTGCAATATTATTCACAATAGCCAATATATGGAAACAATCTAAGTGCGTGTGACTGGATGAATGAATAAAGATGATGTGGTGTATCTATACAATGGAATATTATTCAACCAAGAGAAGGAAGGAAACCCTGCCATTCATGACAACGTGAATGGACTTTGAGGACATTATGCTAAGTGAGATAAGTCAGACAGAGAAAGAAAAATAGTGTATGATCTCACTTACATGTTGAATCTAAAAAAGCCAAACTCATAAAAACAGAGTAAAATGGTGGTTACCAGGCTTAGGAGCATGGGGGATTAGGAGAGATGTTGTTTAAGGGTGCGAACTTGAAACTTGTAGTAAATAAGTCTTAGAGATCTAATTCAGAGTATAGTGAATATGGACAACAATATTGCATTATAATCTTCAGACTTGCTAAGAGACTAGATTTAATTATTCCAACCACAAAAAAGAAATGATAATTATGAGATGTGATAGAGGAGCTAACTATATGTAAATGTATCAAATCAACACTTTGTACACCTTAAATCTTCACAATGTTATATGTCAAATATATTTCAATCAAAAAAAGAAAAGCTGAACTAGGTTCAGCCTGGGTTATAGTAGTTTTAGTTTACCTCTGGAATAAAATGCCTTCAGGGTAAAATGCATTCAGTTTTTATTACAGGCCTCATTCTCTATTGGTATTGGTATCTAACAACTGTAAGACTACAGAGAAGTATTTCTGGCTTTCCATCCTCCTACTCCACTACCTACTCACTAAAATTGCTATTGGAGAGAACCAACAGGTAAAGAGAACCAGATCTGTGGGGCTCCTCTAGATGTCACTGTAGCCCACATGACCATTGAAAACTCCATTGGATTCTCTTTGTCCCAGCAGAATCTCTCTGCCTATTACAGACCTGATCTCTGCCCATCTGTGTTCAGACTTGACAAATGACCCTAAAATAGAAAGTGGCTACTCATCTCTGCTCACCTAGGAGGAACTTTTCCCTCTCTGGTATTTAGTTCCTTTACACTACTTTTTATCCACAGCTTTCTGATGTCTTAAAAAATGGGATTGTTTAGTTTATCTGTCTTTTTCTAGCAGTTAGGATGAAAGTATAGTCTATTATGAACTTCCTTCTCCCAAACAGAAGCAGAACTCCTTAAGTTTCTTTTTACTTATCTTGTGCTGCTATCCTTGGAATTTGTTGTAGGATTATTATTTAATCAAAGCTTTATAACAAAAGTCTTTTGGTATTTTTAATAGCTAAACTTTCTTAGAATGGGATGAAGAGTAACTTATTTTACAAATTTCCAGTGCACAGTGAGATTTCTAGTTTCTTCAAAAACTTTTTCTAAGACATAGAAATATAAATCATAAATATATAAATAAAGATGTGATATTTTTATAAGTTAGATAAATAACTCAATGAATATAATCAGTAGATTATACTCCTTTCAGTATAGCTATTATATTGCTATTGCTCTGGTTTGTTCAACATCCACTTGGATGTGATGTTTTTATAACTTTTCCCTTTGATATATATTATTTTTATGGTCATATTTTAGTGAAAATTTCTTTAAGAGAATTTGCCGTGATCCTTTATTTCTCATTTGATCTGAGCAATTTTCATTAAATAGTTTCAGGAATCCTCGTAAAATATTCTATGAAAATTAATGAACTTGGAAAAATTCTGGATGCATTAGTGATCACAGTTTTAACTAAATATTTTTTTTAAGGAGGAAGATATTTTGGATCTTCTGGAGCAATGTGAAATTGATGATGAAAAGCTGATGGGCAAAACTGCCAAGCCTCGAGGACCAAAGGTGCGGTATCTCTACCTTCCTTAGTGTCAGAGTTGTTGCACGACTACTAAGTACAGTTGTTTTTCCCTTTATATTTCTCACTAGAAGAATGAAGGATGCCGCTTTCAAGAAACTGAATGGACTATGTGTCCAGTGCAGATAGAGTTGGGAAGATGATGTTGTCTTACACTCAGAAGTTCTGTTTTGTTAGTTTCCCTCATTTTTTTGATTCTTTCCCTAATGCGAGTGAAAGCCCTATGAGTCAGGGCCAAGAGGGACCCAGAACTAGTACCGTTACTCTGTACTCAGTAGAGGCATACCTCAGAGCTATTGCGGGTTCAGTTCCAGGCCACTGCAATAAAGTGAATATCACAACAAAATGCGTCACATAAATTTTTTGGTTTCCCAGTGCATATAAAAGTTATGTTTACACTATAGTCTATTAAGTGTGAAATTGTATTATATCTAAAAACATTTACATACCTTAATTAAAAAAATTCTTGATTGCTAAAAAATGCTAACCATCATCTGAGACTTGAGCAGGTCACAGTCTTTTTGCTGGTGGAGAGTCTTTTAAGAAATGCAATATGTGTGAACAGCAGTAAAGCAAAGTGCAATAAAACGAGGTATGCCTGTATTAAGTTTTCCTCATATCTCTAAATATATAATTATCAGAGATGTGTGTGGCATGATAGACAAGGCAAATCGTGACTCTGAGGATCCTTGTGGGGAGCCCCATCTTTTGCTGACCCAGCAACATTGAAATATTGTGGTAGTTAAAATAGGTAGAGTTTCTAGGAGTAAATAGAAAGCTGTCATGCTGGCAAAAATGGGCGGGTGTTTGCTTAACCTACATCTGCTCTGTGGTGATGACGTCCATGTGTTCTTTTGTAATGTGTCAAAGCCTTTGCTGTAGAGTAGGAAAGAGTTGAATTTGTAAAATCTTGGAAACTTTTTTCATTCTGCTCTTTTTACTTTGCATTTCAGCAATACTAAGCTATCTCTGTGTCTTTACACACATCATACTCGGTCATGCTGTCATGCTTTTTCCCTGCCTCTGGAATGCCTGCCTATTTTAAAAAAAAATCAATCATTCATTGCTTGATTAGAGACCCCCTCCTAATCCAGCTGAACCATTGCTACCTTTGTGAAATATTCCTTCCCTCCCCAGTTAGACTTGGGTCTTCCTTCCCCTCCTTCTCTTGCTGTGCCACCAATAACACTTTCTTAGAGCAGTTGTGACAAATAATTGTTGGCATGTTTGCCTCGTATGAGCTTGTAAGTTCCTTGGGGGTAGGAAGTATATTTTCATTTTTACGTCTCTAGCACCTAGCACGGTGTCTGGCACTTAGTAGGTTCTCAAAAACCATTAGTTAAATTTGTTGAATGTTTCCACTGGACCTCATTGTCTAGTGGAAGAGTAGATAGGTGAACTAAAAACCAGGGTGTATTGTGGCAAGTGATGTAATAAGTGCTACAGCAGCATGGAGAAGAGAGAGATCCATAGACTGTGGATGGCTTCATAAAGGAAGTGCCATTTGAATTGAGTCTTGGAAAACAAGTGGTGCCCTAAACATTTAAGAGGAATGGAAGGACATTTAGGATCGAGGGAACATTAAAGGCAAAGACACGGAGGTGTGACACTGCATAGGGCGTTGGAGAAACAACGAAGAGTTTGGTGTGACTCAAGTGGAAGATTCTCAGAGACTAAAATGGTACAATATGAACCTGGTGAAAGATACATAGTGTCTGGTGGAGACCAGAGACCTTGGATGTCAGGCATTGTTCTTCTGAATTATGTGCTCTATATTGAAGAATTGTGGGGGATATCGTTGGTAATTCCTTTGGGACAAACGTATTTTAGAACATCTGTAAAAGTGAATGCCTTCGTGAATCATTGCTTCACTTTGGAAAACATTGGGAAGTTTCCAAGATTTGTATGTTATTGCAATTCAGCAAACAAGACTTGAGACAACCTGGGGGCACAATATTCGTGGCTGAATGGCAAATGCAAAGGCCCTGAGACGGCCTTCTACTGTATTTTCCTTTGCCTTATCAAAAAAGGCTTATCATCCAAATAAAAATATAACCTCCTGGAGGGCAGAATTCACATTGTATGTTTTTTTTTTCAAACCCTCTTATTCCAGACAAGTAGTAGGAACTAACAATGTACTTGTTGAAATGAAATGAACTGGTTAGTTCCTATAGTTATTAATGCCAGCAGTATTTCAAAGTGGATGAAAGCTGCATAATCAGTCTGAAGTAAAAGCATTTTTATAACTTTTGACTTTATGTATAGTGAGGGTCTGGAGTGAGCCAGACTTCAAAGTAGCCTTTCCTTTTTAGAGAGACATTATCACGTGCCAAACATTGATTTCCAGTGTGTTTATTGATGGAAGAATAATTGAAGATAGTCAAGGTTAAATGAAACTTGTACCAGGAGAAATAACTTTTCACTTATTTGAGAAGCTAAGAAATATTATTGAGGTACATAAATAATAAGCACCACATAAAGTGTTAGCATTGTTCTTTTTCTTCAGCTTAGGTACATGGGTATTTGTTTTATTATTCTTTATACCATTTATATATTTCTTTATATGCCCCAGTTTATAATAAAATTGGACATAAAAGTAAGTAGTATGGTTTGTGTCAAAACCAATGCCAGTTTACAAATTCCATTTTGTAGTTAAGGCACTCTTTAGAGTTTGTGCTGCCATGACTTATTATTAATTATTGCTTGAACAGTGTCTTGGTCAAGAACTCCCAAATGCATATATGGCAGAAAGATTCAGCTCTCCGTTTCCCCTTTTGATTCTTTATATGATCGAATAACTCATTATGTAGTCAAGCTCCTTAAGAAACCTTAAAGCTGTTTGCCTACATGAAGGAAGGCACTGCTAGCAAGCCTGAATGTGCCACTGTTTCTTCTGGGTATGCTAGGCTTCTGAAGAAACATCCTTCCTCTAGAATTCATATTCCCCAAGACGGTCAAAATGTTTGATGATTGTGTACCTGGTAAATGTTTCTATGCATATCTCTTTGAGCATTGTTAGTGCTCAGCAAATATTAGACCATCAAAAGAAGGACATACTTTTAAACACAAGTTGGTACCTTAGTGTATTAAACTACTTTCCTGCTTTGGTTATTTTTCATCCTTTGCAAAGATAGGAACTTTAGGAAGATCATGCTTTGGCTTACTATGTATTCCAGGCACTTTGTGAAATGCTATTTCTCTTTATCTTTCATCCTGTGCTGTTACTCAGAGGATATACCTTATTTCAGTGAAATCCCACGGTAGCCAAGGGTTTCATTATGGCGTATGCTAGCATCGAAACATTTTTGTTTGATTTAACAGAGAACAAGAAACTAGTATACAACTGCAGGAGCCTTTCCCAGCAGGAATAAGAGGCATATGGTGTGTGTAACAAATAGTTTCTGAAAATGATTAAGTTTCAAACTGTCTTGTTGTTGGATGTGCACCTTCTTCTGAAGTGAAGCTGTCCCACTTCCCTTGTCTCTTATTCCTTCAGCTGGCATCATTGGAAACACGTTGATTGGGAGGCTTGGAGACAAGTGATTCTAATAGAGATCTTGGAACATAATAGCGTGACATTTTGAGTCTTTACAGACTTACCCTTCCACGTGGCACCTATCCTCTAAAAAATTCATGCCATACTCATTTTTACATTATATCCCTTTTTTTCATGTAGCACGGGCAAGCAAAAGCAAGGTTGCTCTATTGTGGTCAGACCCTATGGTGTCAAAGTTAGGAATCCTCCAAGAAAAGATATGAGTTGTTCATAACCAATATGGAAAGTGTATACGTAACTAAAAATTTTTATTTGTAAAAATGTCCACAGTGAATTAGATATGGAAGGAATACCTTGCTTCTTGTTGTACACTATTTGAGTGGATCGGCTCATAGGCTCTGTTTTCAGATGTGGACTTAGTTTACTTATAGTGGTCTGTCTAGCTGCTGCTTTCTTATTCTCTTGGCCCCTCTTGGCCCTCCTTCTCCCTTCTTCTCCTCTTATCTCCCTCTCACAAGCACACATATGCACAAGCACACACATAAACACATTTATTGAGTGACTCTGAACATTAATGAAAAAAATTACATCTACGAGTCTTGATGAGTAATGAGTAATCTCTCTGCATGGAGTGAGGAAAAGCTGGTTATGTTTCTGATTTTTATATCTTTTCTCAAATATTTTCTCTATATTGTGTTATTCTTTGTGGATACTCTGGTCCTTTATTCCAGTAATGTAAAAACAACATTTTCCTTGTCATGACTGACCTATATCATTTAAAAAAGAAAATTTTACAGAAACAGAACAATTAGTGAGTAGCATTGTAGGCCAATAGCAGCCACTGTAGCAATAGTACTTTGGGGAATTTTCAGGCTTCAGTGAAAAGCAGAAAGCATAAGTGGGAAATTAAAAATAGTAACTGGGGCTGGCCCAATGACGCAGCGGTTAAGTGCACACGTTCCACTTTGGCAGCCCGGGGTTCGCTCGTTCGGATCCCGGGTGTAGACATGGCGCTACTTGGCACGCCGTGCTATGGTAGGCATCCCACATATAAAGTAGAGGAAGATGGGCACGGATGTTAGCTCAGGGCCTGTCTTCCTCAGCAAAAAGAGGAGGATTGGCATTAGTTAGCTCAGGGCTAATCTTCCTCAAAAAAAAGAAAAAGTAACTAATTGTGTTAATAAGACGGTTTTTTTGAATTCTAACAAAATGCCATGTTTCCCTCTGTTTCAGCCTCTGTCTTCCATGCCCGAGAGTACGGAGATGATGAAGAGACAGAAGTACTGCAGCAGCGAGAGCAGTTACGACAGCAGCAGCAGCTCTTCAGAATCAGACGGCAGTGGGAAGGAGGAATACGAAAATAAGAGAGGAGAAAAGCAAGTTACGTATGATCTTAAACAGTCCAGCCACTACAAATTAATCCAACAATCCAGTAAGTTAATTTCTTCTAATGTAGTTGTTAATTGAAGAATTATGGAACTGAAATTACTGAACTCAATAAAAGGACCTTGGGCCAAACGAACCCTTGTCGTGTGTGAGGAGACCTGGATTCTTCCTACTTCCTTCCACACCCAGGCTGGGCGCATCCCGCAATCCCTTTCCGGGTCTGCAAACTGAAAGGATCTCTCTGCTCCATTCTTTTAGACTCTATGATACTGGTTAAGTCCTAGGTGTTTGTCTGGATTTTATAAAATGTGACCCATGGTTGATCTGCTAATTGCATTCTCTTTTAAGCCAATATCTATTCTCATTCCATTCTCCACTTTCCCTACCTCTGTCACCCATTTTATTTTATAGTCTCGTCTTTTTTTAACATGTGTGTATCTCTCTAGCCATTTGACTTTCATGTATGTGAGCCACACGACTGTGAAAGAGTCGAAGTTTTGTTCCCTCCCCTTTGCATCCTGGGGAAAACTGAAGTCAGGGCTTTTGGTGCACAGGAAGGATTCGGCTTCTCTGTCTGCTTCCCTTTTTCTCTTTCCTCCTCTATTTCTTTTCACATTGTCTCTCTCTTCCATTCTCCTGTCTTTCATTCCTTCTTCGATTCAAGATGTCCACTACTGAGTGTGTGATTCTGCTTTCATCCCACGTGTCCAGTGTGGTATTGCTGCTCGCCCCGGGCTCAGCGGGACCCCTTCCTGACCCTACCTCAGGTGCAGGACTTTGTTACCTTCTGTCTCTCGTATCTCTGCCTTGTCCTCTGTTGTTATAGGGTCCACTAAAGGGACCAGTTCAATCATGCAGTAAACACAATTGTGAGGCTTTGTTGAGCTTCAGCAATGCTGTAATATGTTAGCTTCCCTGGTAATGTGTATATTTTAAGCCTGACCTTCCAGACTTATGGCAAAATGCTTGAGGAATGCAGAACTAATAGATGAAGATTTTAACGGTGTTTCTTTTACTTTCAAATTATTCTGTAAAGATACATGGTAATGTTGCTGTCTTTGAGGATTTATGTGTTTGGAGGGGAGATAATCTATTTTGTTCCATTTCATTTGTTTATTTATTTCCTCATTTAAGATATGCTTATTGAGCACCTGTTCCAGAGTTTGTAAGTTATTTTGTCAATTGCTTCCTTTTTTCTTAAAGATGCCTCATGTACTTTCAGTGTGTCTCTGTGTAAGTATGGCTCTGTTTCTCTTTTGGAAGCCGACATTGTCCTCTGCAGATTTCGTCTGTTTTTGAACTCCTCTCCTGTTGGTTAATGCATGCATCCCTAATAGCATGAACCAACAGAGGATAAGGGCAGGACTGAGAAAAAGTTGCTGGAGTCCCTGAGCTCTGAGGTTAATAAATTGAGATCAGACAAATAGAGTACTAAAAATGTTTTAAAGTGTGAATTCTCATTTTAAAGCTAGCCTAATTCAATTACATATCTTTTTCCTTATTAGTTGTATTTTATTTTTATAGTCATTAGAAACTGCAACAAGGGCTTCACTTTGTTTTATATTCTCTCTTTAATTTACACTAAGGAATATCATAGCCACAAACCCTCCTTGAGTTTCTCTCCAACGTGATGCTGATGACGAAGGAAAAAAAATCCAGATTATGTGTAACACTTTCTATTGTAGATAGTTAACTTAGGAAATTCAAACTTGTCATACTTTCAAAGGATATACTTTGGTTTGATATAAGATAGTCATATACAAAACTATATGAAATCCTTTTCTCACGTAATTTGTGTATGCAAGTTATAACCACTTTCTGTTAATCTACCTAAATTTCATTGACATATCTAGCTACTTAGTTATTCTGTCTGAATTTCCCATGTATACAGGGGAAAAATGGGAATCTGTAATGATTCAGGAGAAGGGATATTTTCCTTCTGCACGCATATCAGGTTGTATATGTCCAAAGCATCACCTTAAGCCCTCAAAGAAAGCAGGACCAAGATATAGGTTGTAGCACATGCTTTTGGGTATCTTCTTAGTAGAAGATTGATGAGTGGTCTGTTCCCTACACAGCCCTTCTCTAGAAGCACTGTCCTTTCAAAAAATGGTATGATTTTCTGGTTCACAAGGAAGTTAACATTTGGAGCAAATGGAAGCTTTTTTTTTTTTTTTTTAACATCTTTTTTAGCTTGAATGAATATACTATTTTGTACTCTCCAGAACCAAATGAGGAGTATTAGGCTTATTATCTGTCCAAAATATCCTTTAGAAATACATCCCTAAATATAAGACTTATGTCCATTGCCTTTATAAAGGTTTAAATTTTTTTTCAACAGCTATTGAAGAGAAATATTTGGGTATTCAACCTGCCTTCATGTGAGTTTTATTAAGTTATTTCATTAATGAAGATTGATATATTACAACCAAGCAGAGAGAGAATATAGAACAGAGGGTATATAGAATGTATATAACCTAAAAAAATCTAAGTGTTGATCATATTGAGTGATAATCTATTTCCTTGTGTCAGGAATCAAAATTTGCCTGGAACAGTTGGTTGGTTCTCTTTTTTAAATGTTCTCAATATGCAATGGGGAAGATTCTGTGGTTTTTCCCTAGTTGTCTGTTCTGATAACAACTCTTTAGATCCAGACATTTTTTCTTCACTTAAATCTTTACTGTGGGATTTTAAATCTAGTTTTTTTTTTAATTCTTCTCTCCTGTCAATAAGTAGACTGTCTAGTACTACTCTTGTAATAACCAATTATGTATTTCAACTCTATTAGGTTAATCTTTATGTTTTTCTTCTATTTTATTTATTTTTTTCCTCATGGGCCCTAAATTATATAACTTATCCATCTATCTTGCACGTTCTCTAGACTCCCTTCCATCACTCCCTATGAATCTCACTGTAAATGCTCTATTTCTAACCCATACACAGATTCTAATAAATGACCAGTCTAACCCAAGGATAGTGGATGGCATCATGGTACTATAGGAAGAGGGAAGACACTGGTATTAGACAGGTCAGGATTTAAACCAGAGCTTGGCAGCTTTCTTGTCATGTGACCTTGAGAAAGTTCTTTCTCTGAGCCTCCAGGTAATACAGATTCCTACATCGAATGATTACTGTGAGAATTAAGATAAAAGTGTAGCACTTAGCACGATGCCCGGCTTGTAGAAGGTGCTCCATTAATGTTAGTTTTCCTTTCTTCTGGTTCTTTTATGTCATATTTCAAGAATAGAACATTAAAGTACTGTGTAAGTATTATTCTTATGATAGCCATTCCTCATACATGACAGGGGTTCTACACCAAGTTCACTGTTTAAATTGAAGAATTATCTCCAAACTCGTGTCCTCAAGATGATGCCTTTGCTTTGATGTTTATTGCCGCCCTGCTACGATGTAGTCTAATCGTTAGTTTATATAGACCCAATACAGTGGGAAACTTCTACTAATTCTGCTACTATACTATCCTTCTTCTTCGCCACTGATAGGCTCCATAAGGCGTTCAGTCAGTTGCCCTCGGTCCATCTCTTCTCAGTCACCTTCCAGTGCAGACAACCGCCCCTTTTCTGCTCAACAAATGATAGCATCCCGGCCAACGTCAGGGTCTCGGTCACATTCTTTAAACCGTGCTTCCTCCTACATGAGGCACCTGCCTCATGGTAGTGATGCCAGCTCTGCTAACTCTCAGATGGTAAGTCGTCTGTTTTGCTCCTTCAAGATTACAGGAAGCACTTACTCAGGATTTAGGTGGCAAAGGGGTCAGCTGGGAGGAGGACGGATTCAACCTCAGATCCTTTCTATAATTCAGCTCATGCTCTCCTGGAATTTGGATTATTTATCTATCTTAGCCTATAACTTAGTGTGAACTCTTAAAAGCAGACTTCACCATATCATAGAACTCAAGGATGGACACTGAGAATAGCATTTTATTTTCCAATTGCTGATGGAGTAGGATAATTTTGTTGAAAAATCATCTGAGTAAATATATGATTTTGCATTGTGTTGTGCAGCATATCTGTAAATTTGGGGGAATTTGTTGTATGGAAATCTTTTCCTAATTGGACTATTGATTAATAGGTTAAAAACATAAACCATTGATAAATTATCCTTAGAGCACTGAAGTGAAATATTGTTTATAATGTTTTCTGTATATTAAATTAACACATAGTATTCCCTTCTTAGCATGAATCCCAGAGATTCAGTATTGAGGAAGTCAGTGCATTTATTTTGTAACCAGGCTTACTTATAGATGTTCAAATAGATCACTCCAAGTACCTTCACATAGACAGGGGATTTATTTAATTTGTTTATTTAATATGGATAATGTTTCCAAAGGGAAGAGTCTAGAAAATATAAGTCAATGAATTTCACTTGGTAACAATGAATTATTTTTTTTCTAATCAAGAATTGGCTGTGGTATCTATGGAGCAAACGAAACTGACCAGGAAGTCTTTTTTTAAACATTCGTTATTTTCATTTTAGTATTTTGAGCTAAATAAAATACAACTGTATGGAAACGTGAAAGACACTCTTGGGAAATCAGATCCACTTAATCCTAAGAATTGAATCCTATGAATAAATGTAAAAAAATTATTTTCTTACTTTTTCATTGTTATTTTTTTTCAATTAAAAGTGCATCATTTTTACCTAGAAATATCTTTCAGATTATAGTGGCACAATGAAATAAGACCCCCTCCAAATATCTGTATTCTTTCAAATTTAAGAGTGAGTCTTTGCGGCAACTGAGAACAAAAGAACAAGAAGACCATCTAACAAGTCAGACCTTATTTGTTCTCAAGGACATGAAGATCCGGTTCCCAGGAAAATCAGATGCAGAGTCACTACTTCTGATAGAAGATGTGAGTATGTGATGTACAGAAAGTTCCAAGGAGCTCATACATTTTTATTCTTCTTCTTAAAATATTAAACTTTATTTCCTGATCGCATTGTTCTCAATGACATAGCAAACTTAATTGATGTGCTTTTCCACCTCCACAAGCTGTACAATATACAGGGGTTATTTTAATTATTATGGTTCACGAGCAGTGAGATCACATTTATAATCAACGATGCAAAATCCCTTTTAGTGTGTAGTTCTATTTTAATGATACAGCTGCTTCATCAAATGAGAATAATTAATGTTAAATAATTATTGTTCTTAGTGATTAAAGAAATCGCAAGTTAAACCTACTTCTATAAAGATTTAGAAAGATCTAATATGGAATGAGATATAGTAATGAGAAAAGTGGGGCCCTGGGCATAAATGGCAAGAATATTTGAATGTGACACCTTGTATGGTTTTGGTTAAATTTTTAAATAGCTTATGCTGTGTATGTTCTTCTTGTTACACACACATCTTTGCACCACCCAGTGGAATATTCTGTAATGGCTGGGAGTCCTGAAATTCATGTGAAAGTCGATGACTTACTCCTAATTTAGAAAGAAGGTTCAAGTTATTCAAATATTTTTGGTGAAAGGGCATTTCTTTATTCAAAGTTCCATTTCTTCACTGAAACATCTTTTTCAAATTGTCATTCCTGGGTAATTCCTCAGTTATAGAACATTGTTTTCTGGTTTCCCTGGATTTTTTTTCCACAGAGGAAGGCACCATCTAGTGGCCAGTTGTAGGATAAAAAGCCAGCCATGTGCTTGGCTTTTTTCAGTTTTTAGCATTGCTTTAGACCCGTCTAAAAGCAACTGTCTAGAAAGAACAAACAAACAAATAATAATAAAAAAGGCTTCCTCAGTTTATAAAATCAATAATGGCAATTTCTATTTTGTAATTATGACAGTTATAACCGAAACCCCCAAATATTATAGTCTGTTGTTATATATTTTTTAAAAAGTGAAAATTGTATGTTGTTTGCAAATGAGTTGCTGTTTGTTGCATCAAGAGAAAAGAAGAAAAATGAACCTTAGTTGTAAAGCATTATGCTAGATATGTTTTTACTTACATTTAAATATGTTATCTTAAGTTTTTTTCTAAGTAAACCCAATGTCTTTATACTAGACATTTTACTTATATTTTTAAAAGATATTAGTTATCTACCACCTTTATGAATCGAGTAGAAGAAAAATGGGATAATCAGAGAGTAGAAATAATATTTGTGGCTAATGTGATTGTTCTATAAAGAACATAGGCTTATGTAATTAATAAAATATAATTAACAATTATGTGAGACATTAGATTGTTTGCTCTATGTTCACTATATACAGCAAATATTTTAATCCATTTGCTACACCATATATTACTAGAATATATATTCAGAAATTTTATAGATTTGCACAAAAAACAAAGGGATAATAGAATCTTTATTATATATTGGTTCTCTTTTAACCTATTACGCAGTATTCTCTTATTATGAGTTATGTGGTAAATATACCTCTTGGAATCAAAGTGTGAAATCTGTGTCTTGGGATCCTTTCCAAACCTTAGGTGCCTGAAGACATTTGACTTTCATTCATTAGAGAGTGTGTGCTTTTTACAGCAAGAAGAGAAAGCGTTGGAGTCAGAAGGCTTCTTTACCTCATGTTAGAAATCTTTGCACAGGTCTTTTTATGAAAGACATTATTTACTGCAAGTAATGTTATACTGTTTTCATTTCACAAATTAATAAAATTGGTTTCAACCCATTTATTTACTTTTTGTTTGTTACTTTTAGAAACTTCTAGATTAAATTTCTTCATGTTTCTCTCTCAAAACAGATCATTGATAACTGGAAGTATCATAAAACAAAAGTGGCTTCATATTGGCTCATAAAATTAGACTCTGCAAAACAACGAAAAGTGAGTAATGCCCCTAAACAGGTTGGCCCTTTCCGATTATGTATTAAACTAGGATCATTAAGCCACATTCATAATCAAACTATATGCACATTCATTTGTTTACGCATTTTTTCAACAAATATTTATTGTGTGCCTCCTATGTTTCAGATGCTATTCTAAGGATAAAAAAGTGAATAAAAAAACTCATGGTCTTATTGAGCTTACGTTCTAGTTAAAGTGCTTGATAATAAACAAATATGTGATAGAATGTAAGGTAGTATTAAGTACTACGAAGACAAATAAATCAGGATAAAAAAATAGAGAGAAGGCAACATTTGAGCAGAGACCTAAGTGAAATGAGAGTAACACTATGCAAAAATATCTGCAGGTATAACTTATCAGACAGAGGCAAGAGCAGATACAGAGGCCCTGAGGTAGAATTTAGCTTGATGTGTCGATGAGGCATAGAAGGCACCGTTTTGTTTTCTTGTATAGGATAGTTGGTTTGTGCTTGTCAAGAGTGAGTGACGTAGTGGTGAGAGTTGAGGTTGGATAGATGGGCAGAGTCAGATCATAACTTCATAGGCCATGGAAAGACCTTGGGTTTTATTCCAAGTGATGGGAAGGCAGTGGAAAAAATTGAGCAGAAGAGTTGCATAGTCTGGTTTATAATTGAAAAGGATCATGAGAGCTACTTGTAGAGAACAGAACTGGGGGAGAGGGAATGTGGCGGAATAGGAGTAGAGGACAGCTAGAAGGTTTTTAGAGTAATCGAGGCAAGTGCTCATGGTTATTAGCCAGGGTGCTAACTGAACGGGTGGACACTGGGGAAGGAGCAGGTGTTTGTTGTTACTCTTGTTTTGTTTTACTTTGATTTTGGTTTTGGACATGCTAAAGTTGTTATATTATTAGACATCCAACTGAAGACGTTGAGTGTGTGGTTGTGTATATGAGTTTTTGAGTTCAGAGCTGAGCTGCATATGGAGAAACAAAATTTAAGAGTCACCAGAATATTTGAACCCGTGGGTAGGGTGGGATTACTTAGTAAGTGTGGTTAGAGATGAGAAGAGTTTCAGAGACTGAGCCTTGGGCTGCTTCTGCATACAGAAATCAGAGAGATGGGTGGGGAGGGATTAATCTAAGGGGACTGAGAAGGAGCTTCCAGTGAAATGTGAAAAACCATTAGAACTGGGTGTCCTGGAAGCCAAGTAAAGAGACTATTTTAAGGAGATGAAGTGATCAACTGAGTCAGGTGTTGCTGATAGGGGTTGTAAGATGAGCACTAAGAACTGACTGTTGCTTTTGGCAACTTGCAGGTTAGCAGTGACCAGATCTAACAAAGTCAAGGGGATGATGCAGAGTGAAACTTGAGCGAAGTAGGTTCAGGAGATAAAGGGTGGAGAGGAAAAAAGCACAGCTAGTACAGGCACTTTTTGGAGGAGTTTTGCTGTAGAGGGGAAAGGGAGGTGTGGTAGTAGCTGGCGAGGCATGTGGATTAATGACAAGGTTTTTTTAAAGGTGAAGATATTTCCAGCTGATTTTGTATGATGAGAATGATCTAGAAGACAGGAATGGCACTGGAAAGAGAGGTAATAGAAAACCCTTGAGTAAGTCAGCTGAGAAGGTTTGTCCTAACCAGGAGCATTTATTCTAGTAGGAGGGAAGGCAAAGTCTATGGCATTGTGGCAGGAGGATGTGAAGGTTTTTTTCCGATGGGGAGGGACTTTTGGAGGCTTGAGGAGACAGTAAAAGGTGTACAGTTACAGTAGGGATCTTGGAGAGGAGGAGAGGGGAGTGGCCAGCAGCCTGAGGGGCCCATCAGTTGCTTTGCACCATTATTTTGGGGGAGATATAGTATTTCAGTAGCTTTAATGAAGTCGTTGTATTCCTTTAGTAATGCAGGCCATCATTTCCCCTTTCTATAATTTATTGCTAATAAGCTGAAAGTTGATACTGATCAAATGATGACTTTTAAATTATGCGCTTTCATCTGTGTAAACCTAACTCATTATTGTGATTTAGCACATTTGACAAATAATTCCTTAGGATTCTGCCGTGTGCCAAATACTGGGCTGCTGTTGAGGAGGGTATAGCAAAGCTGGTTACAGAGGGGGGTTGAAAACATTCTGTAAGCCCTGAATACATGTTTGCCAAGTCACTGAATGTGTCCTTGATTGCTTAAGATGAGGACATTTTATTAGAACTGGAACCCTGAATTTCCTTAAGTCCATGTACTTTTTGTAATCTAGAAGATAGAAGAATGTAGGTAAACTTCTAATTAAAACAAAATTGATAGTCCAGAAACAGATTAAAGTATTTATAAGGTATTAATACATGATAAACGTGACATTTCAAATCAGTGGAGAAAAGATAATTTTTCCCCCTAAATGATACTGAAACAATTGACTCCCTTTTTGTAAGAAAAGTAAGTTGGAACCTTATATCTCATCATATACAAAAATAAATTCCAGATAGACTATAATTTAATATGTAAAAAAAGGAACAGATTTAAAATTTAAAGAAAATATAAAAGGATATGTTTATAATCTTAGAATGGAGAAACAACTTCTTAAGAAAGACTTAAAACTCAGCAGCCTTAAAGGGATTGACAGATTTGATTACATGAAAACTTAACCGATGGCAAAAAGATGTCTTAACCCACATTGAAAGACAGAGCCGTGAGGCAGATGGGGGGGAGTGTTGAGGCAGACAGATATTTGCAGCAGTAAAACACAAAGTAACATCAGTAAACCAACACCTCCTACAAATCAACCAGCAAAAGACAAACTATCCTATAGATATTAGTAAGTAAAATGGCAAAGTATATGAAAAGGCCACGGGAAGACAATTTATGAATCTTCAAATAGCCATAAATAGATCCTTGCCCTCCCTAATGATGAAGGAAAGGCAATTAAGAACAATCATATTGGAAAAAATTAGTAAGACATCATATCCAGTGATGGAAATAGTATGGATGAAAGGGCCTTTCCTACACTGTTAGAGGAAGAATACATTGGAACAACTCTCTAGAAAGGTGATTTGTAGTATCTGTTAAAATTTACAAATGTTCATAACCTTATGACTCAGCAAAACCACTTCCAGCTGTCTGTCCTATGGAATAATAGTCTGAATGCATAGAAGATTTGTGTACGTGAGCATTCATTGCAGTGGTATTTGTGAAAATAAAACATTTGAAGTAGCCTAAATGTCTATGAATAGATTTATGGTTAAACTATAGTACATCCATGCTATTCAGTTGCATTAAATTGAATACTATTCTGGAATCATGGATCTTAACCTGAGATATAGCACAAGATTATGACTCATGACATATGAAGCAAACATATGTTATTAAAATTAGCCAGACTTTACTAATCACGAGTGGCGAATAAAAGCAATAAGCTGCCACCAATTGTATGGCTGCTAGGACACCATGAGTCCATCAGCTCTCAGGTGTCCCTTTTCACGTACCTAGAGGCATTCTGGGTTCAGAGTGACTAGTGCTAACTATATGTGGTTCACATTAGCACAGAGGGAGCCTTCCAGATTTGGGTAGCCTTCATTTTTATTTTCCATTAGTCACCCATGCAGTCTTTGTGCTTAACTTCTGTTCTCTAGCCAGATGAAATGAAAATGCCAGGTTTATTTACTCTCAGTATTGTCCTGTAGAACTTTGTGCAATGGTGGAAATGTTCTGTATCTGTGATGTCCAATCCAGTGGTCACTAACCACATGTGGCCATTCATTGAGTGAGCCCTTCAAATGTGGCTATTGTGGCTGAGGGGCTGAACTTTAAATTTTTTTTAGCTTTTAATTTTAATTAATTTAAATTAAATATTTAGCCAAATGTGTCTAGTGCCTACTGCATTTGACAGTGTGGATCTAGCCAGACCAGGGGTAGCCTTCCAAATATCTTCTTAAATTGGAACTTTCTCAGTTATCTTCCTGCTGAGAAATTCCATCAGAGGATTTGTAAGAATGTCCAGTAAGGTCAACATTGCCTTGGGTATCTCAAAGAGGGAGTCAACATTTTTTCTTCCATATACCATCCTAAATAGGTATCAAGATAGTAAATTAAACAGACAAGTTATGCAATAATATGTACTGTTCCATTTTAAATGACCTATGTATGTATACTATTTTAAAAATATATATCTAGCTTTAAAAAATTATAAAATCTACGTACCAAATTGTTAAGATAATTTATTTCTGGAAGGTAGACTTACTGAGTTATGGGAAGGAAAGTAGTGACATTTGGTGTCATTTTTCCTTTTGTTTTTGTGTATTTCTATATATTTTTTCAAGTTAAAGTAATCTTTTTAAAAATGGAAGAATGACAGGGAGCACAGGCATTTCTGTGAAGCCTGTCATGGTTCCCCCTCAACCAGGTATTATCTTTCCCTGTTCTGCATCCTCAGGGTACTTTGTACTCATCTGTACTTACGATCTGCTTTGAGAGATTTCTGTATTAATTTTTTCACCTCTCTAAAAGCCATGGGCGTGTCTCACTTTGTAGTCACCTGTAGGAGGCTTTCTATAAATATTTGTTAAGTTGATTCAATTCTAGACTCTTATGAACTCTGTCGATAGCAAGCTAGCTTTTTCTTTCTGCAGCCTTCTTTCTTTACTAGTGATAAGTATTTATTGGAACAGCAACAAATTAAGACAATGCCATTCTGTTTTTTACATGTGATATGAGAAGGTCTGATAAACATTGGGCTGATCAAATGATGTGTATGAATAGCAATAATATTTGTGAATTAGAAGAAATTATTTTATGTTTTAAGGTTGTTACACTCAATAGGGTTTATAAATTTTGAGTAATAACAAATGCCTGCTTATAAATTTACTAACAAGTACTTATGCCAGTATATCTTCTCCTCCTGTACTAATTGACTCTAAGAATGTTTGGAGTGAGTTATGTTTGCATATCCTTTCTCCTAGTTCTCAGATGTGCAACTGCATCTCTGCATGTAGCATATACCATTATGCTAAGGGAGTGGAAGCACTCACGTGGGGGGCGTGATTTTATTACAACTTATATACCTAGTGACCCTGTCTTTGAGCCCCTTTGTTGCTCCTTTTGTTTTGGCATAAATCAAAAGTTCTAGGGGGCTGGCCCTGTGTCCGAGTGGTTAAGTTCATGCGGTCTGCTTTGGCAGCCTGGGATTTGTCAGTTCGTATCCTGAGCACAGACCTACACACCGCTCATCAAGTCATGCTGGGATGGCATGCCACGTAGAAGAACTAGAATGACTTACAACTGGGATATACAACTATGCACTGGGGCTTTGGGGAGAAAGAAAAAAGAGGAAGATTGGCAACAGATGTTAGCTCAGGGCAAATCTTCCTCACCAAAAAAAAAAGAAGAAGAAAAAAAAATTACAAGAAGTTTCAATAAAAAAGCTTTAAAAAAAAGTTCTATATTTCCTTTGTGCTTGTAAAAAGAAAGATAGCCCATCTCCAATACAAAGCTTGTTCAAGTCCCATAGTTTACGCTCCCCAATAGTTACAGGTATTCTTCTATATAGGTCATTTAATAGACAATTCTATCTTTGGCAGAAGAATTTGTAACTTGAATTTTGACTCTCAGAGAACATAAGGGCCGATCTTAACCAGAGCAAGTTTATCTTGCAGAGTTGCCCACTTTTGTGGAGGCCCTAAGGTGGCTAAGGGATGCCAGGCCTAGGCTGTGATGACAAGGGGAACCTCAGAATGTGCTCCTTATTTGTAGCAATTTTTCTTGCTATAATTGTGATCACTGCATTTCCTTTTCTTTCTTCAACCATTTGTTCTTTAAGAGGCTTTTTCCAACACAGACTCTAATTTCTCAGATACGTAGCAAAGCGTGGGACACTCCTAGGAAAAGGAAAAGAGGGCAGCTCTCAGCAGCGTTCGTCCCGTGCTGATGTTCTTCCCCTTCCTGCGAGGGCAAGGACAGAGCTCCTGCCCATGAGCAATTGTTTGAATAATAAGGAAACACATTTTTGTAAAACTTTTCATTTTTGTAAAGTCAACCCCACCAAATTTATGTTCTTTCTCCCATATTCACAAATAGAAGCATAACAAATATACACATCATGAATGCCAATCATGACGTCAGCCAGCAATGAAGGTCTTGAGCCCTAACATAAACAGATTTTTTAACGGGGATTTTTTGTATATTTTGTCCACTTAATCAATAGCATTAGAATTGATTAAGTCAAATACTTAAAATTCACCCCAGATAGGAAAAGTATAGAGATATGTTGTAGAAATAATTTTTGGGACAAACTTAAATATGTTTAGCTGATTTATTTATATATATTATATAAATTTATATATATTTATTATAAATATATATAACATATAATAATATATCTATAAATATTTTTTCTCCACCTCTTCCATACCTTGTTTATTTCAGATGAAATCAGAGGAAAAGTGGGATCAGAGAATGACTGACTGACTGAAATATTTTTTTCTTGACAACAAGAGAGCTAATGTAATAAATGAGTTGAAGAGTGTATCGAAAAAAGCTTTAAAAAGCTTTATATGTTGTTGTTAAACGAAAGGGGCGGTGTGCAGTAGTGGAAAGAGGCATGGGACTTGCAGTCACCTGGGCTTGGGCTCAGTGCTGCCTCTGCCCTTTGCTTGGGCAGGTAACGTCTCAGAACTGCTCTGAGCTTCCTAACATTAAGTATTTGGAGGTTCTTGTGAGGAAGTCAGACATCACATGGGAGGGTGAGCTAGCCCAGAAGATATAAAATGCAGGCTGGTTTTTTGGCTGTTTCTCTAATGTATTTTATTTTACTAAGAATTCTTTATATGCAGAATTATTTTATGTAGAATATGTAGAAATGAGGTATAAAACTTATCTGTTGGGTTGTAACATAGTCACCATTTATTTGACTGTCCATTTGAAACCTGCACTGTTGCTTTATAAAGCTAGAAACTGCATCTAAGAAAACGAAAAGGAAGCTAGAAATGTGGGTCTGCTGTGGAATGTAGAATTAGATATTATAAAAAGTTACACGTTTAGAAGGCCAAGGACCTAACTAATTTACATCTAGATGTGGATTAATCAGACCCATCTGTCTTTTGGCAGTGCTGATAGTCAATAATCATTATAAGGCTGCGTCAGTTCAGTCCTCTGTGAAGCAGAGATAAAACAGAAGTGGAAGCGAAAGAGATTTATAAGAGAAAATGCCGAAGAAAGATAAAGGGGAGAGAAAGGTCGAGGAGGCAGGGAGAGCCTTCAGACTGCAGTGTAGGTCTGATCCCCTAGAACGGAAGGCAGGAGGCTTGGGGAGGAGGAACCTCAGACTTTAGTGAGGCTCTGAGAAAGCCCTGTCCCGCTGATGGGGAGCCCAGAACAAAGATTGCTGTTAGAGGGATCACACTGAGCAGAAATAGCGCCTCTCTGGTATCCCGCCACGCTCAGTCCTTGGCGGGGAGTGGTCTAGGGAGAAGAGCCTGAGCTTGGCTTGGATGTTGCTGCGGATCTTGAGTGGGGAGGCTCTCGGCTAACTGCTCCCTTGGAAGCAGGTTGATTCAAATGGCATGTCTCCGTGGCTGCCACAAAGGCTGTGTGTGATGTGATTTAATTTGACAAACATTTATTGGTTGCCAATTTTGTTCGAGAACTATGGTAGGCACTATGGGGATTTTGAGAGTTGTTTATTTATTCATTTTGTTATTTGCTCATTCAAACACGCGTTCAACAATATTAATTGAGGGACTGCCACGTCTCAAGCGCTGTTTGAGGTGTGGAATGCACAAGACTTTCATTTAAATCTCTTAATTCCATTTAGAGACCATTGTTGAGATATGTGTCTCATTTTTTTCTGTTCCAAGATCAAAGCATTTGCTGGTTGCTCATTAGAATGTTGTAAAATTCTAAGATTAGAATGCCACACACACACACTCTTCCACATGCCTACTTATTTAAAATTTTCCTTAATGGGTGTAAAATTTAAAGGTCAAGGGTATAGGAATTAAGTACTGAAAAGAATCCTCACCAGGTGAAAATGGAAACAGCTGATCTTATTTAATGTCATGTTGTGGTAACTCCAGACTTGCATAATTTAGCTTTCTGCCAAGAAAGCAGTTGCTTTATATAGTTTGTAAGGAATATATATGAAGTATGAAAATATTGCAGTGCTGGTGGGCTGTGAAGAATGCCAAATTTGCTGAAAAGCTTATTCTCTGATGTGATACCTAGGCATAAACTAAGATTGGAGGATGCAGAGGAATAAGTGGTGAAATTAAGGTTGTGCTATATTTGCATTTATTGTAGGGTTCTAAGAGATTCTTGTTCATCAAGTGTTTCTTTTCTAAATAGCAATTTCTTTTTAGTACCTGATGTAGTTGCTTCTGCATGCATTTTGATGTTATCATTTTCCATCTCTTTTTCATTTGGGCTGACATAGATGCTGTACAGAGCTGTTCATTTTGCATCAGCAAAGATGCCTTTACCCTATAGCCATGGCTGCTGCATGCATCGTTAGTACAGCATGTAGTGATTTTAATGTTATTTCTAAACCTCCCTCACCTCATGCCATTATTTTAATTTAGGACCAACTGTTCAGCCATATGGAGCAGTTTATCATTCAACATCTGTATGTTCTTGCAAAATATGAATTTGTCTGTGTGCTTTCTGCCTTCAGATGTGCCATATTTCATATGGAAAAGACAAATCTTTCCCTTTTATTAATGTTTTCATTGACCGAATCTCCCATTTATTTTTTCTCTCAGCGAGCTTAATGTTGGATTGGGATGCTTTTAAAAGTCACAATGTCAGGAAATGGATACCTATATTCTCTAAGTTAGCCTCACTTGAGTCCACAGATAAACACAAAGGGCACCTTGCTGACTATTTGTTTTTGTGTGTCGCAAACTATTCATCTTCCATCCATTTTCTTCTAACCCCAAAGCATGGAGAGATCCAAAATAGCATTACAAATAGGACTGGCACTAATTTACTTCATCCCAATCTGATTTCTTGCCTGCCTGCTCTCTGCCTTCCTAAAATTACACAGTGGGTGTTTTGCTAAAGGTGCAGTCATTGTCTCCCTGTCTGTGGAGCCTTTTAATAAACTAGTCCTTGATGGACTTGATGGCCCTGATGGAGTGGTGCCTGAGCAACCTTGTTTCTACACAGCAAGCCCACCCATCTTCCCAAGTATTACTTCACGAGAAGTGAATCTGAAGCTAAGAAGAGGCAATTCAGTTTTCTTCTAGGGTTTCGCTATTGTCACCTGGACAGGTCAAATTAACTGTGAGGCACTGTTGAGTAGTGGTTAAGAGGATAGGTCTCACTACATGACTATCCACTTACTAACTTTCTTGCATGAGTTACTTATCTGCTCTATGCCTGAGTTTTTTCATCCATAAAATGAGATAAAAAATGTTTTCAAAACCAAAAAATTTTTCATGACCATTAGGCATCAAAACCTAACCCCCCTGAACTCATTTGGTGACAATGACCTGACAGGAGGTTATGTGTTATTTTTGTCTACCTCTTGGTTAGAATATTCACATATTTTCCTGCAGAAATAGTAATGTGTGTGATTGTGGAATCTAGCCTCAAGATTTTTGGAAAGGGTCTATGGACCAATTGTATCCATCTCATGTTCTTGTTTTGAGCATTAAATGAGTTACTAGATGTAAAAGTGCTTAGAACAGCACCTGGTCTACAGTGAGCCTCAATAATTAGTAGCTCTGGTTTTTACCTAGTCTGCATAGGTTTCACTCTCTTGCAAGTAACAATTTTACTAAGATAAATGCCTACTAAGTTCGAGACCTGTCTTAAGCCTTGGGGACCTGATAAGTTTGTTACCAAGATAGGCATAATTCCTCCTCTCGTGTAGATAACAGTCTCCATTAATTAAACAAGAAATTAAAATAAAGTGAGATAATTATTAATAGAGGAAGAACAGGGCATTAAGGAATCATAAAATAGTTTAGTAGCCAGTAAAGGTCTCCCTGAAGAAGTGATGTTTGAGGGAAGTCATAGAAGTTCACTAGGTGGGCAGATCGAGAAGACTGTTCCAGGCGGAGGAAAGAGCTTATGTGAAGGCTGAGAGGAGAGATGAGGGATTTGGGTTCCAGCTCCCTTGGTCTGCAGGCCATTGTGCTCTCCATATTACAGGTCTCCCTAAGCCACTCCTCTCCCTGCACCGGAGCTTGCCTCCTTGGGGAGGCTCCTTTAAAATTGAAGGCAAAGAGAAGCAAAGGAGAATGGATGTTCCCAGTAGCGTATGCTGGAACAGAAGGAGCAAGTTCCTGGGTTGCTCAGACCATGCCAGTCTCACCAGTCTGGGAATCACTCCTCAGGCAGAGATGCTTGGTGGGGCACAAGAGGCATGAAGACTTATCCTTCTCCACGTTGGAGAAAACGTTAGGAGTGGAGCAGAAGTACTCCCCACCCCTGACTCCCTGGCTGCTTTCTGAAGTTGCTGCTTTTACTCGTGTGTGGGCTGGAATATTAGACTATCGTGCTTTTAAAATTCCCTCTAAATTAAGGATAGAATATAGAGAGAGTAGTGGCCAAGACAGTCTCTTCTTAGTAATGTACGTATACTCTGTTGGCATAGAGCAGGCAGCCGATACACGTTAGTTGCCCTTCTCTTTGGTTCTTATGCATCACATGCATTTTACCATGAAATGTATTAAAAAAAAATGAAGAAATAACTCATAATCTCAAATGCCGTATTACTTTGAAGTCAAATAATTGTTTAATAATAGAATATGAGATTACCGTAGTGTTAAAGCTCCCAGTATCGTTACCCCTTTTTAATTTCACTTCTTATATAGAATATTAATAGATGATATAGAATATCATATTTATTCTTGAGACCAATTTCTGGGTTATCTTGGCTGCTATTTTTATTCTTCTGTATTATAACTTTTGGCTTGTTATTACACACTAAAACATTGAGTGTAGAAAGGACAATTGAGAAGAGAAATGATTTAGATTTATCATTTACTGCTAGTGTTGATTCTTATATCACTCATGAGTACTCCTTTCTACATTAAAAAACATAAAGAGTTAAACTAATAGCTTAAATGAAAATTATAAAAATAAAAAGTGTGAATTAGTGCCTGATATGCATATTATATCAGTAGTATTGTGAATAATTCATATTACGGTTTTTAAAAATCCCTCTTTATAATTAAGCATTCATTATCTATAATAACGAGCTTTTCTGGGACAGTGTTTTTCACAAGCTATTCTATTACAGATTCCATTATCGCTCTTCGTTCTCCTCCCCTTCAGCTGACACACCCTGACCTGCTGTAGGGTTTTACTGTTCCCACTTCACGGTGACAGAAGTGGAACAGGAAGGGAAGGACAGATGCTGCTCACACAATTCACTGTGAGAAGCTGTAGTTGATATTCTTCTATAAATAAAAGTGTTACTTTGAAAATTTTTACTAAATTAATTTTTAAACCGATGTTTATTCTAAATTTTCCTTGATCAGAGATAACTAATATCACTTCTTTAAATATGGCTGTTGTAAAGAGAAATAAATTAAATTCTTCTTTTATCTGCTTCTAATTCTCTATATGCTTGTGCCCATTGAAAGAAATTATATCTTCACTCAGCCTCTGTTTGAAAATCTCTTTCTCTTTTCATCTCTCACTCTCATATTTATAGACAGTTCCTTTAATTAGATAAATAAAATAAAAAGTGAAAAGTCTTCTTTGATGAACTGAAATTAGAATAACTGTGTTTGTTGGTATTCATTTATGTTTTTTTAAATAAAGTTTCATTGGAAATACCTGCATTGCGTAAGTACTAAATACATGTGAATTAGACAAAGTAGCTTTTGAGGGTTTACAGATTTTTTAGAACCTCTAGGGTTTCAGTTGTCAAGAGTTTGATTAATCCTAGTCTTTGTTTCAAGATACTCTCTCATTATTGGTCCATGTATGGCCTGCTTTTACTTACTGTTTTTTAAGGTTATTTTTTTAATTTTTATTTTTCCTCTGGCTAATTTTTTTATTGAGATGTAATTGACATGTAACATTATATTAGTTTAGGCGTACAACATAATGGTTTGGTATTTGTATACATTGAGAAATGATCCCCACAATAAGCCTAGTTAACATCCATCATCATATATAGTTACAATATTTTTTTTCTTGTGATGACTTTTTTTTAAACTTTCAGGTGTACATCATAATATATTTTGAATTCTGTGTCGATTATATCATGTTCACCACCCAAAGACTAATTACAATCCATCACCACACACATGTGCCTAATTACCCCTTTCGCCCTGCTCCTCCCCACTTCCCCTCTGGTAACCACCAATCCAATCTCTGTTGCTGTGTGTTTGTTTGTCATTGTTTTTATCTTCTACTTATGAGTGAGATCATATGGTATTTGGCTTTCTCCCTCTGACTTATTTCACTCAAGGTCCATCCGTGTTGTCACAAATGGCCAGATTTCATCATTTCTTATAGCTGAGTAGTATTCCATGGTGCATATATACCACATCTTCTTTATCCATTCGTCCCTTGATGGGCACCTAGGTTGCTTCCAGGTCTTGGCCTCTTGTGAATAATGCTGTGATGAACATAGGGGTGCATGTATCTTTATGCATTAGTGTTTTCAAGTTTTTTGGATAAATACCCAGCAGTGAGATAGCTGGATCGTATGATAGATCTATTCTTAATTTTCTGAGGAAACTCCATACTGTTTTCCCTAGTGGCTGCACCAGTTTGCACTCCCACCAACAGTGTATGAGGGTTCCCTTCTCTCCACATCCATTTGTGAACCCAATACCCACAACAAAAGCTAGGATCTTGGCAATAACCTATTATCTAATCAGATGACTCCCCTCCACGCCCCTGGCTCCCTGTGTCTCAGGCAGCCATTTTCTTGGATTCAAGGTCCACCAGTCCCTTGCTTTCTTTCTTTGTATATTCTTTTTTTTTTTGAGGAAGATTAGCCCTGAGCTAATGACTGCCAATCCTCCTCTTTTTGCTGAGGAAGACTGGCACTGAGCTAACTCCATGCCCATCTTCCTCTACTTTATATGTGGGACACCTACCACAGCATGGCTTTTGTCAAGCAGTGCCATATCCGCACCCGGGATCCGAACCAGCGCACCCCGTGCCGCCAAGAAGAGGAAGGTGCGAACTTAACCACTGCGCCACCAGGCCGGCCCCTCTTTGTATATTCTTATTATATCTATTTGTATTTCCATAAGTATTTTTAGCATTTAGTTGTTTTTACTCTATTAAAAGGGTTCATAATGTGAGTAATCTCAGGTAGGTATTTCTTAAAAATACCATTGTTTTACTAAGATGCTGTGTGTTGTGTGTCATTGTATTTCATTCATTTTGACTACTATATGTTTAATAGTCCAAGGGAATGAGTATACTGTTTGTTTATTCACTCTTCTGTTGTTGGAGAGTTAGGTTGTTTCCAGGTGTTTACAGTTGTGAACAGCTGCTTGAACATGCTTCTTTTTAACCTATGAGAGATTTTCTCTTAGGGATAAAATTGCTGGGTTATAGGGTATATGAATTTTCAACTTTAGGAGATAATGATAAGCTATTTCCAGAGTGACTGCACCAATTTGTACTCCCACTAACAATGACCAAGAGACCCTATAGACCCGTGTTTCTCCCGTGCTTGGTATTATCAGACTATTAATTTTTGTCAATTAACTGGACATGAAATGATATCTCATTATAGTCTTAATCTTTATTCTTTGTATTTATTGGGCATATTTATTTCCTCTTATGTGAGATTCCTGTTCATGTACTTTTGTCCTTTTTTTTCTAATAAGTTGTTGGTGTTTCTATTAACAATTTGTTAGACATTCATTATATATTCCTGATACTAATCTTTTGTTGGATGTATATGTTTTGAATATATTTTTCCAGTTTGTAAGCTGACCTTTTATTTTCTTTAAGGTATCTTTTGATGACCAGAAGTTCTTAATTTTAGTATAATCAAATCTATTAATCTTTTATGGTCCGTAATTTTTTGTGACTTAAGTAATCTTTTTCTAACCCAAGGTCTAAAAGATATTACCCAATACTTTCCACTAAGATATTTAATGGTTTATTCTTTAAACTTAAGACCTTAATCCCTCTAGAGCTGATTTTTGTTAATTGAGTGAAGTGAGGATTCAAGTGCATTTATTTTTTTCATAAAGATTACTGTTTTTAAATCTCCATTTATTGATTTAGTTTAAATTCAAATTTAATTTCAATTTAATTTTGATTTTAATCTCTCCTTACTCTAGTGGTCTGACTTGCCACCTACCGTCATATGCCAAAGTTTCATAAACGCATGGTTGTGTTTTTGGACTTTTTGTTCTGTGAGGTAGTTCATTCAGTGTCTGAGCGTGTTTGTGTGTGTATTAATGTTTGAATTATATATATTCATCTTTGAATTTTAGACACACGCATATACACTTATATTTTGAAATACTTTGGTTTTTCTACCAGGTCTTGGACATAGTAAAAACGAGTGTTCGTACAATTCTGCCACGCATCTGGAAGGTGCCCGATGTTGAGGAAGTTAATCTATATCGGATTTTCAACCGGGTTTTTAATCGCTTACTCTGGAGTCATGGCCAGGGCCTGTGGAACTGTTTCTGTGATTCAGGGTAAGTTCTAAGCTATCTTTTATTATTGTCATTTTTAATATTTTCCCATTTAGCTGTAGAGGTAGCCCAATAAAATGGTTGAATGTCTTTAACGACCTCTTAAAATAGGGATTTTTTACTGCATGCAATTTTTAGTACTCAACTATTATTTATAGCAGTTAAGCTGATTTAGATGAGATGATGAATATGAACACAGCACTACCTAACTAATTTGAATTCAGTGGGGAGAAGGTACTCTTAATCAAAAATCTCAATTACAAATCAATATCCTTAAGGCACTTCTTCCGCCGTCATTATGTAGCAGACTTCCCAAATTCTGGTTGCACTCCCGCTCCTCCCCAGAATTTCAGTCCTGCCAAAGCTGTTATGACTCATTGTCATTTTAGCCTCAAGATATCTGAAACCAAGCATTCCATCCTTCCCTTTTATTCAGAGATGTCTTCCTCTCAGGACTTCCCTTAATCGCATTGTTATTCTCCCAATCATACAGGTTTGATATCTCAGGGGCATCTGCATCTTCCTTTTCCTTCGCTGTCTTTATACCATCATTTGCTAAATCTTGTCAGTTTTTCTGTCACATTCCCACTGTGGCTGCTCTAGATTCATTGTTCTTAACAATTATCAAGTACTTACTACTGTGTTAAATACTTTTGGAATACAAAGTTGAATCTGACACAGATCCTGACCTCAAGAAACTTAAAAATGATAATAGCTCATGCTATCCTACTTACTATGTGCCAGGCCCTGTTCTAGGCACTTTATGTGTACTAAGTGTTTTAATCCTGTTAACATCACTTTGAAGCAGGTTCTATGATTATCTCCATTTCATAGACAGGGAAACTGAGGCACAGGAGGTGCTAAGGACCTAGTGCAACTGGGATTTGAGCTCAAGGACCCTGGCCCCAGAGTTCATGCTCTTAGCCAATAAGCTCTGCTGTCTCTAGTAGACAAAATAACATATATACAAAAGTCATGATTATAAAAGAGACACAGATCAAGTGTTACAGGATTTCAGATAAGAGGAGCCTTCTTGGTAGAAGGTCTAGGCGGATTCATAGATTTCTAAGCATTTTTACCTCCAATTTTTGTTTCCCCTATCCATCCTACTGTCAGGGTCATTTCCTGAAATCTGTAGTGATTTCCCTCATTTATCATTAAAGTCTAGACTTCTTATGTAGAGATACAAAACTCTCTAATATGCTGGTTCTTTCTTATTTCTCCAGTCTTCTCTCTCATTACTCTTACTTGAACTCTCCTCCAGAAAAATAAACTGATTATTTTTCAAATATCTTAAAAATTTGTCCTTTTCTTCCTCTGAGCTATTGATGTCATGGAGTATCTGATTGGTCTGCCTTCTACAACCCCATCCATCCCATCCCCTCTGCATTATTTAAATCCTGCAGAAAGACGCAGACTATGCTCCTTTTTTATAAAACCTTAACTGACTATTATAGTGTGAAATGATCTCTGAATGTCCTCCATTTAAATATTCTATCCTCTAGTACTCAGCCATTCGTACCACTTGCAGACTCATTCTCACCACCATAATTCTCCTCAGCTGCCGTTCACCAACAGGGAGAATTCATAAGGTGCTCTGGGTTGTGAGGAAATCTGAGAATAATCTTGGCTATAAATTATTTCTACAGAGACGTAAGTGAAGCATTTGAACTGTACTCCATGGCCTCTTAGTTGATGGCTCTCTGTAGAAATTTTCTCATTCTGAACTCATAATTGTTGATCCGTTGCTTGGAATGTGAAATCTAGCTACTCTCCGCCGTGGAAGGCAGTGAGATAGTCTGCAGCTGACAGTGGTGCCGATGGCTTTGAGTCCATGAGATAATGTCCAATGCCAGACCTTAAAGATGCCCATAAAGTGGTTCTTCTTTGCCTCTAAAGCTCCTCTTCCCTGAACTATTTCGGTAATAACTCTCTAACTTTGGTTTAGAATCAGTTTCTCTCGTTTCTGGCACTAATACTCCCCCTAGATTTCTCTGGTGGTATCTATTACTACTAGTAATGATGATGAGAGTCAATAACATCTATTGAAGGCTTACTAAGTGCCTGAAACTGTTTTACATATTAAATATTCTTATAATCACCACTATAATATTTTGAGTCATTATTATTCTTATTGTATAGTTGAGGAGATTGAAGCATAAAGAGAGTATAAAACAGGCTCAGCAGGTGAGCCTGAATTTAAATCCAGGTTGTCTGAGTCAAGAGCCCAAGCTCTTAACTCTGTGCTTTGTGGACTTCCCTCAAAAGAGCATTGCCAGCGGTTGCCATGCTTGCTTTCTTGCAGATCCCATAGCTTTAGCCAAATCTCCAGCCTGTTGCACTTGGGCAGGTGGAGAAGGAGTAGCTTTGAGTCCAATTTGACCTCCACTCTCCATCCATTTCCTTAAAAACTTGGTGGTTTGTAGAGGTGAGTTTAACTCCAGATTTTATTTTGCAGCTTTACGAACGAGTTTCTTAGGCTTCTTCAATTTAATGAAGTCACATAGTATTGTGTGTGTTTGATTCTCAGTTTGGACCCAGAATAGTTCTGTTTATCCTTTGAATTATGTCTAGCCAATGTAGAGTCCTGTAACCGTTGGCCTAACAGTAGCAGTCAAGGCAAAAATCTATTCTTAGCTCAGTTCTAAAGGAATGATTTTAATATAAGGTGCAGCTATCTTTCACAGTGAGGTGTAAAATCTTGGAAAAATATAATCCAAATAATTCTGGGCCACCTTGACTTCTGCCTTGGCCTGTCAACACCCCAATAATAAAGCAAAATAAATAAAGCATTCTCTGTCCACATCCAGAAATATTAAAGAATATTGTCAATCTTTGTGGTAGGTTTACCTAGAATTCGCCCAGGGGTTTTACTGATGCATCGCATAGGAAACACCCTCATCCCTCTCTCTTGTTCTTCCAGGCTGCTGAAGCCCGTGCTCAGTGACCCTTTTTATCCTATGTAGCCTCCTGGGAGTGTTCTGATGTCCCACATGCCGAATGTGTTCTCTCCAGGGGAATAGCTCTTGGAAATTCTCGTGAATAAAATTATCCACCATGTTTTACTGGGATAGGGGAAGTCTAAAGTCTAGGTGTTGTAAGACTCACACTTGGGCCTGAGAGTTCAGGGAACGTGGCCAAGGGAAGTGACGTGTCAGTGGAGACCTGCAGGAGGAGGAAGAATTGGAGTTCGCCTGAAGCAAAGAGAGGAGGCAGGGGGTAGTATGGGAGAAGGAATGTGTTGTTTGGAAAAGCCTCTGTCCCCTCAAAACCCCTATAGAGTAAACCTCAAAGAAGAGGATCTGGTCTGCACCCTTAGCCAAAAGCATTTTCCTGTGGAATTTGTCATGGAAGAGCTGTTCATTTAGAATCTCAGGGCAAGAAGAAATTGTAAAGAATATCCTAAGGCGCCAGTCTGCTTCTAGGCTGAATTATATGCCTACTTGAAAATGTATACGCAACATATCAACTACTTAAAATGGTGTAAATCGTGCTGTCCTCATATCACTTTCAATCGGAGGTGGTGTTTTTAGTACTTTTCGTTAATCTTTCTGTCGCGGACTGTCCAGTTAGTATAGTCCAGGTTGTTAACTTTCTTTTCTCCTTTCTGCTACTTAACTTTGGGCCACTCAGCCATCCATTAGGACTTCTTCCAGAGAAGGAGAGTGAAATGAATCAGTTTCACTTTTTAGATAACTGCTTTATTAAATGTTTTAATGAGAGAAGAGGTGAAAATTATTGGATTGCTGGATAATATGAGGCTTTTCAAGTCTCTGGATTTCATTAAGAACTCCTCTTTGTTGCCAGAGGTACTCAGTATTCTGTATCTTCTTGTTATATTACTAAAAAATGTCATTTGAAGTCATTTCCTTTCATATTTCTCTGAGGATTGAGTGTCAGAAAGAGTTTTTTAACTGTTTAATTTTTCTTTTTGAATTCATGGATTTCAGCCCTCCCATTTCCTTGGAATTTAGATCCAGAAAGCAGGCAGATAAGACCCTGGGTTCTTCAATAAAAGCAATGGTATTTTTAAAAATTAGTTCTACATCCGTTAACCTTCTTAAGAAGTTTCATCTTAGTATTGAAAATTGAGATGCTGTGGTGTTAGAGAGGGATGTCACATTTACTCAGCTGGGCAGGTGGTGGGGGGAGGTGGCAGACTCCGTTCTAATATGCTCAGTTTGGAGGACAGGCTTCCTTTGTGCAGAGGGGGCACCACTAGCCTAGCACCAAACGGAGAAGGTCCTGTTCATTTTCTTTTTTCTGTATGAGGGGTTCTGCTGTGCTGACACTTAAATAGGGATTGATAGAGTAGAAGGCAGTCTTTGACCAGTGGTGGTGAACATATACACTGAAAATAGATGAAAGACCTTGATTCATAGGTTTATTTTTAAGTATTTAAGGAAGAATGAAAGAATCAGAAGCCAAGGCTGCTCATATTATAACTCACGTATTATTCAGAATGCTACATTAAATTAGAGTGTCATAGAAGAAGCTCTTTTATCTTTCTTCCATTTTATTTGTTTTTTTCTTACCTCTATACTTCAAGTCAGGAAAAGAAAAATTACCATGATATGAGTGACCTGACAGTGGATTTAATCAAATGGCTCCAAAGGATCAAATGTAAATATACCCAAATCCAGAGGGGAGGGTGGTGGTGGAGGTAGACTTTTGTAGAAGGACCCAGAATCCCAGTGGAGAGAAAAGAAAAGTGCCAGGCAGACAGTCAGACACAGGATGTTTTCTGTGTGTATTTACATTTATATGAAATTTTTATTTCTCTGGGCCCAGGCGTATAGGGCCTGCTAGATTAAGAGTATTAATTATAAATATATTCCCTAATTAATTGATGTTCTCCAATATTTTTCTTGGTCAAATTAGGTCAATTGGTTATATGCACACACACTCGTACATGTGTATAGATATTTGTAAACACATATATATCGTATCTAGGTTTTCTTATATTTCATAATAAATTAAAGTTTATTTTTAGAGTTAATTTAACTAGCATATTACTGTTTCTTGAGTGAAAATAACTTTTACTCCTTCTTAAATAATAAAAACAGTTTTATATTTAGTCCTGAACATCTCAGAACATGGAAGAAAATTTATTCCTTTCAGTCTACTCATTTGAATCTTATTCCCCTTAAGAAAACCTGTCATTCAATGATGACATGCTGTCTTTTTGGAACCATGTTTCCCTTGAAAAAATAAATAGTAGCCTTTCTGCTAAAAAATACCTTTCTGAGTTTCTAAAGCATTTTTTAAAATTCCAAAGATATCAAATATCCACAGAAGATTGAAAATGGAGTCTTTGAATTTCCCAGTGGGAAGTACATTTCTTCAGAAAAATATTTTCCTTACTATTTTTTTCTTTCTGAAAATCTACTCTTTTCTCTCTCTGAGGGTTAAGCGAATTGGTTTATGTAAAATGAGACTTTCCCCAGTCTCAAACCGAACTTTCCCCTCGAGGCTTGACAAGAGTTTCATTTACACTAAGGAAATAAGTCTCTCTCTCTCTGACTTGCTCCTGGTGGTGGTGGCGGGGCAGTGAGGTGTTTCCTGATTAGGCCATGACAGTAAACTTAGGAATTGTAAATGCATGTATTTACACACACACATCTAATTGAAGTTTACCAAGGAAGTGTGCACTGCTGCCTGCTTGTGAATAAGCTGAGTTCACCAAAGGAGGGAGGACAGCACCTCTGGGACTGCAGTAGGACAGTGCTTGTTGAGGTTCCATTACTTCTAGAGTACAGAGCCTGTGCTTTAGGAACATCCTGGACATAATTAGATCTGAAAGTGGTTTGAAAGGGGCCGATCATAAGCAAGGGAGTAACCTAAATTCTCCTACTGCAACAACTTTTCAACTCTTTGGTGGGATCATTATTAATGTAAAGGTAAATATAGCCTCCTAGGAAACCTAAATTCCTGGAATACCTGACTTTTGAGAAATTAGCTCGGTATTTTACAAGTACTTTATATAGAGTAACTCAGTTTTGTAGAAGATGTTGGAAAACCATCCTGTTAGCTACCCACAGTTGGCAGCAATAAAGTCTTTAAAGACAAATAGTGTATGAATTCTTTGTTGTGTTTTTTTAACATAAAGATTTATCTCCAAATTTTTATTTATTTTATACCTTTCAGCCATCTGTAGTCACTTCAACTGTGTGAGGCCATTTCTGCGCTTCCTTATTGGTTTGTTGCTAGGTAAGTGATATAGCTGGTGGCCATTTTCAACAGCCTCATGAGGTCATGTCTGTTTCCATGCCAACAGATCCTCTTGGGAGAGTATTTTCAGTAAAAGCCCGGAGGTGGTGACTCCTTTGCAGCTCCAGTGTTGCCAGCGCCTGGTCGAGCTTTGCAAACAGTGCCTGCTAGTGGTTTACAAATATACAACGGACACAAGAGGATCACTGTCCGGCGTTGGTACCGATTGGGGTAATTCCAGGTACTTGGTTACTTTCCCTAGACCCTCTGAGTTTTATGTAAAGTAATGCCACAGTGCAGTTTGAAATTGAAAGTCTCTTTTTGTTCATATGGCTAGAGAAACAGCTAAAGACTAACAATTCATCCATGCTGTTATCTACAAAATACTTTTAATTTGCACAATCTTTACCTTTAAAGGACTGAACAAGGACAGCAATCACAAACCTGAAGGTGACAGAAATAACCTACACGGAAATGAGATTATTTGGCTTATATACTTTTGCTTTCAAAAGCCAAGTAAGAGCATCCAAAACTGGTAATAAATTTAACTTTTTTCCCCAATAGAGATATTTCAACATTTATCCTTCAGCCTAATATAGTTGAGAAGATGCCTTTAGTTTAATTTTTATTCTTCAGTAGGCCTCCACTACTCCTTTCATCACCAAACAAATCTGTGGGAGATGAATTTTAAGTTCCATTTAAGAATTGAATTTTTATAAAGTGTTAAAATAGGTAATTTTTCACAACATGAAATACTGTTTTCAAGCTGCAAAAACACACAGAGTAAACAAGAAGTACATTTTAGCACTTCTCAAGACAATCATAATTCCTGTTAGAATTAGAGATGAATATGTGACTTTATTTTTAGTATCTGTAAGTTGTAGTACTACTCAGGATAGAAGTGAGTAAACCAGGACTTTGAAAAACTAAGTGATAGTCCAAAGATGAAAAGGTTCAACTAACAGTTGAACAGACAATGAGGAAAATGGAACCACTGTAGCTTGGATTTTCTTTTTGAAACATATGGAAATTGATCTATGTATTAAAAAGAACACGGGGTAGAATAAAGCTAACTTTCTAAAAAACTGACCTGCAACAGCAGATTGGCTTGGAATGTTTTTCACAAAAAGTACTGAGAGATGTATTTTTAATCTTTGTTTTCTTGTATTCTGTCACTATACTGGTACACTTCCTTTAACCTATTTTAACTCTCCCCCTGTAAACGGAAGCTGACTGATCACAACAATGGTAGAGGTAAAGTTAGCCATTAATATTTAAAATGGGTAAACACCAAAGCTATATTCTACAGTTTTGATGGTTTGACTGAAACAAATTATTGAAATAAAACTTAGATTACTTTCATTAATATTTCCATATGATTCAAAAGAATGATGGCATCTTGAAGACATTATAACATACAAATGAAGAGGCTTCTCTTTAAGGAGTGATGCTTTGGGAGTATGATCAGGAAAGCCTTAAATTCCAGTCTAGGAAGGATGGTTTCACACTCTTTCATGTCGCTCTTACAGTTTCAGATTTCATAACCCGTTTTCTGTTGAGGGATCTTGTAACTTTTGTGAGTGGGCAAAATAGGGTGAGTCTCCCTGGTTGTCTGGAGGAAGAAGTTATACTTTACAGTTGCTTCAGACCTTTTTATTTTCTTCCTCATCTGGTAGTCAGAAGAGATATTCCTGACCCTGGAATCTTGAGTTTTGATAAATGCTCAGTATGACCCTAGTATGGTTGTATGTATTATAAGCATTTGGGGGGAGGAAGGTCAGTAAACACGCCCTTCGTTCCTGCCCAAGTTCAGAACCATTTGAGAGAGAAATGTAGGAGTCAGACATTTGATCATCAAAATGTAGCTGCATTAAATATGAGAAAAGCTACATTGAGCGACATGGTATAAATATGAGCCAAATGAGATTTTTAGTATTGAATTCCAGAATTAAAGGGACCCATCCAGTAAAAGGCAGAGATGAATCAACACAACCTCCCACTAGCACTACCCAATAATGTCTAGTTCCATTAGCATTGGCAGGAGAGCAAGTAAGAATGCATCCTTTCTGCAGATAGGCTGATCCAAAAACGGAAAGGGGCTGAGCCAAGCAGTCCTGATTCCTTCTTTTAAATCTATGAATCAGATAACTCCCTTCTGGTAAGAGGCCAGAAAGTTTACATTGGTGGAAGTTCTTCTACTTGGAAACACAAGGAGGAAAGAGAAATAAACACGTCCTCCTAATATCTAGCTATTAAAACCCAAGTCAATGTTACATCAATTTAAAAACATGGAAAAAGTGGCCATATCTTCTTTCTCTTGTAGTTTAGAAACCTATAGCATTTTACTTTATATGTAGAAGTCATTTAATTTGATATTTATTAGTAGATTTATAAATTTCATTTATGGAGTATACCTAATAAAATATAAATACGAATTTGTAAGTAAATATAAATTTATGTTTATAAGGAAATATACATTATAAATAAATATAAATATTCCTAATATAATTAATGTACGAGGTATACCTAAATACTTTATGAAGAGATACATATTTGGCTAATTTATCTGTAAAATTAAAAGAGAAGGTTTATGGACCATATTTATCCTGATCAAAAATCTGCAGGTTATTTCTTAAGAGACTTTAAAGTGTATATGGCACCTATTACATGGAAGAGAGTAGCCTTCATCCTTGCAGTCTCAGAAAAATAATAGCAATAGGCGTGTGAAATGAAAAGCCATTGCTTAGAAGTGGGCTCAATAATTAAGCAAATAGAATTGATCTGTAACCCCAGATGGTCAAATATATCTATATATCTGTATCTATATGTCTATATCTATATACCTATCTATATCTGCAGGATACTAGAATTCTTGGCACCAGCTCATTATTCCACTATAACTAGACTTACTTGTGAAAGTTTGGGATCTCCAAACACTTTTGAGCCTCAGCATCTCTGTGTTTCTATCTTTCATGTGCTGAGCTTCCATATAAGCTCATTTAACAAGGAATTCCATGGCTAAAAACATTTTTGAAAACCACTGAGTTCGAATTCCTGTGTTTGGTAAACAAAGCGTTGTGTTTGGACAAATCCTCCCTCTGATGACAACTAGAAAAGCTGAGCAAAATACTGAAACACTTGCTTGAAGACATTAGAGAGTAAACCAGGTACTTGATAGTGAGTACTTGTTAGTACTGAGTAGTGCTTTTGACAGACTCATGGGCCTAAGGGAAAAAGTAGGAGTTGGGGCCTGCCAAAGATGAGGCCTTGGTAAACATCCTAGATTCCTACAGGTAACAATGTTCCAGATGTTTTGCAAAGCAAAAGTTGACGGAATTATAAGTAAAAATAGATAAATCTACAACTTTAGAGGGATTTTAGTATATGTATCTCAAAAAAAATTAGTTAAAGATGTGGAATATTTTTAACAATATAATTAAGATTTAACTGTCATATATAGAAGCGAATCCAGTAACCTCAGAATACAATACACCAAGCACACCAGGGCCTTTTCCCAAAATCAACTGTATAGTGGAATAATAAAACATATTTCAACGTATTTCAGAAGATTGAAATCATAGAGTATTTTTTTCTGACTGCATGCCATTAAACTAGAAAAAAGTAACAAAATATAACCAGAAACTCTGTATTTTGGAAAGATAAAAAATACACTTTTAAATAACTCATGAAGCAAAGAAGAAACAATAATGGGTATAAGAAAAATCTTTGGAACTGAGTGATAGCAAAAATATTACAAATAAAAACTTGCAATTATGTAGCTAAATCATTATTATAGAGACATTTATACACTTAAATGAACATATTAGGAAAGAAGAAAGGGAAAAATTAAATGATCTAAGCAAAAGTGAAAAGAATCTAAGTGAAAAGTGACAAAATGACATTAAAATAAACCCAAAGAACACAGAAAAAAAGGAAATAATAAAAATGAAAGCATAAATTAATAGCAAACAGAATAAAGATTAACATGGCCAAAAGTATGTTTTTGAAAACACTAATAGAATTGATAAACAACTGGTGAGACTGATCAAGGATATAAAAGACAGAAATAGTTAACATCAAGAACTAAAATAGAGACATTACTACAGATCCTACAAACATCGAAATTTTTATAAGAAAATATGAACAGTTTTATGCTGATAAACTTGGTAATTTAGATTAAGTTAACAAATTCCTGGAAAAACACATATTACCAAAAGTGATGGAAGAAGATATGGAAAGTCCTATATAGTCTTAACTATTGAAGAAATTGAATCAGTAATTAAAAGCCTTCGCATAAAGATAGCTCCAGATTCACAGACCTTCACTATCTAATTCTGTTAAAGCCACCCAGAGAACAGAAAAGGAGGGGACATTCTCCAACTTTTTATATGAGGCTACCATACCTTTGATAGTAAAACCTGACCAGGACATCATGGCAAAGTATAATGACAGTTCAATCTCACTCCTGAACATAGATCCAAAAATCTTAAATAAAATATTAGCAAAATGAATCTAGAAACTTTAAATAGGATAATGTGTCATGACCCACTTCTGTTTATTGTATCAATTTCAGGGTGCAATAACATTAAAAAGTGATCAATGTAATTTTAATAAAATAAAAGATCATTTCAAAAGATACAGATAGATCGCTTGATAGAATTCAGTATACATTCATGCTTTACAAAATGCTTGGGAGCCAGCCCTGCCCTGATGGTCTAGTAGTTAAAGTTTGGCACTCTCACCTCTTTGGCAGCCCAGGTTCGATTCCGGGTTGCAGAACCACACGACCCCTCTTGCCAGTTGCCTTGCTGTGGCAGTGGCTCACATAGAAGAACTAGAAGGACCTACAACTAGGATATACTAACAACCATGCACTGGGGGTGCTTTGGGGAGGAAAAAAAGAGGAAGATTGGCAACAGATGTTAGCTCAGGGTGAATTTTTCCCTGTTAAAGAAAAAAAAAAGGTAAAAAAGGTTAGCAAACTAGAAACAAAAGAGAAATTCCTTAATCTCATAAAGGATAACTACAAAAAACATATAAAAAATATACCTAATGGTGAAATGTTGAAGACTTTCTCTTTGAGAATGAGGAATAAGACAAGATTGCCTGTTATTACCACTTCTATTTAGCATTGTACCAGAGGTCCTAGCTGGTTCAATGAGACAAGCAAAAGAAAGAAAAGGCATTAGATTTGAGAGAAAGAACTAAAACTCATTACTAGTGCATACAATTGTATTTATAGAATCTAAATAATTCTACAGATAAATCAAGTAAATTTAATAATTTTGATGAGATCAAAGTTGAGATAAGAAAATCAATTGTATTTCTTTCTATATCAACAACAAACAGCTAGAATATGAAATTTTACATATGATGTCATTTTTTGATGGCATCAGAGAATAGCTAATACTTAGGAATAAAGGTAACAAAAATGTGTAAGACTTTTATACAGGAAAATGTAAAAAATGGAAAGATATACCTTATTCATCATTGGAATCAATATTATCAATATGTTGATTCTTCTCAGGTAGTTCTGTATGTCTATAAATTCACTGTAATCCTAACAAATTTTTTTTGGAGAGTCATAGTATTTGACCAAAGCTTGTTTTGACATTTATACAGAAAAGCAAAGGGCCAAGGATAGATAAGACATTCTTGAAATTAAACAATAATATAATGGGATTTATTAACTACACTGTACTAAGACTTATAATAAAGCTAATGTAATTTAAGCCAGTGTAATATTGCCAAAGGGATGGACAAATAGACTGATGGAACCATTCAGAAAGGCCATAAATAGACCTGGGCATATTTGGGACTTGATTTATGACAAAGGGAGTATACTTGATTTATGACAAATGGGAAAAGGAAGTCTGTTTAAATAAATGGTGCTGGAACAATTGGGTTTCCAAATAAGAAAAAACAGAAACTTGACTTTCCCCATATCATGTACAAAAATCATTTCCAATGAATTGAGAATACAGATGTGAAAGGCAAAACTAAGGATTTTGGAAGATAATATTGGAGAATATTTTCATGACCTTGACGTATAAAAGATTATTAAAAAAATAGGACCAAAAATGCAGATCATGAATGAGAAGACAAATTTTACTATGTTTAGAACATATGCTTATCAGAAGACCTTTTTAAGAGTGTGAAAAAGCAAGCCACAGAATGGAAGAAGGTATTTGCAACCCGTATAACCTGTAAAAGATTCTTCTACAGATTAGATAAGAATTCCTACAAATTTCTAAGAAAAAAATAGAACACTCTATGAAAAATGGGGAATATACTTGAAGAAGCCCTTCGCAAAAGAGTTTTAGAAAAGGACCAATAAACATTTGAAAAAGTATTTACTCTAATAATCAGGGAAATGCAAAACCACAAAAACACTGCCTACCAAGGGTTGATGAAAATGTAGGGTAATGGGAACTCTCTTACCCTGCTGGTGATGGTGAAAATTGGTACCTTTTTAAAACAGTGTAGCATTATGTACTAAAGTCTGCTCTTTTCACAGCTATTCTATTCCCAGTAATTTTCAACAGAAATGTGTGCACGTGTGCACCAAGACCAAGAATGGTATAGTAGCATTTACTTATAATAGCTGAAATTTGGAAAGAACCTAAATATCTATTCATGGAAGAATAGATACTCTTTTGGGTAATATTCACAAAATGGAATATTATACGGCATTTAAAATAAACAAACTGCATGTATACATAGCAACATGGAAGAATCTCAAACATAAAGTTGAATAAAAGAAGCCAGACCCAAAGAAACACATACTACATTCCATTTATTTTAAAATGAAAAACAGGCAAAACTAGGAGCTGGCCCAGTGGTGCAGTGGTTAAGTTTGCACGTTCCGCTTCGGCGGCTTCAGATCCCGGGTGCGGACATGGCACCGCTTCGCAAGCCATGCTGTGGTAGGTGTCCCACATATAAAGCAGAGGAAGATGGGCATGGATGTTAGCTCAGGGCCAGTCTTCCTCAGCAAAAAGAGGAGGATTGACAGCAGGTGTTAGCTCAGGGCTAATCTTCCTCAAAAAAAAAGAAAACAGGCAAAACTAAATTATGGTGTTTATGGAATGTATACTTGGATGGTAAAAATGGAAGTAATTACCATAAAAGTCTGGATACCATAAAAGTGGGGAACATTATGGGGAGGGAGAGTGCTGTAATACAGAGCTCTGGGGTGCTAGGAATGTTCAGATATTTAACCTCGTAGAGGTTATACAAGTAATCACTTTATACTATTCATTGAACTAGACATTTATGTTTTATGTACTTTTTCAATGTGTGCTATACTTCACAATTTAAAAGTTTTAAAAATCGAGTTAAAAACATGGTACCACTATGACCTTAGGCTAAGCTTGATACAACTATCTCAGAACAGGGATGGTCTTGCTAGTGCAGCTGATGTTCATAACACATAAATAATAATATTTCACCCATGTACACTATTTCATTAGCTCCATACTCTGTGAGCCAGACACAGTAGAAACTATTGGACTCTTTTCATTGATCAGAAAACTGATCCCCAAAGAAGTTAAATGGCTTATCCAAATCACACTGCTAGCATGTGCCAGAGGTGGGACTTTTTCCCGAAAACTAGGGCTTTTTTCCCTCCCAAATCAAAGTTAAAACCATAATACAATGCACATCCACTAGGAGGGCTACTATCAAAAAAAGGTGAATGGGGCCGGCTCCGTGGCCGAGGGGTTAAGTTCGTGCGCTCCGCTGTGGCGGCCCCAGGGTTCGGATCCTGGGCGCGGGCATAGCACTGCTCGTCGGGCCACGTTGAGACGGCGTCCCACATCCCACAACTGGAAGGAGATGCAACTAAGATATACAACTGTGTACAGGGGGGGTTTGGGGAGATAAAGCAGGAAGAAAAAAAAATGTAGAATAGTAAGTGTTGGTGAAGATATTGAGATGTCGTAACCCTCATAGAAGCTGATTCAGAATGTAAAATGAAAAACATTTTGACAGTTCCTCAAAAAGTTAAATATAGAGTTACCATATGACCTAGCAATTCCACTGCTAGGTGTATACCAAAGAATTGACAATAAGGATTTAAACAGATAGTTATACACCAATGTTCATAGCAACATTGTTCACAGTAGTCAAAAGGTAGAAACAACCCAAGTGTCCATGAACAGACGAATGGATATACAAAAGTGGTATATACATGCCTTGGAATATCATTCAGTCTATATAAAAAGGAATGAAATTCTGATACATGCTACAACATAGATGAACTTCGAAAGCATGTTAAGTTAAATAAGCCGGATACAAAAGGACAAATATAGTATGATTCAACCTATATGAGCTATCTAGAATAGACAAATTCATAGAGACAGAAAGTAGAATAGAGCTTACCAGGGACTGGGAGGAGGAGGAAATGGGGATTTAGTGTTTAATGGGTGCAGAGTTTCAGTGTGGGATGATGACAAAGTTCTGGAACTACCTAGTGGTGATGGTTACACAATCATGGTAAATATACTTAGTGCACTGAATTGCATACTTAAAAGTGGTAAAACTGGTAAGTTTCATGTTATATATATTTTACCACAATTAGAAAAAATTTTAAAAACACAGGACAAATATTGTGATGACCTTTTATTTACCTTGTGTTCCCCAAACCAAGAAGCTGAGTTTGCTCTGGGGGCATTAGGGGTTCGGGTCTTCCTCCAGGAAGATCTCAGGAGGTGAGTGTAAGCTTAAGTTTTCATGGCTAATTCCCTACCAGTCTTGAAATGCTTCATGTTCTAGAGATCCTCCACAGTCAACAGTAGGTTGGTACATGACAGACAGACATAGGAATTAGACAAATGCATGTTTTATGTCTATATGATGGATCTGTGGAGATGCGCTCACCTAGTCTCAGAGTCGAGCAGTGAGGGTGCGTGTCTGAAGTGAATAGGGTAGTCTGAAGTATTTTCTCTTCTGTACGAATTAGCTATGAGTTAGGTATTTTTGTATGTCAAAAGCAAGCTAGAATAAAGCTGTAAACTTTTCACATTTTTTGGTGCTTTAACACAAACTCTTTAGATAGTTTATAAATCCACTTCCTAGAGATATTCTTCCTGCCAAAAAAAAAAAAATCAAATTGTATTATATAACTTCATTGCAAAGAACATTTCAAAAATAATCTTTGATGTTCAGCTAGTGTGGGATCTCCCAAGAGACATTAATGACGATATTAAGGCAAATAATCCATTGTGTTTCCCTGTAATGCTTTAAAATACCCCACAGCACTGGCTTTAGGGAAGCAAAGTGTTTTTCCCAGTGTGATTTCGTAGGCTTTTTTTAGTTCATACTGAATCTTTTTCTTTAAAAAAATTTCATTTTAGCTTTTTCTGCTTGTATTAAAAAGTTTAGATTTAAAAAAAAGTTTAGATTTGTGGATGTATAATATTTTTCTACTTTCTAAGTTATTTTATACTTCATATTTCTGAAAAAAGTGAGTATACTCATTGTATCCATTAGTTTTAAATTGAGATTCATGCACGGAAATGGAAATACAGTATAGTTGCTGGGAGCACTGATTCTGGAGCTAGACCACATGGCTTTGCATCCTGGCTCTGCCACTTACTAGCTCTGTGACTGTGGGCAAGGCATTTGACCCCTGTATGCTTCAGTGTATTCATCTATAAAATGGAGCCTAAAATAATATCTACTGTATAGAATTGTTATGAGAACTAAATGAATTAATATTTATAAAGCAATTAGAATAGTACAGGACACAGAGAAAACACTACTTAAGCGTAAAATAGTGTTAAATAAAATAGTGTAAGTTAGCTGTAACCCTGGACTTTGTGCTTTTATCTTTTCATCTGTGAAATGGAGATCTTAAACTCAAAAAGATATGTGAATGTTATTATAATGTCAATAGTAATCATTGCTTGGAAATTCTTTGAAAGAAAGTTGGCAGAAGTCACTGTTTACTGTGATAATTATCAGTGTAATCAGGATACGTTCTCAACAGAAGATGGAATAACTTTCAACTAATACAAAATAGTGGGCTTTGATCAAACGTCTTATTTTCTTTTGCACCTTTGCCCTACATAGGAAGGGTAGCCTTTTCGTGGGGGAAGATATCAGATTAATCATGACTCCACTAGCTCTTGACGTAATAATTAATCCATATAAATTACCCGAGTGATATTACGAAAATAATTTATATAATCTGTGACGTGAGAAATCAGTTGTTTCATTATTCATCACCCATTGTGCAATTTTGATTCAATTTGGTTTGTTGTGTATTATTTTACTGCTCTATTAACTTAATGATTTGAGCAATTATTTATAGTTTGTGATATTAGGTAATAGATTTAGAGGATATTATTAGATAATTCATGATGAAATGATGTTTATGAATATTATGGAGAATTCTGCCATTTTAAACTGAATGCTGTATGCAGTTTGATCATAATGAATTCATATTCTTATACAAAATTCGTATAACACAACTATAAATTTAATTTTTCATTGACATAGAGATTAGTAGTTATCAATATGACTTAATATAGAATTGGTTGCTAATGGTACCCTTGGCCCTCAATTTCTTTGTATATCTAGGGACGTGTGATACTGTTGCTGCAAGCTTCTAAAGTCAAGTGAAGAAAATAAATGATTTGATGGTATACCTCTGTTTATTTTTTCAAGACAACTGCTAATTATAAATCTCCTTCTATTACTACTCCTGCTCTTGGAAATGTGTTATAGATATCTTTGTCCTTACTTTATTTAATGTCCTTCTCATCATTACCAGGACTTACATTTTTTAATAGTGATGTTTATTTACATTTGCTCATGAGGATTTCCTTGATCATTTCTTTCTAGACATATAGATTGGACTGGCCTAATGCTAACCAAAGGTTTTCCAGAGGAAAACAGATTATACAGGTGCACACTCTTATTTGTAATTCCTGGTTCCTACAGCTCTGAAAACTAAAACTAAAGAAAGAAAAAAAGTAACCCATCTATTGGTACATCTGATCTGAATTGACATGAAGTTATTTATAGTCTTTATCCAATTTATTGTGAATATGCATACTTTCACTACAGGAATATTAATGGTTTGTTTACAGGATGCTGCTCCAAGGCCCTGATGGAGATGTTATGTTATATATTGTATTTACATCGTATTGTCCTAAAATACAGAAAATTCTTGTATTCTGAAATACATTTGGCTGCAGGGGTTGCATGCGACCTGTAATCATGATTGTTTTTGGTGTTCTCTAATCATAAGCACCATGTGGTCTAAGAATATAAAACTTATAATCTAGTTACGAATGTTAATCTTTAACTTTTTCTTTTAGGTTATCTATAGTCATAATATATCAGTGAAATATTAAATTAGAATCAATGGTTCCAACATCCTTGAAACAAACAATTATTTTAATGTGACTAGTCAGATTCTCATAGCATATGTTCTTAAGAAATATTTGACTGGCTCCACACATTTTTGACAGCGATTAATGAGGAATTCCAAGTTAACATGAGTCATGCAAACAGTTTCCTAGCGGTGAGTGCGATGGCTCTTTATGGGATGTCTTGGGATACTAAGATCTTATGTTGCATCTGTATTCAACTCTGTGGGTGAGGCTTTGTGACCCTCCCTCTGCCTGACCCCCTCAATCTGGAGAGGAAATCTTTTCATGTGAATTGCAGTGTTGTTATGGTGTCGTTTCTCATGTAAGATATATAAATTACTAACCACCTAACACTTTAGTGAGAGATGTTAATACTGATTTGTTTGTAAGTCTAATTGTTCAACTATCATTTTTAGGTATTTACTGCCAGGAAGTACACAATTCATCATGAGAACACCAAGCTACAGCTTGAAATACAGTTCACCTGGAATGACTCGCTCCAACGTTTTGTTTACGTCCCGATATGGCCATTTGTGAAACGGAAAGGAAGATCGCCATGGGTTATGCATAATAGCAATTCATTTCTTCCCCCAATTTAAACATGCAAAGAAAGTGACCATTAAGTGCTGTTTTATGTATATATGACATATATATGTGTGAAAAAATGTACACACATGCACTCAAATAACATATATATTTATTATAATATATGAAAGAAGAAATAGCAGAAAACTGGATATAAGATTTAACCTTTCTGGAAATGTAATAAACCATGTTAAAATTGTTTACACAAATATGTGAATGTCTAGAATTTGCTAGGTTTATAATTAATACCTTCCTACTAGAAATGTTATTTTTGCTGCAGAGTATATAAACAGAATTGATCTTGAAGATCCCATTACAGTATTAAATAATTTTTTAGATGACACGTCTTTTGACTTGAAAAAGCATTAATAGTAAGTTACCTTATTCCTTCTCTTATATCTAGTAGCCATTTAAATTAAAAAAAAAATTAGAAGCCTGGTGTTGCTTGATAGGATTAAGTATAAAATGGGTTTATCATTACTATAGCACGTTGTAAAGTGCTATAAAAACTCCAACTTGAGTCTCCAACATTTTTATTCTTCTATGTGGAAATTTAGCTACTTGTGATAATGTACATTTTCAAGAAGGATCTAGTAAGATCACATTATGATCTAAAATAGAAGACAATCCAGTGAGTTAAAAATGAACAAAACATAAACTAGCTTTTATTTTTACTTTTCATTGGGAGTCAAAAGAAAAGAAAATGATGATAATGACAAAATCTTTCCATATGATTTTTCTATCTCATACCACTCACTTTTATTTGGGAAGTATATCTCTGATGGGTACATATGGTCAAAATACAATTTATTCTGTTCTTCAGAAGTAGAAGAGCTGACACTTCAAACTCATTTCGTTGCTACAGGATAATGTGTCACACTTACATTATAGGTCTCTCAATGTTGAGAGCAACTTACATTGCAAAGTCTAATACAGAGTTTCACATTGCACCATAGAAAATAATCTAAATTATTGCACATGGAAGATCCTGATTACTAGATATTATTAGTCATGGATGTTCCCTTGATTGCTAGATGTTATGAGTTGTGGATGTTCCCTTGAGAATTTTTTAAAATCAAAATATAGTATGAAGTTTTCTTCTTGTCCAAAGTTATTATACCTAGTTTCATAGCAGTTTACTTCCTTGTCTTGCTTACAGTTTCAAAAACCGCAAGTGAGCTTTCAGTTTTCCATAAAAATATAAACAGCGCCATGGAAATCCTTAGAAATTGCAATATTCACCTTTTAGAAGTTTATTTAAACTTCTCCCAATAGTTTTATTTTCTCACAGATGCTGATTATTTGCAAAATTCATGAATCTTTTACCTCCTTTTACTATCCTAGAAGCTATTTCCAGTAAATCAGGATAGCCCAAAGTAGGAAAACTGAGAGGCAAACTGGCCTGGCTTAATTCACAAGCTAGATAATTGGCAACCCAAAGTTATAAGTTAGATGTGCTTTGCTTTGAAAGCTGGATTCTGAGGCTGAGTTAGGCTGAAGTAGGTTCTTCCCTAAATTACTGCTAGCTCCTCGATTCTTTATGACTTCCTAGCATCCATATTGTAGTAGATGCTTTTCCTTGCCACATGCAACTCAAAGGAGACTTTCTTATTGTTTTTGTGGAAAAAGAATAAGGATGTCAGGGCAAAGGAGTTACTGTGTAGCTCTTTGTCTTTATGACTCCATTTTGTGAATTCTTAAATATGTCATAGATTTCTTAGGATAAATAATGAAAAAATTTGGATATTACAAAATTATAAGAATGATCAGCAAGTAGGTCTTTTCATGGAAGTATTTTTTAGTCATAGTTCTTTTAAATTCACGATTTGTACATGAATGAGAATTTCAAGTGTTTGGGATGTGGTATCAACCCAGTTTGTTGACCACTTACTTGGATTCACTTAAATCAAAATGGTTACTTAATTTGCTAAAGTGAGTGCTTTGGAAATTCTTTCCTTAGTTGCACAAGAGTGAAATTTTTATTTAAAACAAAAAAGAAGAATGTCCAACATGTCTCCTCCACAAAACACACACACACACACACAAATTTAAAAAATCAAGAGTAAATTTAAATATATGAAACTACCCAACTAATTGATGAACAGATTTCATTTCTCTAGCTACTTAAGTCTGGCTTTTTTTCAGCACTAGAGTTCCATTGCCCACATTTTCCTATTCATACTGATCTAGTCTGATATGATGAAGTTGTGAATGAAAGCCATGTGCTGATTATGTATATATACTACCTGCTATGCTGTGGACTGTGGTTGCTGCAGTGCTGTTTCCCTAACGAGAAATGCAGAAGAGAAGATGCAGTAATAAACCGTGGAAGTCTCTAGAGGCCATAGAAATGTTTTAGATGTATAAAATATTCCTTAGTTTTTATTATAAATTTTTTATTCATAGGTTTAAACATATCAGTATAAGTGATAGTACGTACGGGTCTGACTCTCTCTTCTAGGAGAGAAAATAACTTTCTCTGAGAAAACTCCAGAAGCTATTCCATTTTACTAGGAGTTTTTAATAGGGAATTTGGTTTACTTATGATGAAAGCATATTTTCATTCTGTCATTTAAAAAAAATCCCTTATCATTATGGAAATCTCATTATCAGTTATGCTCATTATGGAATGCTTTCCAGAATTGTGTGAAAAGCAACCTTTTTGTTTTAAATCATCGTCTATGAACATAGCATGAGATTGCAGATTAGTTTTCGCTTTAATAATCCAGCATTGTAATTCAGTACCATTTGCTTTATGTAATCTTGTTGAAGGAACTATTGTGATTCATACTATGATTATTTTTACTAGTAAATTTTATTTTACTAGCATTTCTTTTACCTTGCATGTATAAAAATGAAATTATAACAGGATCAGATATGGAAATAACAATGGTAACCTTTGCCAGATGTAAAGATCTATACGAATTTTTTCATATGTCTAAATGAGGTCTAAATCCGCAAAACTTTTCTAAGTCCTTCTCCCTAAAACTAAAAGGAACCAAATTGAAACAAGCAGAAATCCCTGACCTTTTCATCTAATACTTACACACAGCTGTATGACAGTGGCTTCTAGACATCAAGAAAAGGATTTCATTCTCACCTTCTTTTTAATTTAGGAAGTATATAATTAAGAATTTTGTTATTTAACTTGAAATTTCACATATTTAGTATAAATTAATCTAAATTAGCATGTCAAAGCCATTCCGCTTAAAAATTCTCCTTAAACAGACACATTACTTGACCTTTTCTAAAGTACCAAAAATTGGTAGTTGTATAAACTCTATTATTTCTAGTTTTCTATAAAGCACTGATTCATTTTTAAATGTATATTCTTTAAAAATAGTAGCAAATACCTCGAAAAGAGTGACACAAAATACCTTTCTTTTTTGTTCTGTAATGCTAATTTACATTTTAAGTCTTAGTTTACTTGGTTCTAAGAGTTGAACAATAAAAAGTGTAACTACAATTAGTTGTGTTCTGTGACCTGATGATTTTTTAAAATTTGCTTTTCTCTTTAAATTGAGAAATTAAAATTTCAAGGACTGAATTAGTTGTCTAAATATTTTGGGCTAATGTTACTTATGAATAAATTAAAAATTTGGAAATATATTCATGATTAAAATTTTATATCTTACACTGCTTTTTCTTTCTTTTCATGTCCCCCCTTGTTTTAAAGTTCCCTTTGAAGTTTTGACCTTTGCATGGACAAAGTCAAGAAAAGAGAAATTCTTCCTTTTAAACCTTGGTTTTCCTTGCATTTTATAATGGTGTATTTTTGCCTCAGCAGTAATGCAACTTAGATAAAATGTGTTATTGGATCAGGTTCAGTTTGTCTGCTGAGATTTTTAAGAACCAGGTTGAAGTCACTATGCCTAAAAAGCATTAATTATCTGTATCCGTATGAACCAAGTTCATGGCTACAAATAACAGTCTTGCACCCCAAAATTGGTATATTAAAACTTACTGCACACTTTGAGATTGCTGCCCATTTTTGGTGTTTTTTTGCCTTTTCGTAAATGGGTATCTGGTACATTAAAGGAAAACTGTTCAGGTAACACATTCTGCATTAACTGGGCTGTATTATCTAAGAAGAGCTCTGGAAAGCTTTTATTTTATTCCCACCTATTAACTTGAAAACTATTGGTAAAATCCTCATTCAATAGACTAATATTTTCTAAATTAGTAAGAAGACTTACCTTACAAAAGTAATCAGATAATGCTGATATTTCTCTTTCAAAGGCTAACAACAACAGTTCTGGGTACTGAGCTGGTCGGTTCATACAATAACTACTATACATGTTACAACGTTGAATATTAATAGATTTGCTGAAGATTATGGGTTTGAAGATTAGCTTGAAAGCAATACATTTGCTACCATAAATCATGACTCAAATTATCCCCCTGTGCTTCACTCCCTGTGTATGAATGCAAATGCTGTTACAGAAAATATGCTTGAAATGTCGACACAATGTGCGATTAGTACTGCATTGTCATGCTTCGGCTTGTGGTATCTGTATGGTGAATTTATTTCAATTACTCAGATATGACTATAATAAAAAATGTTTAACATAAGAAAGCTACAATATGTCATCAAATGGTTATTTCTGGTTTACGCACACACACACACACGGTTTTTAGTAGTAGAAGAGACTAGCTCTCAATTAAACTTTCAGGGTGATGAAATATATTTTCACAGTAATTTTTGTCTGTTGTACAGACAGCAATAGCACTGTGAGGCTCACTTTACCTGCTATTTACGTCAGGTCGAGTAAACAAAATTGGTGTCAATTTCTCTCTTAGTTAGCTGGAAGGCAGACTGTTCTTAAATTTAGAAATGACACTTTTATGTCTTTATAGCATCATTGATTATAACAACAGTATTACTAATCTGAATAGAATGATGTCAGCATCTCAGCTATGAAGTTCATTCTTTTCAGGAATTTATAATTTTATCGTTGTTAAAACATCATGCTAAGCCTGAATAAGAAGCATATTCTAGTCTTATTGCCATTCATAGTATTGTTCCCTAAGATGATTAAATATAAAGAAATTAGAATATTTTGTCATTAAGGAAAGGAAGCGAGTCAGCTTCGTGGTGTAGCAGTTAAGTTTCCATGCTCTTCTTCAGTGGCCTGCGGTTTGCCGGTTCGGAGCCTGGGCGCAGACCTAACTCACTGCTTCTCAAGCCATGCTGTGGCAGGCGTCCCACGTATAAAGCAGAGGAAGATAGCCACAGATGTTAGCTCGGGACCAATCTTCCTCCCCAAAAAAGAGGAGGATTGGCAGTGGATATTAGCTTAGGGCTAATCTTCCTCAAAAAAAAAAAAAAAACGGAAAGGAAACATTTCAGATAAAAATCCTATCATGTTGCAGGAACTTTAAAGTATCTTTGCCTTACTTTTTGGAATTGACAGCCAAATGGTATAAATGTTTACTTTTAAAGATGAGGCTAGTGTGGGTAGTTTGGAATCTCCTTTATCAAATAATTTGCTATATAGATCTAATTTTATTCAATCAAATGACTGAAAATCTTTTAAAATTATAAAATAAATCACCCTGAAATAATTTCAAGTTTTAGAAAACTTCATATAGTGCCTTAAAACAAAATTGCCATTTAGCTTTTTTGTAGAGAGTAAGATAATAGATCTTTAAATTAATTTGGAGAGAGTTATCTCAATGATAATTAATGTACATTTAGAATATGGTGACAACAGTGCTCGTCACCATGGTCAGTAACTTTGGGAAACATTGGGTGTAAAAACTGGAACGTGTTTCTTGGCTTTTGGGACCTCTCAGAGTCTTCAGTATCCTAAGATGCATTGAGAGTCTCCAGCAAGGGACTAGAACATGCATCAGTTCCTAAACTCATTTCACTTTGGTACCTTTTATTGAAATATATCTCCCAGGACTAGTCTTCTATTGACCCAGCTTTGGAAAACACCAAACTCAACCAATTCCTTCGCTAATAAAGTAATCAAGGTATTTATTTAATCATTTATTTATCAAATATACACTGGTGGTATGATTATGAACCCTGACAAATCTAGTGCCAGAATTTACTTGTCACTTGAGAATTTGGTCATTTCCAGAGGCATATTTGAGCCAGGATTTCAACAGGGTTGGCTTGACCCAGGAAGGACGGCCACAGATAAATAGGCTTACTTGTAAACAGGAGTTATAGTAGACATTTGCAACATAATTGCGATGTGCAAAGTAATGTAAAATTCTTATGAATGTTAGATTCATAATGAATGAATCATAATGAATGAATTCAGAATGCGGTCCAAGCCCTTAAGAAAAGATAGTAAGATTTACTGGGTCTAACATGAGAAAAGTTTGTCTTCAGTGAGAGCCTAATGTCACCCATCAGCATACGGTAAGAGCTTTGTATACACACACTATATCTAGAAGCACTTGTTGGCTATCTGAATAAAAAATCTTATACAAACAAAAAGGCCTATCTGTGGCCAAGAAATTTTTTTCAAAGCTGGAATTTATTAAAAGTTTATTGTATTATTTGTGAGACAAAATTTACTGAGGCAATCTTTTTTCTGTGTCTGTTTTCCTTAAGTGTGAGACACTTTGGAAGCCTTAATAAGTTTCATCGCACTCAGTTTTGTTTCATCTTGTGAAATTCACCAAATTAATCTCTCTCTTTAAAAATATAGTAAATGTACTACTATTCAGTATATTTGGGGAGTTATACACTGAATGGCACTATAAGGGCCTAAACTGAACTATTTTATATAATAATCAAAAATATGAAATTTAGGTTCAAAAAGTATTGTCTTGACTGTTGTACAAAGCTGACAGTCCCATTTGTATGACTTTATATTAAGGTAACCTTTAATATTTGATATAGTAATAAAAACATAAAATGAGAATAGGCAAATTCCAAATTTGTCCTGTCTAGGAACAGGTGCAAGTGGACATAACCCCTTAAAGTACAAAATTGACAGTGTTGTGACAAAAACTTTTAACGCTAATAATAAAACTATATAAACTTAGCTAAGCACTGTTCTATTACAGATATGCTGTTGCTAATGTTAGAATAAGATAAGAAGAAGGTCAAGAAACATAATAAAATTCACTTTTTTGAACCTGCAGTATGCTGTTAGCAGTAAAAACACAACTATATCTGCATGTTTATAATATATCCACTTTAGGGGAAAAATGTATGACACAGTGTATGTGAAAAATCTAGAGTGTATAAACCTTAATACAATCCAAGAAAATACCATTTCAGCATGTCACCTCATTTTCATTAAAATGATGAAAATGTGAATTCAGAAAATCGCTTAGTCCTTAGGCTAAAAATAGGTGAATCATCAAAACGTAATATCATTTTAGCTCAAATTGGTATTTGTTCAGTAAATGTTCTACATCATAATGTGAAAAGTACAAAGGAAGACTCAAATTTGGGAAAGAAATTGAAGAGATCTTTAAAAATAAAGTTGGCTAATTCCATTATGTTTTTGACTCTTCCCAAGCTAAAGCAATAGATTTGTTGTAATGAAACATTTACTACAAATAAATAAGTAGATTCCTCATAAATTAGCTTGATTTTGTTTTAGCCTCAGGTTTCTCAGCCAGAGATTATTTATATTTGCTTTTTGAATTTTTTTTCTGACCATTTCTAAGTTTCTGCATTTCATCTCATTCAGTTCCACTTTTGCCCACATGAAGCATTGCCCCATTACTCTCACTCTGAAAATACTAAATAATCATTGCCTGTTTTGGTTGTTTTGACTAAAACATTGAGTTCTTATCATAAATGCATGGAAAGAACAAAGGCAGATCCCACTTCTACATTATTATTTACACTTCTGTGTTAAGATTTTTTTTTAGCAATTTGGCCCATCGTCACAGTGTCCTATTTCTCTCAGCAGGAGGTGAGTGGTTACAACTTCTCTAAGTTCTGTGGCTACTCAGAATCTCTTGAGAATGTATATCTTGGTAAGTGATGAGAAGCCCACTTCTAGACCTGAAATGTTCCAATATTGATCTTGCTTCTTCCTATGCATGCTAGAAATTTCCCCAGCAGTTTGCAGACCTGACGTAGGTATTTAATTATTAGATGAGGGATTACAGGTTTCTAAAAAACTCCACAGCACCGTAACGCCTTGCCAAGCAATCCCAAGCCTTTGGGAAAACAAAATGAAGTTCCTTACAAAGATTGGAGTCTCTACTTTATTATCTTCCTTAGTTTACTATCTCTCATCTGCTTTATTGTTTACTTTTCTTATGTAATAGGAAACATGAAAACAGGAAGCAGATGATGTGGGTTCCAATCCTGGTTCTACTATGAACTCCCTGGGTGAGACAGGATCTTCATTTCCTAAAACCAAATACCAACTTTGTCTAATGAGAGTTTTGTTGTGAGGAAAATAGGAAGCACTAGGCTCTGTCGTAAAGTATTGTAATTCCTCATCACGTATAAAATATATCTCACTGATGATCAGAAGACTCTACCTTGTGATTCTAAGTCTGGTGGGGTATTGTTAGGCTTTGGGTTCTGTAAGAATGAGAGTAAGGGAACTTGTTACTAGGTGGTAGTTATCTTCACCCATTCAATAAAAACCCTCTGTGTACTCACTAAATTCAGTCTCAAGATCACAAAGTAGGTTAAAAGTTATTTATATAGCCAGGAACTTTAGACAAAAGGAGACAAAACCCCCTAGATTTTGATATTCCCAATAAAGTAGGATGGTGGTTCAGAGAGTGGCCTCAGATGCCAGATGGCCTGGGTTTGAATCCCCAGAGCCAATGGGAAATAGGACTGAGCCTCAGTTTCTTCATGTTAGAGTAGGTCTTGCCGTGTAGTGTCGTGGGGGAGTTATCTGGGATATTCCATGTAAAGTTCTGAGCCTGGCACCACCTCCCAATAAACGTTTATTATTTTTATTTCCACACAATGCCTTTCTCCACTATCCCCTGAGAAACACAATTCTGTCAATATATTTTAGGAATAAGAGTTCCCAAAGCCAATATGGTATTCTGGGGCATGCTCCGGGCTCTCCCATCACTCATTTTTTGGTCTTTCTATATAGCTCTTTTTTCCTCTTGTAGCATGTCAGTTTTGGACAAAGGGACAATGTGGCTGTTCAATTCCCAAAAAGCTCCTTTAACTGTGTAGATCTCTGAATAGACATTGAATAGAAGGGAGATTTGAGCAATCTGTAAGAAACAGACTTAGGTATTTGTTCTTAGGGGATGCTAAATATAAACATCATAGAATTACCATGCACATGCCTTTTCTGAAACAGGAAGGTGCAGAGAAAAATCATAATAAATGAAAAATCATAATAAACCAAAGCCTTTAATTGGCTGTTCTTGTTTTTATTCAACAGGGCTTGATAAATGTTAGCACCACGAACGCTGGGCCTACTGCCTGCCAAGTACTGCTGAACTGTGCTCTGGGGTCTAAAGGGCTCACCCTCTAGGCGGGGAGCCACATAATCACTCTCGGATAATGCTGATGAGAACAAGTGGCAAAATGGAGACACAAGGGTTTTGTGGGAGTATAGCAGAAATCATGAGCATCCTGTGTGGGAGAACTGGGAACAGTGTCACGAGAGAGCAGTTGAGTTGGGTCTTGATGTGAGAGCAGGATTTCAACAGCAAAATACAGGGTGTCAGAGGTGAGAGGGCCTGACTCAGGGAACGGAGAAGTTCAGCTGGCTCAACATTGGTTGCGGTGTTGAGTGGATAGGGAGAGGTAGGTTGGGCCAAATTACAAAATCCTTAGATGATATGTTTAAGAGTTTGTATTTTACCCTTTACACAGAGGAATCAATGGATGTTTAAAAAACCAAGGAGTGAGGAGATGGGGTCTGCATTTTATGGAGTTGGCTCTGTCAGCCTTGTGGAAGAGGGAAGAAGACTGGGCTTGGTGGCAGGAAAGTAGTTAGGACACTGTGACTGCAGTGCAGGCAGGTTAGGACAGAGGCCTAAATTTAGGTGGGGTAGAGATAATCCAGATTCAACAAACATTTCTGAGAAAGAATCCCTTCTGACTTTTTGATCTATTTTGTATGAGGAAAGAGGGAGAAAAGTCAAAGAATTGTCTCAAAAATTTTTCATTGTCATGAAAAATGTTGTCTAGTGTAAAAAAATGATTGTGTGTTTAATATGCAGGCTAAAGTTGTTCCTTTTAAGCTTGCTTTCCTTGGCTATGGCATGTAATTTCATTTTGACAAACATGTATTAATTATCGGCTATGTGTCAGGAACTATGCTAGATACCAGAGAAACAAATTATTTCCATGAGCTCAAATTCTAGTATGGGAACAAATCATCTAAACAAATAATTATAATGAAACATAATATGGATAAATAACAGAGGAATTTTATAAAATGTTCTCTGACTGTTAGCATGGAACACCTCTACATGTATAATGTGAGGGCCAGCTCTGGTTCCCAGATGGAATGGCCCTTATAGGCATTAGGCATAATGAGCAATTTGCTTAACAGAAAGCATAATTTTTTGATGTCTAATATTGTGGAATATAAATAGGAGCGTAAAATAGAAAGAACAGCTCAAGATAAACTTTCTCATCAGAAGGGACTCCTGGATTTTCTAGTTTTATCTTTAATCTAAGCAATAAGTGATGAGTAACTTAGTTGCTAAGAGGCTAGACTCAGGAGCTAAACTGCTGGGGTTCGAATTCCACTTCCACCACTTCCTAATGGTGTGACCTTGGGTTAATTCCTTAACACCCTGTTTCTCATTTTCCTGATCTGTAAAATGGGCATAATAATGACAGTACTGACTTGGTTGGTAGTTATGAAGATTGCTTGATGCATCTTTGGAGTCATCAATGAGTTGAAGTCTCATTTTCATTCCTGATGACAGAGAACCTTCAAAATGACTGTGCTGGAGGTCAGATTTTTATTTTATTAAATAAATATCTATTGCTTTGGTGCAGTTTTAAAAAAGTTATTTTTATTATACGGTTTCACAATAGGTTCTGATTATATGTTATATTTAAAACTGATTCTCATATATGTTCAACTTAATGACTTGTAACATTGAAAATTGCATTCTCATTGATTGTTCTTTGCAGTGTGGTAATTCTTTCTATGTTACTGATATGAGGATCTTCCTGTCCTTCTGTCAATAATACTAGAAACAACCTAACATCACCAGATATCTTTCTATTCTGACATTTTATTGAGAGAGAGACAACTCTTGCTGCTTTAATAATTATATCTTCTCTAACATCTTTTCACCTAAAATATGCTTTTATTATTGGTTTTCATTATGAAGAAATAACATGGAAAGATTAATTTAAAAGGCTCTATTTCTGCCCTCAATGTCCGGTACTGTTTATCCATTGCTCAGCTGTGCTGTCGTTAGTGACATTGTTGGAGCTATTTAACTGAACTATCACTCAGTTAGTCTCTTTCCATTATTTATATGTAATCATTAATTAATTAATATTATATTCTTTTCAATAAAATAATCACCTTGAGGTATAATATCTTCAAGTGGGTCCTGATGGCACAGGCAGAACTGGCATAATAATCAATCAAACCTTCTCTTGATAATCCTCCCACACAGTGAGCTGTACCTGACACAAACACAAGCCACCACACTGTGCATTATGGGTTCATTTCGGTGCCTTTGACATATACAAGCTGCAGAAGACTGAGATACTTTAGAAGTTTTCATGTTTTGTAGATAGGAATCCTGCTCTAAGGTTTTGAACACCATAACAGTTGTTTCCTGAGGTTATTTCTCTAAACTTATGGGTAAGTCTTCCAAGGGAAAGGAAGACTCTGGAAAGTCCCTGAGTTGTCTTCCAATAAGCACATGAGGGGCTAGGCTTATGGAACACCATTTTTAAGTCTTTGCCAAACAAACTTTTGCTTATGTCTTTTATGTCTTCATTCATGCCATTGAACACCCACTTTATTCAGTATCATATTTAAAATACAAAATATTCTTTCACTTTGGTTGTGTGGTATTTTGATAAGTTAAAAAATTCCCAAAGGTTACTCAGCTCCGTTTGACTACTGTAGAGAACTGGTTAAAGATATGACCAGAATTCTTCTCCGAAAACACTCTTGATTTGGGAGAAAGGAGATGCGGAAGTGGTAATCGTGAATAGTTTCTATTCTGACAATAGAATGCTATATACTGTTTGATTTATAAGTGGATCAAAGAGAGGAGGAAAGATGCTCTTCTGTTTCAAGATACTATACTGAATTGAGTACTATTTCCGCTTACAAACGTTTAGTGTGTAATGACTTCCCCTGAGAAGTCATTCAGTGTTTATCTATTCATTGCAATTAGGAAAATTTGTTAATTGTATATCAATTGTCATTGATCGAAGGGAAAGGTCTTCTTTCTGGCATGCTCTTTGGCATTTCTAGTGGTGTGCTGGTAAATATTTAACAACCAGTCCTCCAAACACACACATATGCACATATATAAAAACAAAACCCAGACTTATAGTGTTTGCCAGTTTCTGTGGTGTAAATACTCCCACCGTGACAGATTTCAACTATCAAAATTACGTCACTGGATATGGAGTTGAGACGTGATGTGCACAGTCAGCTCTTGCAGCTGGTACCAGTGGGCTCCAGCAAACCACTGGTTCTGATTTTAAAATTGGTAATCACACAAGTTTTGGGGTTTTTTTTTTAACATTTGAACTTCTGATACTACTATGTCTATCTAGTAAGTTTTCTTTTCTAATGGATTATAATTTGTTTCTGCAAATATGTAAGTGGATAGAGCACTTAGGAGACTGAAAATATTTCCACCTTCTTTCAAGGCATCAGGTTTTTAAAGCTGAATTTCTTATATGTTTAGCACCTTCCTATTCGTTTTCTTTAGTACTTTGTTTATTACAAAATGAAATTTCCTGGGAGTCCATAAATGAAAACATTTGAGTGTGTGTTCCAACTGGTTTTTAATTCATGTCAATTTAGAAACTCAGAATTATTTAAAGTAATTCTAACTGTTCTAAGGTTAGCAATTAGCACTTTGATTTGTGCAAATGGCACTGAAAACGCTGTATCAAAACAGACTGTTATTCTTAACAAGAAAACCTTTAAAAAAAGTTTTAAAAATCAGTGGCAATCAATTTGAACAGTACTGCTTTTTCACCAAGAGGGAGCAACATAAGCACACTTTACAAAAATACATTTAAGTGGCCATTTTACGTTGCAAGTGGTGGCGTCGTGTGCAGGCTGTATTTAGGAACTGAACTTGATGGATGAGACGCAGTGACTAGATAAGGGTATGGCAGTGGATGATGCCTTCTATAGCGATCATATTTTTGTTTTTAGATATTTTCTATGCACAACATGTTTCTTCTTTATGATTTCACTTATCATCCATGTTTATGAATATTGGCATTGTTTTCCTTTCAACAGGAAACATTTTCTCCACATGGTATAATGAGGTTAGGTAAAATTGCAAGACTTTTAAATGTGTGAATAGTGAATTTTTAATTTTTATATTGTTTAAAAATAATTAAGGTATATAATGTCCAATTTTAAGAGAACTGGTACGTCTGGAAATTTTCTTCAGGCAGATTTTAGTACTATTAAAGGTAATGGCAACTCTGAACAAAAACAACTGACATTTCAGCATAAAATGGAAGTGTGAAAATTTCACCAATAAATTTTCAACTTTCACAGAATTAATTATGATGAACTTTAATTAGAAATTTTACTGGATTTTGTGGCTTAAAGTCTTGCCTTAATTATTTAAGGGACACTATTTCCTCTCAAAGTTTTCATAGGTCAGTAAAATATGATGTCTTTAGGTTGCAGTAACTAAATATTAAATTTCTATTGCTTCCATATAACGGCAGGAGTACCTGCAAAAAATATCAGTTAAAACTTGATAAGGCCAAATCTTAAAAATGCCAGTGACAAATGATTTATTACTCTTATTAAATTCATATTTTAGGATCTTTAGATACTTGTCAACCTCTAGGGGTGGGCATTTACCAGGGTGAGAACAGAAAAAGGAAAAAAAAAGGTCGTGGCTACAAATAAGTGCCTTAATTTTGTGCTTTTAGGAAAGTTATTTTCATGTAATTTTAAATTCAAGAAAATTCAGAAAAGAATTAAAATCTAAAGCGTTTATTTGTAAAAGATTTATTTTTAGAAGTCTTTATAGGAAGAAGTTTGTGGATTTAAAAATTTTTATGTAAATATTTGCATGGTTTCTGTAGCTTGTTGTTAGGAATGTTGACAGGCCCATGCTGGGAATGGTAATGCCACAAGGAGGCGTTACCCTGTCTCATCATACCCTTAAGATCTGGTACTGCTCTTGTCCTAGTTTTCAAAAACAGTAATTATATCTAAGTCCCTGGGTCTAATGCTATACTTGACATAGTTACCTGAGAAGATAACAAATATCATATATTTAGTGAGTCACCTACTATTTTTAAAAAGCATATATATGTTTATGCTTTAAAGCATATAAAAGGCTTAAATGTATATATAACTGCAAAGTCCCAATTTCAAAATCATAACTTAGGAATTATTCTGCACATTTAAAAATACTTCACTTCAGGGTTCCTTTACATGCAAAGCTCCCCTAAAGAATTTAGAATATAAATTAAAAGAAAGAAATTTTGACTTACAGATCTTGAAGAACCATCAACCAATCAACCAATCAATCAATCAAATAGGTAGTTTCTGAACACATACTATGTTCCGGGTACTCCTGTGGGTACTAGCAATCCAGTGCTAAAATAGCTCTACAGTGGGAGAACATTCCACTGAAGCTCAAAGATCCCGGAATGGTACAAGTGATGTATTTAAGGAACAGAGAAAGGACAGTATGGCTGGCCTGTGACAAGCCAGGAGGGTGGTACAGATGAGGATGGAAAGGAAGGAGCTAGTCACATGGGGCTTTCTAGGCCATGGTGTGGAGCCTGGATTTCAACTCCAGTGGAGAGCCACCGGAAGGTTTGAAGCAGAGGAGTGATGTGCTGATATAAGTTTTAAGAAAGATGATTCCTACTCCAAGGTGGAAAATAGATTGTAGGGTGGCAAGAGTGAACATAAGAAGGTCAGTTGGAAGGCTACTAATGTCGTCCAAGTAAGAGATGATGGTAGCTTTGATTAGGGTGGGAAAGAGGTGACGAAGAAAACCGGAGAGATTTAGAATATATATGAGAGGTAGAGCAGATGAGACCTGCTGGCGCTAGGAGTTAGTAAAGGGAAAGAATCAAGGATGTTTTCAGATTTTTTGACTTGAACATCTGAGTGTATGATGATGCCGTTTATGGACATGAGGAGGAACAGGTTTGTGAGGGGCTGGGGAATATAGAATTCACTTTTGGACATGTTAAATTTGATATGCAGGCGGAGGTGTTGGGAAGGTAGTTGTTTATATAAATAGCTACCGTTAGCATCTCAATTTTCAAAGGAGAGAACCGAGGCACAGAGAGGTTGAGCAACTAACCCAAGATCACCTGGCTTAGTTTAGTCAGTGGAGCTAGGATCAGAATCTAGGAAGCCTGGCTCCCGAGTCTAGACTTTTAGCCACTCCTCTGTCATTTTGGCATTCAGGGTTGGAGATATTTAAAACCGTGGTGTTGGAATGAACTCACTTTGGAAGAGAAGGTAGATAGAGAGTAGAAAGATGCACAGCCATGTGTGGAAGCTCACACATTAGAGGTGGTGAATGAGATGAGAAGGCAGCAAGGGAGATTGAAAAGGAGCAGCCTCTGAGGTCCGAGAGGAAAACCAAAGTATGAAGTGTTATGGGAGCCACGAGGAGAAATTGTTTCAAGGAGATGAAAGCTGCAAAGACGTTGAGGTGAGATGAGAAGAGAAGTGGATTGGTCAACTTGGGGCTGTTTGTGACCTTTGGCAGAGCAGTGAGGCGGTGGGGAAGGAAGCCAGTTTAAATCAGGTTGAACATGTTATAGGAAGCACAGGTATCGATATGGATTCAGAAGGCATCTCATGTTTCCATATATGTGTCATCCGGACAATGAATTGCATTCTGTTCTGAGGCAACAGTGTGGAGAGCATGGACTCTGGAGTCAGATAGACCTGAGTATTAATTCTAAATCTAATGCTAGTTCTGTCATCTTATACTTTTTACATAACCTCTCTGAGCCTCTATGTTTAGCTGTAACATTTGCTACTTGCAATTCTCTAAGAAACTCTGCTGTTTACTCCTTACTTTTCCTTTTGTCCCTGAAACCTGTCAAAATCTCCACCTGTCCCTAATGTCCTCATTAATAACTGCCTCAGTCCTTTAAGTTAGGGCTTACAGGTAGATGTGTTTCTAAAGTTGCATTAAAACTTTTTTCTGATTGTTCACATTTTTTCTCCCATTGTGTGCTAGTTAATTAAAACAAGGTTCCTGTCTCATCATTTTGTATTTCCATACACCTATCAGTTTCTGTGGCACAGTCTGTTCTCCAAAAATTCTGGCTGAGCTGAATTACTTTAGTCCCACTCTGTGAGTTGAGGACGAAGTCACCAAGGACTATCATTGGGCAGGGGATGTTGGAGCTACACGGGTGCTCTATGTAGCAGAGCAAGTGGTGCAATCAATTTTCAGTTTAAACTCCGAATGCAAACATGTGACAGAAGAGCTTCAAATCTTCTCCCATCACACAATGTGGAGAGAAGACAGCCATCAGAACAAAGGATTGGAGGTCCCCACAGTGAGAACTCAGACACGTCTTGCAACATTAGAGAGACAGGGAGCTACAGCAATCTACAGCTGCGGCCAGGAGTTCATAAAGTAGGTTGGAGGGAAGTGAACCTTTCAGAAGAAACCAGTTGATAATATATTCACTCAGTACTTTGAGCTAAGACTCAGGCTATAGCTTAATAATAAAGAGTCCCAAAATAAGAATGAATAAGGTGATAATCTGACTGATTTTAGAATATTAGAGTTTCACGAAATAGGGTGCAATTGATATGCTTGCAAAACTTGATTTCATCTTTTACTGGGGAGTTAATCACTTAGGGGCACAAAAGAAAGCAAAATGGTGATTGAGCCAGGGTTGTTCATATGTTATTTTCCAGGTATTACAGAATTTTTCTTCTTGCTGGTAATCTGTCCATTTTCTGATTTCTTTATAGGTATTTCTTATTGCTCTCAAATTAAATCACTTTATCCTGGCCCACATACTATGAACATAAAGGAAATAGGGTCAAGCCTAATGAAAATCATAGTGAGACTTTTGTTCTCAAACAATGAGTAGAAATGAGAAAGGAATGCAAACATCCCTTTATCTGCGCATCTGTATTATTATCATTGTGTTTACTAGGAACCTGTTTTGGGATAAAATCTAAGCATACATATACGAAAACCTCAAAGTTGTCAGCTCAGAAGATAGAGAACTTGTTTTTCTGTCAAGTTCTATTGATATGTAAAGGGACAAAAATCACATATAAGGACAAAATACATAATAAAGAAAAAATGGAAGTGTAAAAATTAAGATTTAAGATCAGAGAACCTCAAAATCTGACAAATATAAAATAAAATAAACTTTCACTTAACTCGCTAAAGAAGAGAAAATAAATATGAGGAAGTTTGAGGTGGAGGGAGGGAGAGAATGGGAGAAGAAATAGACCTCTGACATTCCTATGGAGAGCTATAAAGAGAGGGAGGTAGCATCAGATTTACCCCCAAGCACAGTGACTCAAGTATGAATGCCAAGTTAAACATGCATACCCCATTCATCCAGATGAATAGGAAAAAAGAAGAGAATACCATATAAATACGCCGAATAAAAGAGATTATGAACTCCCTAAAGGCAAGGCTTGTTTCTCATTTACCTTTACGTCTTCAGCTCCTAGCACACCAAAGCAGGTTCTTAGCAAATGTTTGTTAAAATGTTGAAAAAACAGAGAAAACAATTTTTTATCGAGTAATATCTCATCTTGTGGCCTACAAAGATACTTTGCAACTATAGGCATGGATAGAATATATAAACTGTAGTCACTCATCTAAGAGATCAACCAAATATTGAAGGTTTTCCACCTATGCTTCAGCCTCGATATGGAAAGCAGTTCTATAGAAGGAAGGAGTTGTGACTTCTGATTGTTGAGGTCAGCATTGATAAGTTCTGAAATGGTCAATACAAATATATTTCAAAAGGCCTTCTGAAAAAATTTTCTAAGGTTGAGTGAAATACTTGCTTGTGAATATCTAGAGAAATGTGGAACGCAATATGAACATTTTGTATCACTTAGAAATTTTAGGTATTTAATTTTGAAAACTGAATATTACATATTCAATATATAATGTCACTAAATGCTTGTGCTGATTTGACTTTGGAATTCCTCACAGCCATACCACCTCTACACAAGCTCCTTCTTGGTTTTCTTTTGATAAGACAAGAAACCTCTCTGATGCAACTTAGAGTTTCTAGAAAAGAATATAGTATTCCTGTTATACTGCTCTTAGTATCTGAGACCAAGGGAGAAATTAGTTTGAAGCTCAGCTACCCAGGAAAGCCCCTTTTCTCACATGTTCAAGTTGAGAAAGGGGTCATTTATGATAGCTGGTGTGAATAACTTATAGTAAGAAGGATGAAAACTTACCTTGCCTTACTCTGCTTTTCCCAAATTGTCAGGTTTTATTTTTGTTGTTATGCTTTTCTCCTAGGTAAGCCCTGGTACGTTTAGAGTTTATCCTAAGAAACAATATGCAACTGTGGTGTTTTGGCCTGGGGACTGCAAGGGGCATTGGGTGGGAGTAGTCACTCAGTACTACCCATGTATAGAAGGGGGGGCTGGGCCTCTCCCTCTACTGTGGTAGTTCCACACTAAGACTCCCTGGCATTGTGTTGGGGACTTTCAATTGTCCTGAACTGCTAGAGCATCAGTGGGAGGGGTGGATCCACAAAGGATGATTCAGATGAGGTTGAACATATAGGCATGATCACCAGCTGATAAGGAGACTTCAGTGGATAGTAAGTTCCTGGATGGTAACGGAAGGGACAGCTGATGGGATTCTCAGCACAAATGATGTGCCATGGTCCCTTGGATGCTCTTAGAGTGGACATGGGACAATGAGACCATTCTCTATGCCTCCGTGGTGCTGGTAACACGTGGCTTTTGCTTTGGTAAAGAATGGGAAGTTTCTGGGTGCATTACATTTTCCCTGGAGGCTCAGTCCCCCATCTTGGGCCTCAGTGACCTCTCCGCCTGGTCACATTCTCCTCCATTGTTGTCTTCCCTTTTCCAGCCTTCTGAATCTTTATTTCCTCTGGAGTGCAGTAACCTGGCTCTCTTTTGGTCTTTCTAATTAGTGTTTATGGTGTAAACTTTATGTCCTGAGCTCCTTCAGTGCTTTGCCTTTTTAATTCCTTGCCCAATTCCCCAAACCAGGTTTTAAAAAGAAAAAAAACAAAACAACTTTCTTTCTTGCAAAATATCCTGGTTCTCACAAGGAAAAGCTTTAGCTTTCACACTTTTGTCTCTGCTATCTGTTTTACAAATCTACTTTAAAATTTAAAAACTGAGTATTGACTGTTTCTTTTCTCTTTCTCTTTTCATTCTTGTTATAACAAGGCTGATGTACCAGAGACAAAGAGGCTATTCATTATTGAGTGACGGCTTCATCAAGCTTTTGTGGGGCTTATGAAGCCATCTGTGAGGGAGAAGGGGCAGATTAAGGCAAGCTTCTGCTCCCATCGTATGGTGTCATGCAAATATGTATTTTCTACAGAGCAAGTGCTCGAAGTAACCAGGATCCAGCTGCTTTGATGGGACCCTTGTGTGTGTGTGTGTGTGCGAGCGCGTGTGTGTGTGCACGTGCACGCATTTGTGTGTGAATCATAAGAAGTTAGGCAGAGAGTGCCCACATCAGCTAAATAGGGAACTCTGAAGTACCCACAAATGGACCCTGCAAAAAGCTAACGTGAACATTCAGATGGCATGTAAATAGTCAGAAATAGCCAATTCAGAACTGTAAGTAGCATCACCTAAGTGAAAACGTTTTGTCCCTTTCTATAGACACTCTTTCCACGTGCTGTGATTCTAGAAAAGCCAGAGTAGATGGTGGAAGAGAGAGAAGAGACCATGCCATGTTCTCCTCTACGGGAGCCTGCAGTCAGTTTGGGCCTGAATCTGTGCTGTGGGGAAGGGAGAAGCTTTGAAGGAGATGTGAGATTAAAGTTTCAAACTTAACAAAACCTTTTATTACCTAGAAGTGAGTCATAATTACTGAAATGAGGCTGGGTTTTTTTGTTGTTGTTGAAAATGACTGGAAAGCTAGGGGAGCTGCCTGAAATGTCATTAAGGTGTGGGAAAGGAGAATTTGACATGTTGAAAGGCGGTGGTAGGAGGAAAATACAGCTGCTTCCTGTTTGTACTCATTACGTTCAGCCCTTTCAATAAACTGGTTACATATCTATTGATTCTTATGTAGTCATACAGTGACTAATAGCAGCCCACACTGCATCTCAATAGTGTGAGAGCTAAAAGACAGAGAATCATAGGCAGAGAAAGGAAAGGTGCTGATTTCCCAGCCTGCAGAAGGATGCATGAGCTGATCCGTATGTCTAAAGCTTCTTTGCCAGGAACCCAGAACTCCCTCCTTGTCCTCCTCAAGCTCCAGGCTGAATTTGTTGACATTCTCCTTTTAACCTATTTCTCATGCAATGTTTTCTGATTTCTTTTGGCAAGATCATCCTTACCATCACCTAGTCTTGACCTTGCCTTTGATACTGCTCTTAGCTTTACCATCCATGTTTAACAGCCAACAGGCCTATAAATCTTACCTGTGCCACAGAACCTCAAAACACCCCTGGCTTAAGCTTTCATTACTTCTCATTGAACGATTTATTAATTTAGTCACAAATGTTGGAGGGCTCAATGCTAATGACAAAGCACACAGCTAGACAGGAAATGCTTCTTGTCCTCTGGGCCCTTGTGGTTTAGAGAGTGATGGATGTGTAAGCCACTGTAATATGATAGTGGAGATATGGTCAAGGTGCCATGGAAGTCTGGTGAAGGCAATAGCTAACTGCTTAGCAGAATGGAGAAGACTTTTCAGGGGAGGGACATTTGAACTGGTCCTTTAAAGATGAACTACAGAGAAGTGAAAATCAAGGGGGAAAAAAATCAACCAGCAGGAAGCCATGAAGCAGAGGGAGACCATTTGCAAAAGCAGAGAGACAATGAGAACTGCAAGTGGTTCCCTACAGCTGGAGCTAAGGAGTAAGGCGGGAAATGACAAGAGATGGGGCTAAAGAGACACATTTTAACACTTTAGATAATAGCTTTAGAGTAAGTTCCCAGGAGTGAAATGTTAAGTGTCATTAGTAATTCTGCTGGTAGAGAAGGGGAGCACAAAGTCTTCCAACAGAGGCTGAATGGGCTTTAGGAAATGTTGAGAGAGAGAGAGAGAGAGAGAGAGGGAGAGAGAGAGAGAGAGAGAGAGAGAGAGTGTGTGTGTGTGTTCATCTGTTCTGGAAGCAGATAAAGCAGGAAAGGAAGCTTAGGCCAGTTTTTGACTAACCTAGTACACCATGTCCTTCTTTAATAGGCAATATGGAACCATAGCGGTTTTGAAAGTAGGGCAGTGAGGAGCATACATACATTCTAGAAACATGATTCTAGCAGTAATGAGAAAGGGAGGCAGGAGGCTATTGCAATCCTCCAGTTGAGAGGTAACCAGGACCTGAAGTAGGGCAGTGGGAGTGGATATGAAATGAAGAGACAAATTGAAGGAGAGAAGATTGACAGTAGCCAATGGCTCCATTAGCCACTGGCTGAGTGTCCAAATCATCTGTGGATAATCATAGCTATACAGATTCAAAGGCTGTACAGCAGACCACCTCTGTCGGAATCTTCTAAGTCTTACGATTAACCAAACTTGTGAACCACGGCACTAATTGGTCTACTGTTGTCTTCTCTCCTACTTCCTTTTACACAGAGCTATGATCCAGTATGACCATTTCGGCTATGGTTCTAACTATGAACTACTACCAACTATCATTCATGCTCCCTTACAAGTACCTTCTTTGCCCCATCACATATGCCACTACCTTCTGGAATGTTCTGTTTCCTACTTCTCTGTTTGCCCCATTCCTACACATCCTTGGAAGACCACCTCAATTGAAATCTGTCATGTAAAGCTTTCCCACATCCCTGCTCCTTCCTTACATGACCTTGCCCTGCCTTCCCCAGTGAATGAGATGATAATCCTGTCCAAGGCTGGACGTTCCCTCAAACTCCAGAATAATTTACCTATAATTCGCTGGTGGAACCATCACCTTCTACCTTGTAATGTAGTTATACGTGAATGTATCTTCTCTCTCCTATCAGGCTGTGAATTCCTTCGGAAAGGGATTGTGTCTGGCATAGATTCGGTGCTCAGTAGATAATAAATGAGTGAGTATCAGTAATCATTTTTACCAACTCATGGTTAAAGGATAGCATGAATTTTTTTCCTTCTTAATGGAGGAAGATACAACTTTAAAAGATACAAAACACAGTCTTTTGATTGTCTTCCAGTTCAATTGGTATATTTGCCTAATTTTGCACAATTGAGAAACATTTTCTGACATTGAGGTCTAAATATATCAATGCCATTCATTCTTTTATTTTAAATAGGAATTATTTCTCTTTCAAAGCAAAACTTTAAACTTTCAGTAGTAAAATTCACAAAAATGACTCCCATAATTCTGTTCTAAATATGAGGGAAAATCTCAGAAAAACAAATATTATCAGGTAACTGCACCTATGTTATTGTGAGGTGTTAGAGCTCTCCAGGGAGCGCACATTAGGTAGTTTTGCTATTTTCCAGTGGTCATCTTTATTTTTTTCCCTGTATACTAAGTTGCTTGCTTAGGGTTTACTGGAATGCTAAATTATTTCTAGCAAATGACAAGCAACATGGATGAATGGACATGTAGTATTTCATTTTTGCCTCATTATGCTTTAGATTTGGGATCTCCAGTTTTGTAAATGATAGCTACGATATATCAGCCCATCTTTACACATGCTCATGCTTGAATGCATCCTGCTTCTCCTCCCATATGGAACAGCGTCAATCATGATGTACAACTGTTGGTAAGATACATCCTGTGTCTACAGAAAATAACCTGTAAATCTTTGTTATGGAAAAATGTAAGATTGCAGGAAAACACAAGAGAATTGGTCTTGGATTTTAAAAAAAAAGCAAACAAAAAAGACCCCTTTGGTATATTTTTAAGTAGAGGGATATGGGAGATATTCATTTTTCTGAAGGCTCCAAGTTCCTCTCATAGCTCCTGCTACTCTCTGGGTGACTGAGAGGTTTGCCATCATCTTCCTGTACCTCAGTTTCTTCATTTGTAAGTAATTCTTAGAGTTGACAGCACTTTGTGAGGAACAACAAATAAAAATGCCTTGAAAGTGCTTTGCAAGCCTACAGTACTCTGTAAATGCTTAATGATAATAATATACAGTAGGGCATCTTCCCTTGAAAACAGCAGGCGCGTTTCCTTACATAATGACCTGACAGATGGGTTATGGTATCTAATCCCCTTAAACCCCCAAAGCTCTTTGATAGTGGATGTTGTAAAAGGCCAGATTAGAGTACATGCTGCTCTTTTATGGAGCCCTTTCTTTCAGTATCTATGCCATATTCAATTGCTTCCTTCTCTAAGTACGTTACATGTTAACTTACTACCTGCAAGAACAATTAGAAGCAAAAATAGAGACTAAAGGACAGTGCACTCCAGTAGGAAAAATTAGTTAATGCTTGTTGTCCCCAATATGAAAAATCCACTTTGGCCTTTCCATGTGGCTTTTATCAAAGGTTCCTGCCCTCCTAATTCCTGACTATTAATCTCAAGCTGTGGGTATTTGTTGCTGTTGAACACAGGCTTTGTGTGTGTGTGTGTGTGTGTGTGTGTGTGTGTGTGTGTGTGTGTGTGTGTATTAGTCCTGTATGTGCTGAGAATGGAGCTTTAGCGATATTAATTCTAACCAGCGAGGCTTAAGGACATCACAGGCAGTTTAGGATATTTGTAGCATTCGGGGAAGAGCTGGAGCTTCTAATCAGTTCAAAATGAGCAAAGGATGATTAGCAGGTGTTCTACGGCAACCTGAATTCAGCTTTTGATCCTGGATCAGACCAAGAAGGTCTATTTCCCCTTCCTGACGTGCTTGTCTTTTGAGAACAGCTATTAAAGTTATCAGTTCCTAAAAGTTCTTGTGACAATCCCTTAGCCCAAATTCACCGTCCTTCCTTAATGACAAAGTTTACTTTCTTTTCGTGCTGAAAGAAGCGTAAGTTGTAGTGAAATCACCCATGGTGTGTAAACTGTGTAATCAAAGAAAAGAAAAAGGGACAACAAAAATAGTTTTCTTTTTTTGTCTCTTTTTCTTTTTTGACAACTGAGTACATGCCAGCACTGCGATAAACATTTTCAATGCACTATCTCTTTTAATTTGGGTGTTTAAAGAAACCAGGATGGCTGCTGAAGGGCCTTTCTGAAGGGCACCTCCACTTACAGGCTGGATCCTCCCCATCTTGCCTTCTCAACATCACTTCCACATTCGTGTCCTCTTCCTTCATCTTCATACCCTCCCTATTTTCTGAATCATGGTGTGAAAATTCTGAAATATCACCTGACTTTATAAACACAACCTTTCCTTGACCCCACTTTCCCTTCACGCTCATTTTTCTGAATCTCTTTATAACAAAACTTTCCCAAAGAGTTATTCCTACTTGCTATCTCTACTTTCTCCTTTCCTGTTCTTTCTCTCTGCTTCTCTCTCCCTTTCTAACTCTCTCTCTGAGATATATATATATATATATGTATATATGTGTGTGTGTGTGTGTGTGTGTGTGTGTATATATAATTCAGGTAAATATAGATATATGTATATATTCAGATATACAAATATATCTGAAAATTCCCAATAGGCAATCACTGTTCTGATTTTTTCATACCTAGATTTGTTTGTTTCTGGACTTCATATAAATGGAATAATAAAGTACGTGTTTGGCTGTTTTTGCTCAACAAAATGTTTTTGAGATTCATCCAATGGTCACTTGCATCAATAACCCATTCTTTTTGTTATTGCTGAATAGTAATCCTATGATAGATATGCTATGATTTTTTTTGTTTTTATTCTATTTCCTTGTTGATAGAGATTTGCATTATTTCCATATTTTGGCTATTATTCACAAGGCTACCATGAACATTCTTGTATGAGTCTTTTTGTTGGCATATGTTTTTATTTCTCTTGAGTAAATATCTAGGAGAGGAACCGCTGGCTGATAGGGTAGACGGATGTTTCGTTCTACAAGAACTGCCAGTTTTGAAAGTGGTTGCAGCATTTTATACCCCTGCCAGCAGTGTATAAGAGTTCCAGTTGTTGCACATTCTCACCAACATATGATGCTGTCAGTATTTTAATTTTAGCCATCCTAGAGAGTGTGAAGTAGTACCACATTCCGGCTTAAATTTGCGTTTCCCTGATGATCACTTTCTGCGTGCTGATTGCCCATTTGTACACCTCTTTTTGCAAATTGTCTGTTCAAGTCTTTTGCCCATTTAAAAAAAATTGGGTTGTTTTTCTCCTTATTATTGATTGTAGTAGTTCATTTTATATTCTGTATACAAATCCTTTGTTAGATATATGTGTTGCAGTAGTTTCTTGTAGTCTATTGCCTGCCTTCTCATTTGCTTAAATAATATATATAGTTAAGAAGAAGCCTTTAGGGACTGGCCCCGTGGCTCAGTGGTTAAGTGCGCACATTCCGCTTTGGCTGCCCGGGGTTTGCTGGTTTGGATCCCGGGTGCGGACCTAGCACTGCTTGGCAAATCATGCTGTGATGGGTGTCTGGCATACAAAGTAGAGGAAGATGGGCATGGAGGTAGGCTTAGGATGTTAGCCAGTCTTCCTCAGCAAAAAGAGAAGGATTGGTGGCAGATGTTAGCTCAGGGCTAATCTTCCTCAAAAAAAAAAAAAAAGAAGAAGACTTTAATATCAATGATGTCTCCTTTATCAATATTTTCTTTAAGGTTAGTGCTTTTTTGTGTCCTAATTCAAGAAATCTGTGCATGCCACAGATGAAGGTGATGAAGATGTTCTTTTATATTTTCTTCACCAAGTTTTAAAATTTAGCTTTTACATCTAGGTCTGTAACCCATCTCAAATTAATTTTTGTGTATTGAGTGACATATGGGTCGAAGTTTATTTATTTTTCCGTAAGAATGTCTTGTTATTCCAGTGCTATTTTTTGAAAAGATTTTTGTTTCCCCATTAAATCGTCTTAGTACTTTGCTCAAAAATCTCTTGATCATATATACATTCTCACATATTTTTTCATAGATTTTTTTTTGTCTATCTATACTAATACCACATGCATATCATTTAATTACTGTAACTTTATATTAAAATTTTGAAATCAAGTAGTGTTATCAATCCAGCTTTATTTTTCCTTTTTTTGATTTTGTTTGGCTGTTTTAAATCCTTCTATTATCATATAAATTTGAGGCTATGTCAAGTTTTACAAAATCCTTCTAGGGTTTTGATTGGGATTACATTGAATCTATGCACCAATTTGGGTAAAATTAACATCTAACATTAGCGAGTCTTCCTCTCTATGGATATGGTTTATCTCTGTCAATTTATCTAGGATTTCTTTAATATTTTTCAGAACAATTTGAGTTTTCAGTACACATTTCTTGCATTTTTTTGTTAAATGTATTGCTAAGTTTTATACATTTTTGGTGCTTTCTAAATGGAAAACTTTTACTTTCAAATTTTTGTTGCTAGGATACAGAAATATAATTGCTTTTGCTTATTACCTTGTATCCTAATTCCACCTGTGGAAGATTCTTCATCCTTCACATCTCTGCCTGAGATGGGAGCACTAGGAAGTCTTTCCTTTCCTACACAATATAGCTCCTCAATTTCTGGTGTTTGGTTCGTTTGTGGTTCTTTTTGTCCTCAGTATTTTGATTGGTTTTATAATAGTATGATTTGGTAGTTTATCTTGATCTGTCTTGCTTTGGTTGGTAGGGTGAGTGCAATGGTCTCTTGTGACTTCCTATTTCTAAGCCAGAAGTGGAATGGCCCTTCATATTGTTTTCATGTCTGTAGGATCTGGGATGATATCCCCTCTTACTAACTCGTGTTTTCTGTCTTGATTTCTTGTTCAGTCCACTCGGAGCTCATTACTTATTTTTATTCTTTTCAAACAACCATCTTTCGATTTTGCTAACTTTCTCTGCTGTTTGTTTTCTATTTCATTGATTTCTGCTCTGATATTTATTATTTCCTTCCCTCTACTTACCTTGGTTTTCATTTGCACTTCTTTTTCCAGCTTCTTAAGGTAGAAGTTTAGATCACTCTTTTTACACCTTTTTTCCTTTCTAATATATGCATTTAAACCTGTAAATTTCCCTCTAAGCACTGTGTTAGTTGCAAGACACAAATTTTGATGTGCTGTATTTTTGTTGCAATTCAATTAAAATCTGTTCGCATTAAAAGTGATTTATTTTGGCTTATGAGTTATTTAGAAATGTGTTACTTAGTTTAAAAATATTTTGGCATTTTGCAGATCTCTTTCTGTTATTGATTTCTGATTCACTTCTGTTGTGCTCAGATAATGTAGTCTACAAAATTTTAGCCTGCAGTTATTAGCTATTTTTTTCTGTCTCAATTAGGCCAACCTTGTTATTCAAATCTTCATTATCCTGACAGATACTTTTGTCTAGTTTTCCCATCAATTGCTGAGAGAGAGATGTTAACAGAACCAACTATGATCGTGGGTTTGTCTATTTATACTTTTAGTTTGGTCAGGTTTTGCTTCATGTATTCTGAAGTTTGTTACCATTGTTGTATGTGCCAGAATTTGGAAGATGGTAGCATAGGAGGACTCTGAACTCACCCCATCCCACGGACAAATCTACAATTACTCATGGAACAATTTCCTCTGAGAGCGATCTGGAAATTGGATAAAAAGAACCCCCACAACAGGGGACAACACTGACAAGGGTGGAAAAGGCAGAAATACACCTCTGCTGAGGAAAAACCCACATCCTAGCCACAGCGCTTCACGGCCAGGAGCAATCTCAAAACCTCAGGAGAAAGCACTTTCAAGTCAAAAGAAATAAACACAAAGCATTATTCTTTCAAGGAAAAAATGCAAAGTCTAGGCTCAAACACAGAAATTTCTCTTGGCCAGAGTGACTTAGCACTGCCGCCTGGTGTGGGTGAGGCAGCCAGGAGACCCCATTGCTCCCCATGGGAACCCTGGTCCCTTTCACCAGATTTGCCTGAAGGAACTGCATCTGTTCATAAATCCAGCTGACTAGACTCCCTTTTTCCCTTTTGCCTGTTTTTTTCTCCTACTTCAAACCCTGTGTATAGAATTTTGTATGACTGTCTTTCCTTAACACCGCCGGTCCTCCTAAAGAATCAAAAGCTATATAACAAATATAATAAATGTCTTTGCAAAAAAAGTAGATTGTTATATGTGCATGAAGGACAAGCTCGATAGAGTTAAAAGGCAACCAATGGCATGGGAGAAAATATTTGCAAATTATATATCTGATAAGGGATTAATATCCAGAATATATAAAGATCTCCTACAAGTCAACAGCAAAAACCAAACAACCCAATTAAAAAATGCACAAAGGAGTTGAATGAACATTTCTCCAAAGAAGATATACAGATGGCCAATAAACACATGAAAAGATGCTCACCATCTCTAACCCTAAAGGAAATGTCAACCAAAACCACAATGAGACACTGCTGCACAACACTTCATGACACTTGTTATCAAAAAAATCCCACAAAAACAGAAAATAACGTGTTAATGATGATGTGGAGAAATTGGAACCCTTGTGCATTGCTAATGGGAATGAAAAATGGTGCAGCCATTGTGGAAAACAGCATGGCTGTTTCTCAAAAAATTAAACAGTATTACCACATGATCCAGCAATTCTACTTCTGATGATATACCCAAAAGAACTGAAAGCAGGGAATTGAACAGATATCTGTATACCCATGTTCATAGCAGCATTATTTACAGTAACTGAAAAGTGGAAACAAATCAAATGTTCATTGACAGATAAATGGATAAACAAAACGTGGCGTATACATACAGTAGAAAGGCATTCAGCCTTAAAAAGGAATGAAACTCTGACACATGCTACAACATGAATGAAATTTCAAGACGTTTTGCTAAGTGAAATAGGCCAGACACAAAAGGAAATGTGTTGTATGATTCCGTTTATATGGGGTACCAACAGTGGTCAACTTCACAGAGACAGAAAATAGAATGATGGTTGCCTGGGGGTAGTGGCAAGGAAGAAATGGGAAGTTATTGCTTAATGGGTATAGAATTTTATTTTGGGAGATTAAAAAATTCTGGAGATGAATGGTGGCCGTGGTTGTACAACAATGTGAATGTACTCAATGCCACCAAACTATACACCTGAAAGTGGTTAAATGTAAATTTTATGTTATCTATATTTTGCCACAATTAAAAAATGATTGTTGGGTCTGGCCTACTGGCATAATGGTTAAGTTCACATACTGCACTTTGGCGGCCCAGGGTTCCCTGGTTTGGATTCTGTGCATGGACCTACACACTGCTCATCAAGCCATGCTGTGGTGGTGTCCCACGTAGAATAACTAGAAGGACTTACAACTAGGATATACAACAATGTACAGGGGCTTTGGGGAGAGAAAAGAAAAGAAGAAGAAGATTGGCAACAGATGTTAGTTCATGGCCAATCTTCCTCACCAAAAAAACCCCAAAAATTGTTACATCTTTCTGATGAATTTACCCTTTTAATATTATAAAATGTTCCTCTTTATACCTGGTAATACTTCTTGTTTTGAAGTCTCTTTTGTCTGACATTAATATAGCCATACTAGTCTTCTTCTCATTAGTGACCATATGATATATCTTTTGTCATCCTACTACTTTCCATCTTCCTGAATCTTTATATTTAAAGATTCATATAGATAGCTGTTTCTTATACATAGCATATAGTTGGGTCTTGCTTTCTTAACTAGACTGACAATCTCTGATTTTTAATTGGTTTAGACCATATGTATTTAATATAATTATTGATATGGTTGGATTATATCTTCCTTCTTGCTATTTGCTTTCCATTGGTCCCATCTGTTTACTTTTCTTAGTCATATATCCCTTTTCTATTTTTCAGTATTCTATTGTATTTCACCCACCACCCTGCTTTGCTCACTGTACTTCATGAACAAGTCAAATACAGTCCCATCTCAAGGCTTTGCCTTCATTATTCCCTCTGCCATTTAAATTCTCCCCCAAGATATTCTTACAACTCACTCTCTCACTTCCACTCTGCTCAGATGTGACTTTGAGAGGCTTTCCTTCATCACCCTTATTCATTATCCCTCTTACACTGCTTTGTTTTTCGTTATAGCACTTTTCACCACCTGATGTCATATTTACCTTGTTTGCTGATTTTCTTTCTCCGCAGACTAGAATGTAGACTCCAAAGAAGAGACCTTTGTCCTTTCTTTTGTTCATGAACGTATCATCAGCACTTCGAATGGGATTTGGCAAATAGAATGTTCCCAGACACATTTTTGAATAAATGAATTAGAAGGACATGTACAAAAGATTGAAAGAAAGATATTTAATCAATAGTGATTAAAAGAGAGTGGACTAGACCTATAATAATAGTGTCAGTCAGATTAAAATGCAAAATATTGTTTTAATTTAATTCTTAAGGACTGATGATGTAATATTGAAAGAAAAGAGGAAAAAACCCTCCAGAATTCCTCAATTATTTTTGCTTCTGTGTTATCTGTCAAGGAAACTAATCTTCAAACTAAAAATAATAGAATTGAAATTGTACAGGGAAAATAGAGCCAAGGAGACAGAGACTTTAAGAAAACCTAGATATTCTAAATGATGTTGAGTCCCGTAGCACAGATGGTTATACTCTAAATGTCATTGTTCCTATGACCATTGGACGTGCGAGGGGCCCAGAGATGGGCTGAATGGAAGTTAAGGAAACTAAGCAGAATACGCAAGAACTTACAGAAGAGGTGCTACTATCCCGGGTGAAGACAGACAGGCATCCAAGTCCCTAAATACAAGAGAGGATAGCAAATTCGAACTCTAGCCAGGACTCTGGTGATGCTAAGAGGGCCTCTGAGGCGGCAGACAGGGCATGGCGATGGTGTGTAATTGATAGGTCGTATTGTTGTCTAAAGTCAGTAAGAGGAATATCTAATATCTGAAGCAGGATCCAGTCTCTGGCTGGCAGGAAGGAGAAGAGTTCAGTACCCCAAGCCTAGGGATCAGTGGCAGGCCTCAGTTCTAGTTAAAAATTGGATACAAGGGTAGTCAGGCATCTACTAGCACATAGTTCAACGTACGTGTTCAGTATTAGAACGAAGGGCTCGAGGTCAGCGCTCCTTTAGATATTCAGGGCACAAAATTTATTACAGGAGCACAAGGTGTAGGAACTACAGACACAGTTCACTGGTTGGCAGGGATAGGACTGCTATTACCACCTCAGGGTCTGTTCAAGGCTGATCCTGTCTGTAACTGGATATTATTTATGGCAGATGTGGGACAGAGAACTTCTTGAGAAACGTGTAGGAATTAGAAGACTAGCAAGAGATAAATGCCATTTTGATTTTTTTTTTTTTTTGAGGAAGATTAGCCCTGAGCTAACTGCTGCCAATCCTCCTCTTTTTGCTGAGGAAGATTGGTCCTGAGCTAACATCCATGCCTATCTTCCTCTACTTTATATGTGGGACACCTACCACAGCATGGCTTGCCAAGCGGTGCCATGTCCGCACCCGGTATTGGAACCGGCACCCGGTATTGGAACCGGCAAACCCCCCGCCACCGAAGCAGAACATGTGCACTTAACCGCTGCGCCACCGGGTGGCCCCCCGCTGTTTTGATTTTTTTAAATGGGAAAAGAGTGAATTCACTAAACCACACATTTTTTTGTTCAACCAACCAGCCAACTAACAACATTTATTGAATGTCTACTGGATGCTAGGCACTGTGCAGGGCTCTCAGGACAGAAGACAATTGTGGTCCCCTACTTTCACAGGGCTTTCAATATACTAAACCTGAAGGTAAACCCTAGAAATAAATGTCAATTGTAGGCAAAATTATAGGACAGCCATTGAATGGATGGATGGATTTACTAAAAACAAGACATGTTAATCTAATTCTTTTTTTTTTTGCCAAAGCTATTTTACTGAAAGTTCTTGGAAACGTACTATTTTATTTTGACTTTTTCCAGCTGTGTCATGATAAGCTTGAATTGAGTAGACAAAAAGACTGCATGGAAGTAAAATTAGGTAGTGTCATAACAAGTTGAGCAACTATATCCAAATATTTCTGATGAATTAATCAATATTAATCTGATAGCAAGTTTGTAATATTTCTGTCTTCAAACTTGTTCTGGATAACATTCTGTTAATAGTTTCCTTGAAAATATGAAAAGTTTGCTTTTTAAATTTACTGATAAGGTAGGGCTGGGAAGAATATTAAATATTTGATGGATGAAGACACCAAGAGACGAATTGGAAGACATATCCTCCATTTCATTGGCCTCCGTTGTAAGTTTTTTTAGTCTTATGTAACAGGTTCAACAAATTATTCTTTAAAAACTCACCTCCAAGTAGATTTCTGCCCCTCCCTCAAAGACTCTCCTGTGTAGAAATTCTGCCACTTTGATTTGGAGGACAAAATTACTAGTTGGATAAAGACATTGACATGCTGGAAGGATAAGCAGAATTTATCAAAGTTAACTGTAAGGTCATGTTTGTGAGCCCAAATAAAAGTTAAACAAACTACACTGAAACAGAATGAGGAAAAGAGGTAGGGGACTAGTTCGGCAACAACTTCTGTTAAAAAAATAATAATTTGGAGATCTTAGTCAATGGGTGATATGAAATACAGCTACCCACAAGCTAATGTTATCTTAGTTTGCAAAAATGAAACTACAGTATCTGAACCAGTAAAGGATCATCTGAAAGACCCAATATAAATAGAATCAACTTGAAGAGTATCATAGAAGGGTAACCTGGACGATAAGGGGACTTAAAATCTTAGCATGAGGGTAAAGATTGAAAAAGCTGGGAATGACAGGCCTGGAGATGGTTTGAAAGTAGAGAAGGAGATAATAGGACATAATAGTTGCCTTCACATATCTGAAAGCTACTGGGGAGAAGAGGAGACAGTCATTACTCATTTTACTCCCATGAATTAAAATTAGTAGCAATGGGTGTAAAACTACAGTTTAGTACATTTTGAGTCAATAGAAGGAAGAACTTTCTACTACTGAGAGTAGCCTAAAAGTGAAATGGGATATATCAGAGTGACCTGGAGAGGTTGCATAAATATATAGATCCCTAAGCTCACCCCAGAATTCCTTCCAGCACTGGGTGTCTAGGAGTTGTATTGTTTTTAAGCTTCTTAGGCAATTTTGATATCAAATCAAGTCGAGAAACTTCCAGGTCAAATAGTCTTTTTCAGACATGAAGTACAATAAAATACCATTAATTGATGGGGAGGTTGAGATGGAGTTAGACTGGGTGACATATAAAGCCTGTTTTACCCAAAACTCATAAAGTGACATTTATCTTTGTGAATTCACCTTGGTTAAGGCCCTGGTCCTCACTCTTGCAAACTTAAGAACTTAAATTTATCTTTGTCTCAAATGTGACCAGACTTGGTCCCCCTGAGTCACTTTAAAAACACACATGGGAACTTGTGGTCATCTTTTCTACTTCCTACCAGCCCTAATTTGTCTTTGGCGGGGGGATTACCTCTCGCATATTATGAATTGTCTTGGTGATACAGTGAGTTCTGGTACCTGCTCTTCTACTACAGTAGATGAAGAGGCTCCTTCTGTCGTATCCTTCATCTCATTACCCTATTATGGCCAGGGACATTTATGTAACCAAGATTGACTAATCAGATATTCTCAAAATCAGGGTTTAGATTTGGAGCATATAATACAAAGGCAGGAGAGATGTATATTCTCTATTCCCTGTCTAGATTGGCCCAGTACCAAGACCACCTTAGTATTTCTGGCTTGTGGCCTCTGGAACTGCTTTGGTTTCTTCCTGTCCCTAAGACTGGCCTCTCTAGTCTTCCAATTATTTGTCCTTTTAATAAATTCTCCTTTGAGACATTAGTCAAAGTCAATTTTTACTGCTTTCATCCAAAGAGCCAAAAACAAGACTGACATCTAAAACCTGAAAGTTTGGCCAATTAACTTACAAAAATACTGAACAATTGCTGGACAGGTGAAGTCTCTTCCTATAGGAAAGCTCCATGAGAAGGATATCAGAATATTTCTTGATGAGCATAGAATCAGAACGACGAAAGTTCTATATGATTCAGATATTTAATTATGTGACCCTATGGTTGCACCATTCTCCTCAATATAGATAGATCTGTCAAAATGGCCTGGGAGGGCATTCTGTCTCACAACAGTGTTTGTTTAGCATCAGCTGAGCATTCCTTCCGTGACTCTTCTTTTTCTTTGCTTTAAAATGAGAGATCCACTTTCGAGGTGCCAATTCTTTCAATTAGGTTCCTGGCAATTCCTTTATGATATAGGCCTCAGATCCCACCCATTTAAGTAAATTTTGTATTCAGTCCTCTGCTTTCAGAAGAGTAACTTTATTGCCAGCTTTGAGAATTCTCAGAGAATCCTGGACTCTTCTTTTTATTTCATGCTTATATCTGAACTTCCTGGGTCACCTGAGCTCAAGGATTTTGTCTACATTTTGGCATGAAAGGGCAACTATCTCAGCACCTTTGACTACCATATAATCCTCAATGCCTTAGCCCAGAGCTGAAGCTTTCGTTAGTGAAGAGAAGATTTTGTCTGGGTACATTCAGTTGACATTTGACATTTAATTGAAGCATACTCAGGACAAAATTAAAAGTTGGCCAAAAGAATGAGAAGACATGCCACAGACTGGGAGAAAATATTTGCAAAAGACAAAGCTGATAAAGAACTGTTACCCAAAATATATAAAGAACTCTTAAAACTCGATAACTAGAAAACAAGAAACTGGATTACAAAATAGGCCAAAGACGTTAACATACACCTCACCAAAGAAGACATACAGATGGTAAATAAGTGTACGAAAAGATGCTCCACATCCTGTGTCATCAGGGAAGTGCAAATTAAAACAACAGTGAGATACTAGTACATACCTATTAGAATGGCCAAAATCTGGAACACTGACAACACCAAATGCTGGTGAGGGTATGGAGCAACTTTCATTCATTGCTAGTGGGAATGAAAAATGATACAGCCACTTTAGAAGATAGTTTGGTATTACTATTTTTTTTTTTTTTTACAAAACTAAACATACTCTTGCCATATGATTCAGCAATCACTCTTCTTAGTATTTACCCAAAGAGTTGAAAACTTATGTCCACACAAAAACCTGTCCTCGGATGTTCATAGCAGCTTTATTCATCATTGCCAAAACTTGGAAGCAACCAAGATGTCCTTCAGTAAGTGAATGGATAAACAAACTGTGGTATGTTCAGACAATGGACTATTATTCGGTCCTAAAAAGAAATGAGCTATTAAGTCATGAAAAGACATAAAGGAAACTTAAATGCATATTACTAAGTGAAAGAAGCCAATTTGAAAGGTTACATACTACATGGTTCCAACTATATGACATTCTGGAAAAGGCAAAACTATGGAGACAATAAAAGGATCAGTGGTTGCCAAAGGTTGGGGTTAGGGGAGGCATAAATAGGTGGAGAACAGAGGATTTTTAGGACAGTGAAATTATTCTGTGTGAGACTATAATGACAGATACATGTTATTATACATTTGTCCAAAACCATAGGATATACAACACCAAGACTGAACCTTAATGTAAACTATGGAATTGGGTGATTGTGATGTGTTGTTGTAGGTTCATCAACTGTAACAAATGTACCACTCTGGTGAGTGATGTTGATAACGGGGGAGCTTGGGAGTGTGGGGATAAAGGGTATATGGGAAATCTCTGGACCATCCTCTCAATTTTACCGTGAACCTAAAACCTCTCTAAAAATATAAAGTTTTTAAAATTCTGAAAAAAAAATTAAAAGCAGCCTATGCAATCAAAGACTTATCAAATCTATGTGTCATTATTCAGGGATCTTCCTAGACGGCATGTTAAAATTCACCAGGATTTAGGATGATGTGTTGTGTTGGCCATGAGACAATGAGTAAATGGAATTGCAGTTTCTTTAGGGTCAGGCTGGGTTAGATTGATTTTTTTTCTCTTGCAGGGTGTTTGCCTGGAAAGCCAGATACGCTAGATCTAGTTTCACTAATGACTTTTCCCCATTACCTAATTGGCCTGTAATTGGCCTACTGTTTATTAGAGGATGTACAATATGAGATAGTCTCAAGTTGTGAATATTTACATAAGAATTATCATGCTTACTGACTCCGGGCCCTCCTCTCACAACTAGAGAACAGATTCTCACTTTTACCAAATCAATTAGAGAGATAGAATATGAGGAATCAATTTACAAATGATTAGGCTCTTAGATATAGAGGATTTAGCTACATGTTCAGGTCAATGTCCAAATAACATCTACTCGAGATGCTAAATCTATGAACTTTAGTTTTGAGCAACATAAAATATTTGGGCATGGCAACATGTGGATGCTGATTTAGTCAGATATGAGATCTACCATAAAGAGGAAAAAATATGAGATGCCAGTGACACTATGTCAAATAAGAAGTCAAACAGCAAAGTTCATTTCAGTTCAAGAGACAACTGAGTTAGAATCTTGTCTTCAACCCTTACTTATTAGCTGTGTGATCTTGGACAAGCTGCTGAACCTTTCTAAGTTTCATTTTCATTGTCAAATAATATGCTATTGTATTTTATACCAGCAGAATGGCAGTGACATTACCTTGAGAAAGACTTTGAGACTGCTCCTTTGAGTAGCAGCATTTTTGCTGCCCCATCTGACATCCCTCTACTAAAATGTTTACTGGAAATAACAGGATATTGAATTAAACTGTTTCTGGGTCCCAGATATGCAGCTAAGTCACCCAAAATGAGAACAGCGGGCCTCCCATTCTAAAAACAGCCTCCAAAAATCCTGGCAGGACCCACTTAAGAGGTGGCCAAACTGGCACTGCTACCATCCCCTCCATTTATATAAGGAAATCAAGGAGAAAATCAGAGAAGTCGTCAGCTTAGCGGACAGTACATTCTTGGAGCACCTATCTCCCCCACCCGCCAAATCAAGTGGGGGGACATCTAAGAGATCCTCTTAAATTTGTAAGGGGGACTGAACAAAAGGGAGAATGGTGTCTTCTTTACAGGTGGGCATCTGCTTATGAAGTGGACTTACTGATTTGAATAAAGGAAAAAGGAATTGATGAGAGACAGGAACGGAATATTGCCAGGAAGAGGGGGAATGGAAATATTGCCTACAGTCCCACCACTGTTGGGCCTAGTAGAGTTCTATGAACTTCTTTTGAAGCTTTAAGACCCTGTAGGAGTCAGCTGGGCTTGAATCATCTGGCCAGGATGATGACCAACTCCTGGATGAAGGGTCACCAGCAGCAAGGAGGCTGTGCCGAGTTGTGCCAAGGGCAGATAAAGAGAGAAAGTTGGAAGAAATCATGTCAGAGAGCATCTCCTCTACAAGAAAGCATGCAGCAGGGACTAAGCCTTGCAGGCTTCAGATTGTTCGTTATACCACTTACACTTGCTTTCTATGGAATTCTTATCAACAACCACAACGGGATCACAATAATGGTGAAAAACAATAATCTCTGGCTTAGCACCCCCCATTGAAATCACTGGAACCCTAGTTCCCCCAAATCCTTCCTATCAAAGAAAGAAGTACCCTGTGGTCTCTTATCAAGTCCTTTGATACAGCTGATTTCCACATGTCTCACGCACTACTTCTGCTCTGACACTCTGAGCAACGGCCTCGATGTTCTGAGGTATCTGTGGTATTCTCTTTTGCTATTTTCAAGTGGCTTAGTTCCAGTCGTTGTTCAGTTGTGCTCCAGTGTTCTCCACATGGAAGTGGGAAATACTCTCTTCTTCTCTCTCTTGCTTTGTTCCTTTCTCATCTCTGGTGGCTTGACTCTTCCATGCGATTCAATATTTATTATAAGCATTTTCCTTTGAAGGTAATATGAATGTCACCAAACTGAGAGATACTCAGAGTCATTTCTCCCCGGTGACCATCCCCCAATTATGTCCCTGGTTCAAGTGTTGAACTTCCACCTTCTCTCCTTAGGATGGTATTTCCCCCATCAGACCATCAGCATTATCTCCTTCATCCCATTCACAGTGTTATCCAGGTGCACTACTTGGGGCCTGTGGGAAGCCTTGTTCCTGGACAGTTTAGGGATCACAGCTCTGGCAGTGATGTATCAGTCTCAGTATTTCTAAGGCTTTGCTGACTCCTTAGGTTTTCTTGCAAATAAGACCTGCCTGGCCTTCCTTGCCAGCCTCTGGAACAAGCAAACCTGTTGGATTTTGCAGTCTATATCCAGTTTAAAACTTGGTTTTGGCACCCCCCTCATAGAGCAAATAATTCCTGCAGGTGATGTTAATGGGGAGAAAGATCTGAAGGAGAGGAGTGTATTCGTGACACTTCCAAAAAATTTTCTCAGTTTATTCTCTCCGATGAATCATATCTTCATAATCCAGCTTTACCATGTTGGCAAATCTCAAGGCTTTGCTTTCTAACTGCTTTCAGAAATGCTGGTAGCTACAGGTGATGGCTAACAACCACACATGTTATTTGGCAAAATAATGAATAGTTTCAGAGCTTAATGAAAGGGAAAGGGCCAAGCAAAAATTTTGGACAAGAATAGGGAAATGGGGTGTTTAACAGGATTTGTTTTCAAGCTGTTATTCGGGAGATTTAAATAAATCCTCTTAAGTGCTCCAGTTTTTAAGCCCTATGTGTGCCTTAGTTTTAAGAATTTTTTTGTTTGTTTTTCCACTGGGTAAATTGGAGTGTAAGGAAAGTCCCTCCTCCTTGCTCAGTGTGATGAAGTCTTCTCTCTCAGGTTCATGGAAGGTTCTGCCACGAAATCGTGAAAGATGCTTCCACACTAATTATACTACTTAAAAAGCTGTCTCCAGTTCTTGGGGCTTTTAATGACAATGACAGTATTTTCAGGATTCAACCATTTTGAGATCAAAGTCCACATCATGGGTCGGGCTAATTTGGGCAGCTCTTTTATAGCTTAACAATCGAAGATGCACTCCTCAACTATAAATTTCAGTTTCCTGTCACAGAAACCCCAAGAGAATATCTGTCAAAAATGGAATATTTAGATTAATTGGGGCTTTGTGGTGGCATCTGGCCCAGGAGGACCTAGTCACCCCAGATAGGTATGGATTGTCCTTTGGAAGACCTCCAGGCATCGCAGTTCCAAAACGTTCTTCAGTTGTTCTCATCATCTAAATGTCCTGTGCATTTGAGGGCTTTCTTTCCTAATTTAATTCTTTTCCCTCCTAGTAAAGACAAGGGGCAGCTGGTCCACATCTGCAGAAAATTCCTTTATTCATGATAGTCTTACGCCTCCCGTAGTCTGATTAAAAAATAAAATCCACACAACTAGAAGGACCCACAACTAAGAATATACAACTATTTACCGGCAGGCTTTGGGGAGAAAAAGGAAAAATATAAAAAAAACTTAAAAAAAAATAAAATCCTAATTTCTTTATTTAAAATGTTCCTTAATTAATTAAAAAAAGAAATCCCAGTTCCTTATGAGTTTAGGAAAAATTGCTGTTTATTGAAACCATAGGGAACACGTTGTTTTGAAAAATGTCGTTTGCCATGGAATAAAGTTTCAAGTCTCTTTGCAATAAATATTTATTGAGCAGAGCAGTTTTCTTACGAGAGGACTGTCTTCACGGAAACTCAGGTAACTAGAAGTGAACCGTGTGGTGATTTTCCAGAAAACTTATTCTCCCAGAGTGGATTCAGAGATAGATGACACTGATCCACACAATCATCCCCAGGCTCCCAAATTTACCTAACAGTGTGCAAGGTATGACCATGCTCATTTTATTAATGCTTTGAACTGGTCAATCTCAATGTGTAAAGACTAATGTAAATAACAGGTAAGTACTGAAAGGCCAATTACTCTAGGAAATCATACCTAGCATACCCAAACTGTCACAAATTTTAATTATTTTGTAGTGGCTTCATGTATGGATGAAGCTTTTCAAAGGTAAATTTTGGTTTACAGTAACTAGACTTTCATTCACAGCTGTGCAAACTGGCTTTCCTCATATTTCTTAATTTATGACCATTGAATAAGAAGAATGCCATTTCGTATCTAGAGACATTTTAATAAAAGCCTTGAGCATTTATATTCTTTCTTCAAATGTTTAACAGATGACAGTGGATCATCTTGATTCTCAGAGACGACTTGCTTTAAGCAGTATGAAAAACATGAACTTGACGTAAAACAGTAATGTATATTTCTTGGCCAAAGGCTGAAGACAGCAAAAATTGTAATCATGTAAATGGTGGACTCGTGTCCTTTTACAGAAATGTCCTATATCTGACAATGCAGTGAAAGCAGCAGTATAACTTATTGAGCGGTTCTTATGTGCTGATCATAGTGCTAAGCTCTTCATGATATTTCCCAAGCCTAAGAGATAGTTATTACCTTCTCTACTTACAGCTCTAGCAAGTAACTGCGCTTGCAGAGGATAAGTGATTTGTCCAAGGTCATTCATTTAATAAGTGGCAGGGCTAAGATTTGAACTCAAGCCATCTGACTCCAAAGTCATACTTTTAAGGCATCTGATGGCTCTTCATCTTCCACTAGAGAAACATATCAGTTATTCACGCCTTGAGGTCTTTAAAATCTCAAAGGTTTTCCATTTTAAAACCACAAAGTCATACGCAAGCAGTTTAAAAGGATGTTGAGCTCAGCCATCCTGAATGTCAAGACCTTGTCTTTCCTGGGAGATTTAGTCTGGTCACAGAGTTTCAGACACAAATTAGTTGCAGCAATTATACTTCTCCAGCAGCAGAACTCAGAGAACAATACCTTATTCTAAAGCTGTTTTTTCTTTTTTAATTGCTTGGAAGGAGACTGACTTTTCCACTCATTAAAAAAAAATGTTAAGCCTTTACCTAATTTATGTGGAAGTGCCCACACCCAGTCTATCTCCTGTTGACCTTTGCTCACTAATATCATTTCTCTTATCCCAGAAGGACTGCTTCTTGATGGACAGCTTGAATGGGTGTGATGACATATGGGCACCTCACATTACTCCCGTCTATTAGAGATGACTTGTGCGTAGGGGTGCTTCAAATATATTGCCTGTCTAAACATTTTGACCACATCTCTCTTACTTTTCCTATTTGATTTTTTTTGACCAAAAAGGACTTAACATCTTATGATTCACACCAAATGTAACTTAGGGCTAGAACCATCTTCAGCTTATCCTAGCTATGCTTTGCTATCTAGAAAGTTCTAGCTCTCTCTAAATAATGTAATCAAAACAAAAATAGATCAGTGAGAAATTATTTTATAATACCCATTAGTCCTATTACTAGAGACTCTATATTAGAAACTACCTTCATTACTTATAAAATTTTAGAATTTCAAAATCCAATATGATGTACAATCAGGGTTACTATGATTTAAGTCAGTATTGAATTCTTAAATTAAAAATCCTTTAGGGGCCGGCTCCGTGGCCGAGTGGTTGAGCTCGTGCGCTCCTCTGCGGCGGCCCAGGATTCGGATCCTGGGCGCGGACATGACACCGCTAGTCAGGCCACGTTGAGGCGGCATCCCACATCCCACAACTAGAAAGATGTGCAACTAATGATATACAACTGTGTACAGGCGGGGTTTGGGGAGATGAAGCAGGGAAAAAAAAAAAAGATTGGCAACAGTTGTTAGCCCAGGTGCCAATCTTTAAAAAAAAAAAACCCTCTAGTTTTTCCTAAATTGTAAAGTTCAATTTATAAATATTATTATTCTTGTTATTAAAAATGTAAATTTTTTAATAATTAAGAACCATAACTTTGAGGGGGAATTGATTAAATGTTTGACCAACCTAACAAAATAATTTCTCTTTACACAATCAACCTCATTTACAAACTTGGGCATTTTAAACTGCCACCATAAATGTAATATTTTCATTTTTCTTTTTAAGCACTTTAGGTACTTGACCAGACAAGTTTATGTCTCTAATGAGCAAAACGGTCTTGAGAATTTAGAGGCCATTTTAGTCTAATAAATTATTAACATAAATACACTAAACCTAGCTCTCTTCAACATTCTAATTCTGTTTACAAACTCAGTAAAAAATCTTACACCTTCAACTTGAAATCGCAAGTCAATTACATATTTTAAATTGGAATCACAAAGCTAATCTGTCAGAGTCTCTAGTTCGCCAATTCTAAGTCATTATAAACACTTTACAAACTGAATATACACGGATCGTCCAACGATTAAAAACCTATTCTTGAACTTGACACAAAAGTATTAATACTTCATCATCTTCGTAATTAATATTAAACCACTGTGGATTTGGAAAGACACTAAGTGGGTAGTTTTTTCATCTTAGATGTGGAATCTGAGGCTTTACATGTTCGGGGTTATTTTTTATCTCAAATATGGACACCTGGAGTCCTTTTTAGTAGCTGATATGAAAACAAAGACTTCGAGCTATCGCCTTCAGATGAGGTTTGTTGTGCAACCCCTGTCTCCTGGATTCAAGGTACGTTTTCATCTAATTGCTTCAGCTGATTTGGTCGGGCGCCAGTCTGTTACACCCCCAACCAGGATATAACTAACTGCCAACACTTGGTTCTTCATTTTCTAAATTTCCTGATTAAATTCTGCATCCTTTAAATATTCTTCCTGCCTCTCCAGGCCACAATACTTATGGATATTTTAATAACATCTTATTGGATTCTGCAAATTTCTCATACTTGTCTGATTCAACACATAAACATAAAGACATACTAATGATAGATACATTTTGGGGGGAAATTTATTATTACAAATTAGAAACTAATTTTAGTAAATTCCTGATCAAAGGTGAATGGAGAAGATCATAGAAGACTCCTTTACTTTTTCTGTATCTTGATTAATAAATGATTTTGTTTTTCAATTAATTTCTGAGTCAAACTTTAAGAAATAAGTGTCTTCCAAGGGCCTTTTTCAGATATGCTAAAAGCACAAGAAACAAGAAAAAGTAGATAAACGGGACTTAATCAAAATTAAAAGCTTTTGTGCATCAGAGAACACTATCCAGAAAGTGAGGGGCCAGGCCAATGGCGCAGCCATCAAGTTCGGCCATTCTGCTTTGGTGGCCCGGGGTTCACTGATTCAGATCCCAGGTGCAGATTTATGCACTGCTTGTCAAGCCATGATGTGGCAGACGTCCAAAATATAAAGCAGAGGAAGATGGGCACAGATGTTACCTCAGGGCCAGTCTTCCTCAGCAAAAAGAGGAGGATTGGCGGCAGATAGCTCAGGGCCAATCTTCCTCAAAAGAAAAAAAGTGAAAATACAACTGGCTAAATGGAATATTTGCAAATCATATATCTGATAATGTCCTAGTATCCAGAAGATATAAAGACCTCTTACAACTCCACAACAAGAAGACAAATACTCAACTAAGAAATGGCAAAGGACTTGAATAGACATTTCTCCAAAGATGATATACAAATGTCCAACAAGCACATGAAAAGACACAACATTATTAACATTAGAGAAATGCAAGTCAAAACCATAATTCACATCTCTAGAATGGCTATAATTTTAAAAAATATGGAAAATAACTAACATTGATGAGGATGTAGAGAAACTGGAACACTTGTAGATTACTGGTGGGAATGTAAAATGGTGCAGTCGCTGTGGAAAACAGTTTGGCAGTTCCTCAAAAAGTTAAATATCAAATTACCATATGACCTAGCAATTCCACTCCTAGAGAGATATCTAAAAGAGTTGAAAACAGCGATTCAAACAAAACTTGCACAGGAATGTTGATAGCACAATTCATGATAGCCAAAAGGTGGAAACAACCCAAAAGTCCATCTAATGAGGAATGAATGAACAAAATGTGGTAAAGCCATACAATGGAGTATTATTCACCCATAAAAAGGAATGAAGTACTGATCCATGATTCAATATGGACGAACCTCGGAAACATTATGCCAAGTGAAAGAAGCCAGACATAAGAGGGCACATACGGTATGATTCTATTTATATGAAATATCTAGAATAGGTAAATCCATAGGGATGGAAAATAGGTGGTTGGTTTTCAAGGGTTCAGGGGGTGTGGGGGATGGGAAATAATTGCTTAATGGTTATGAGGTTTCCTTTGGGACTAGGAAAATGTTTTGGAAGTAAGCAGAGGTGATGGTTGCACAATGTTTTCAATGTTTCAAATGCCACTGAATTGTATGCATTAAGGCAATTAATTCTATGTTAGGTGAATTTTATGTTGATTAAAAAAATTTACAAAAATAAAAAAGGATTAAAAAAAAATTCCATTTTTTTCCTCCACTAAGGATGATGTTAAGAATCAGATTATTACTGTACTCTTTCTTATAATATTTCTGGTGAAATTTTGCCACAAATATGGAGGCTCTCTCATCTGGGTAAGGGGTGAACAACGTTCCACAGAAACAAAATGCTTCCAGTTTACAGGAGCAAAGTGGCCTGACTCCCTCTTATAAATTAAATGATTGACAATGATAACATCAATTATGCCCTTCCTTTCTCATTTGGGCCACGAAGAAGCCAGCTTCCTCTAATCTTCAATAGAGATTTTACTAAGCACCAAGACACGTAATTACACAGGACTGAGATCAATAAAATTTTCAAAATATTTCAAATGTAATCCCTCCTTCCCTCTCTTTTGTTTTAATATCTGTAAATTATCTTTTATAAATGAAGTGGCTCAATTCTTGTAGTATCATGCTCTTGAAACACAATAAAAACTTACAACACATTTAATCCTCAGAACAAACTTATGAGATAGGTAGAATTATCCCCATTTTACAGGGAGGAGATTGAGGGACAGAGAAATGAAGTGAATTGATCAAGGATGCTTAGAAAGTGGTGGAACTAGCATTCAAACCCACTCTCACTCCAAAGCCGAGGGTTTTAAATGAATACTTTTCTGTTCTGCCTCTCCTAGAATCAGTGATCAAATCAATGACGTTCTGGGTGAAGGAAGATGTGGTAAGGGTAGTTTGTGCTCACCAAATTCCCATGTGTTTCTCTACATTTCCCCACCTTCTTTGCAGTTGAGTGGAGGCCATGTGACTAATTCTGCTCTATTAATGGCGAGCAGAAGCAATATGTGTCACTTCTAATCCAAGGCCATTAGGAGCAAGGGTGAGTTCTCTATGTTCTTTCTTGCTCATCTTCATGGCTGGAAAGGAAGGACGTTGACACGGTGGAGACACAGTAAAAAAGCAGTCCGGATCCCTGAGTCACTGTTAGAGGAAAGTTGTCCCTCCATCCACCCCCAAAAGGCTACCAAACGCACATTGGATTTTGATAAGAGTGCGAAATAAACCTTCATCCTGTTAAACCATGAGTTAATTTGTTACTAAAGCATATCCTAGTCTCTTCTGATGAACTCAGGGTTGTCATATAATAAATGACATAAAGTCTAGACCCGTGGGACAGGAGTTTTCCAAGGGCCTCCTGGTGTCTCCTAAGTGATTGTCATGGGTTGACTTGTGTCTCCCTCCAAAATCCCAGTGTTGAAGTCCTAGCTGCAAGTACCTCAGAATTTGACCTTATTTGGAAATAGGGTCATTACAAATCTAATTAGTTAAGATGAGATTATTAGCATGGGCTCTAATCGAATATGATTGGCGTCCTCATAAAAAGGAGAAATTTGGGCACAGAGACACTCACACAGGAAGAATGCCACACGAAGATGAAGGCAGAGGTCTACCAGCCAAGGAATGCCGAAGACTGCCAGCAAACCGCCAGAAACTAGAGGAGAGGGCTGGAACAGATTCCTCCTCACCACTGTCAGAAGAAACTAACCCTGCCGCACCTGGATCTCAGACTTCCAGCCTTCAGAACTGGGAGACAATAAACTTACCTGTTGTTTTAAGCCACACAGTGTGTGGTACTTTGTTATGGCAGCCGAGCAAATTAACACAGTCATCCGTGTTAGCTGCCTCGAAGGGCAGTTGTGAGGCATTCACACCTGGACAGACTGAGCAGTGTGTGGGCATTACACACTCGCAGCTGTGATTCTCCATGAACTCCATGAAGAACCAGCACAAGCCTGCTAGGAATCCTTTGGGACACTGGATAAAATGGCTCAAATGAGGTAATAATTCCTTTGTTTGAAAACAAAATCCCTTTATAAACAAATTGTTTGTTTATATGTTGTTATGTGATGGAAAGAATCATAGGATGAAAAAAATGTTCAAAAAGTGATAGGAAGGGTATTACAAATACATGGTATGGACAGAGCTTCAGGCCAAGAAAGACAATTTTTAAGGTTTGAAATTGAAAATTCTCACTAATAAATTCTTTACCCCACGACAAAGGGGAGCCTCCAACGGGAGAGCTCACTAACCCCTGGGACCTTGTTCAGACACTGAGAGCAAACTCAATCTTCCTGGGCCAGGCAGAGGTCGAGCCCAAATTGGAATCTTCTTTTTCTTTCTTTCTGCCTGTGGAGTTTAGCTACTCCCCGGCCTGAATGAGCTACTCTCTCTGCATCATAAACGGGAGACCTGAGGCTGGGTAGGAAAGAAGGACTCCTCCCTCATGTTGGCAACCTGAGCTCCCAAAGGGAATAAACCGTCTCAAATGCCAACCTCAGAAAGGAAATATTCTGGCGCAAACAGGATCCTTAGAACAGGTCCAGACAATACAAGCAAAGGCCTTCCATATAAACACGGGCCTCAAAATCACCAGAAGAACATTTTTTTCTCTGAACAAAAACTATTGGTTAATAAATCCCCCCAAATAATCCCAAGTGATGTGCCTTGAATGTGAACTGAGCAACCCAGGCCCGTGTGCAATTTACAATCTTCATTATTTTCCCCTCCCATCCTTTGAGTAGAAGTAGATTAACCACTCTGACTCATGGTTGGTGCTGCTCTTTATTTACTCAGATGGTTTTTGTTCCCTAAACATTTGCTTTATCTGTCTACCCCTTAGGTTTGCTGGCCATGCATTTCTCCACATACCCTCCAGCAAGGTTTGCTTAGTGAGAGTTGTAAGTAAGACATTGATTGCCAAGGGGATATTAGAAACCAACAGCCAGTCCCGGCAGGGACTCACTCTCAGGGAGCATAATGAGCTGTAATTGTTGGCTGGGATTGTAAGGGGAAGGGAAATCATTTGAATAGGACTTCAGTTCCCACTGCTGGGAGCAGGAGATGGTCTTGCCTGTTTCTCCACTGTGTGCTTCCTTGTGCTAAAGGAGGAAAATCTGAGAAAGGGCAGCAGTTACCACTGTGGCAGTACATTAGGTCTCCGAGCTCAGGAAATATCTGCCAGAAGAGAAATCCTCACCTTTCAGTCAATGAACAACCATTTGATGAGCACATCTGTTTAATTCAATTCAGTTATTTATTGAGCTCTCATTATGTGCAAAGCAGTGACAGGGGCTTGGAGATGTAAACTTGAAGTCAATAGAGTCCTGACCTCCAGTTCTTAAAGAAGAAGGAGAAATTGACATGCAGGTAGCTAATGCAAGGCATATTGTGATGAGTATCTGAATCCAATTCAATCTCATTAAACAAATATTTATTCAATTCCTATAAGGAGCATGGAAAGACAATAAAAGTAAGAACTCTGGCAAATTTATTTGGACCTCATGGAGGAGGTGAGGTTCTAGTAGAACCTGAAGAATTGGTCTTTGGTTGATCCAGATGGGTGAAAGGGCATTCCAAGGTAGAATGGATGGGCAAAGCCCTCCAAGGTGGACACAGGATACTGAAGAAGTGATAAAGAAGTGAGGAGCATGGGACCCTCACGTGGTCAGGAGAGTCATGAGGAATGTGAGTGGATGTGGGCATCTCCTGGAGAAGATTTTGAAGAGTGAAGGCTCTGAAACAGTAGCCTGCAGCTTATATAATTTGAGTGGCCTTCTTTAAGGAAAAGAATAGAAAGTTATGAGCTAAAATTATGTATATAAATAAAAATTATTTAGAATAAGAAAAAAAATCTCATCAAATTATTGGAGACTCAAAGATCAGGTCTCTATCCTCTGAGATCTCTTTAAGCGATTTACCAAAAATGACTACATAGAAATGCTCATGATTGCAACCTAGCTCCACTCCCTCCTCACCAGGACACTGTAACTCCCAGCATGTCCATCACTCCTAGCAGCCTGTTCTGGTAAGGAGCCCTGAAGATTAAACCTCTTTAGCTTCACAGTAAATCCACCTGTGCAGAAGTCTGCAAATTTTGCTGATTCCCTATCAGTAAAAAGTTTGAGCATGTATCCTGTGTATGTATGACTGTGGCCTGGGGAATGCGGTGCCATGATTAGTCCCCTTTAGGTCAGGTGCTTACTGCTGGTCTAGGAAGGGATATTTGTAATCAGGAACATCTTCCCCTCACCCCAAAACACATGGTTACTATAGGGAAGCAATAGTTCCCTAAAAGAATGGAAGTGGATGGAAGTTTGTGCTGCCCAAATAGTATTTAAGGAGACAACTACGGTAAGGTTGTCTACTAGGTAGGAGGCCAAGTTAGGAGACTGTAGCCCAGATCTGAAATGATGTTTTGGATGAAGCTCTTGCCCATGGGGAAAGAAGTGAAGGGTCAGCTTTGAGCTCTGTTATGAAGAAGGGATTAAAAAAAAACTAGGACCTTGCACATGGATCGGAAGAATAAACATAGTTAAAATGTCCATACTACCTAAAGCAATATACAGATTCAATGCTATCCCAATCAGAATCCCAAGAACATTCTTCACAGAAATTGAACAAACAATCCTAAAATTCATATGGGGCAACAAAAGACCGCGAATTGCTAAAGCAATCCTGAGCAAGAAAAACAAAGCCGGCGGAATCACAATCCCCGATTTCAAAACATACTACAAAGCTACAGTGATCAAAACAGCATGGTACTGGTACAAAAACAGGTCCACAGATCAATGGAACAGAATTGAAAGCCCAGAGATAAAACCACACATCTATGGACAGCTAATCTTCGACAAAGGAGCAGAGGGCCTACAATGGAGAAAAGAAAGTCTCTTCAACAAATGGTGCTGGGAAAACTGGACAGCCACATGCAAAAGATTGAAAATTGACCATTCTTTTTCTCCACACACCAAAATAAACTCAAAATGGATCAAAGACCTAAAGATTAGGCCTGAGACAATAAGTCTTTTGGAAGAGAATATAGGCAGTACACTCTTTGACATCAGTTTCAAAAGAATCTTTTCAGACACTGTAACTCCTCAGTTGAGGGAAACAATAGAAAGAATAAACAAATGGGACTTCATCAGACTAAAGAGCTTCTTCAAGGCAAGGGAAAACAGGATTGAAACAAAAAAACAGCTCACTAATTGGGAAAAAATATTTACAAGCCACTTATCCGACAAAGGGTTAATCTCCATAATATACAAAGAACTCACACTGCTTAACAACAAAAAAACAAACAACCCGATCAAAAAATGGGCAGAGGACATGAACAGACATTTCTCAAAAGAAGATATGAATATGGCCAATAGACACATGAAAAGATGTTCATCATCGCTAATCATCAGGGAAATGCAAATCAAAACTACACTAAGATATCACCTTACCCCCGTTAGATTGGCAAAAACATCCAAAACCAAGAACGACAAATGTTGGAGGGGTTGTGGAGAAAGAGGAACCCTCATACACTGTTGGTGGGAATGCAAACTGGTACAGCCACTATGGAAAACAGTATGGAGATTTCTCAAAAAGTTAAAAATAGAAATACCCTATGACCCAGCCATCCCATTACTGGGTATCTATCCTAAGAACCTGATATCAGATATCTCAAGAGTCCGTTGCACCCCTATGTTCATTGCAGCATTATTTACAATAGCCAAGACGTGGAACCAGCCTACATGCCCAGAAACTAATGATTGGATAAAGAAGATGTGGTATATATACACAATGGAATACTACTCAGCCATAAAAAAAGACGAAATTGGCCCATTCACAACAATGTGGATGGACCTCGAGGGTATTATGTTAAGCGAAATAAGTCAGTCAGAGAAAGACGAACTCTATATGACTCCACTCATAGGTGGAAATTAGTATATTGAGAAGGAGATCTGATTGGTGGTTACCAGGGAAAAGGGGGGGTGGGGGGAGGGTACGGAGGGGGAAGTGGTGTACCCACAACATGACTAACAAAAATGTACAACTGAAATCTCACAAGGTTGTAATCTATCATAACATTAATAAAAAAAAAAAAATAAAAAAAAAAATAAAAATAAAAAAAAAAAAAAAAAAAAAACTAGGACCTTACAGTTTTCACCTCCTTTAGTATATCCATAATGGCTCAACAAACAGCCAAATGCCAGCCACTCTTTAAGCATAGGTCTAGCTGTTTTGAGTTTTATTTCGTATCCATTCAGTGACCTCAAAGTGAGCTATGGATGCTAGCTGTGACTTGTTTCAAACCCCATAAACATATGCCCACTCACAAATTCTCAGGGTAGAGGTTCTTTTCTCTTTTTCTTTCTTTCAGTGGAGTCACCATACATAGTGTCCCTGCATATCGAGGGGCAGAAAACTGTGCCTTGATTGCTCAAAATGATCTCCTAGGACAGTCGTGGTCTCTCTTTGCAGTGGTAACATTATTATTTCTTGAATACCAGTCTCTGGCCTCTGTGTAAGTAACAGTCAGGTCAGCTTCCATGTGTAATGGCTCCCACTCTGGCCGTAAAGCTTTGATATACTTAATCTGGTCTTTCACCAAAAGTTAGTAGTAAACAACTGGCCTATAAAGCTTTCTAAGAGGCAAGAGAACACCCGCTCTGTTGCTATAATTATTATTTCTCTCTTCGTGATGACTCTTGAGGAATATAGTTAAAAAGCAGAGATACCACCTTTCCGGTTTTCTCCATCTGTTTATTTTGCACAGTAAATTGCCAGCTCTGTGTTTGACATAGGAGTAAAACACTGCTGTGCCTCTTATCTGTAACTCTTGAGAGTGCAGCAAAGTATATGCCCTTTAATTCCAACACGATCAAGAATGTACTTCCCACAAACTACATTTCATCTTTTCCCCTTTCACGTGGCTGTTGGTGTTTGGAATAGTTTCAAGTTGTTTGAGAATGTGCTTGCATCAACAAAATCAGCAGTTTATTTCTGCACACAGTGTAAAGACAGAGAAATGGAAATTTCAGCAAGGTTCATGGGGAAACCTACCGCAGGGCCTGTGACGCTATTACGTAAAGAATGCTTAATTAGGCAACACATTCATAATAATAGATGCTGCCGTCCTAAATGCGGCAGGCCAAGGGGCTAGGATTTCTAGCATCATTTTGCATATCTCAAAACCTTCACAGTTGAGGGAAATGGAACTGTTCTCATTACTTGAGGCCTAGTTTGGCAATATCAGTTAAGCAATTGTGCCTCTGAATTCTGAATGGCATCGAGAGGGGTAAGCTTCTTCCTCGGGGGAATTTAGGAAATGGAATAATTGATTGTGCTCTGAGTAGTTATGCACTCAGAGATTGTTGAGATGCTAATTAATTCACACATCTGCAACCATCAGTTCAGTTTTATCCAACAAATACTTGTTTAGTTTTTACGCTCTGTTCCAGACCACATTATGAGCTGAGTACCCAAAGCTGAATAAAATATGGTCCTATTCCTCTCTCAGTGCAGATTTTCTTGGAGGAGGAAAACTTGTTCATAGAGTATCTTAATGCAATGTGGTAAACTCAGTGATAGCGATGTGTATTATACATGGTAGCACGGGGTTAGGGGTACCTGCCCCAGGCTACAGGGGGAGGGGAGAAAGTCAGGAAGGGTTTCCTGGAGGAGGGGCTAATGGGACTGAATCTTTGAAAAGGGAGCAGGAGTTAGGGGAACAATGAAGGCAAAGGCTGGGAGGCATGAAACAGCCCAGACTGTGTGAGTAACAACAAGCAGCTTGGATTTCTAGTGATTGAAGGGAAAGATAAAGGGTGGAGGAGATGAGGGTAGACAAGAGGCAGAAACAAATCCTACAGATGCTTATATGCCATCCTGAAGGAAGTGAAACTTGATCCTTTAGGTAGTGGTGGGTGATGGAGTATTAAAAATCATGAAATGAGTGTCTAGTATGGTTTGGTTTGGGTTTGGCAGCGTGGGTAGAACGGATTTGAGAAAGGCAAGACTGGAGGTTGAGGACCAGAAACACTGTAGTAGTCCAGGAGAGAGCTGATGAAGACCTGGGGAAGGAAACCAGGGTAGATGGAAGGGGTGGATGTAGGAAATCTTCTGGAGCTGGAGCTCAGGGGAGGGTCGAGGCTGGCGATGGAGATGTGGGAATCGTTACGGTGTAGGCTATGGTTAAGGCCAGATTAAGCAAGATTACCATATTCACGTGGAGTGTGTGCTAGAAGAACAAGAAGCTAAGCTCAGTCCTCTGGGGATACAGCTTCTCTGAGTAGACGGAGAAAGAGAATGCCAATGAAGGAGACTGAGTAGAGAGGAAAAAGGAGAGTCAGCAAAGTGTGGTGTGACTAAGCCAGTGAGCCGAGTTGGAGACGTTTTAACAGTGGTGCTGAATCTTCGCATTTGGCACTGAGCTGCTAAAGCAAGGATTAATTAATTGATTCAACAAATATTTGCTGAGTACCAACTATATATCGTGTACATGATAGTTTACAGTATTTTTAACTAATAGCTTTCCTAAGGTTGATTTGCAAATGACTAGCAAAATGCAAGCTACAAAATAGGTTTGTTGGATTCCACTCTGTCTGGTATTTTTCTGTTCTTTTGTTTTAGTTAAACTAAACTATTGTTTTTAGTTTATTTCCACTTCTAAGATATTTTATATACTACAAAAAGGCAGAGACTTCCATCTGACTTCCATCTGAGCATGGCATTCAGAAAGGCAGTGACAGAGATGTTGACTGCTGGTGAAATAAATGCAATAGAGTGAGAAAAACATTTGTTCTTTCCATTCCTCAAAGTAAGCAGGCTGGACCATGTGGGAAGAGATTGGGTGTTCCTTACTGTTTAATGGCAAAGATTGCTCTCCATTGGAGAGATTTCCTCTCTCTCTCTCTGTGCTTCTAGTTTCCATAATAGTCAGTGTAAATGTGTCATATTCTTCCCACACTGTCATGTGCAAACATGCACTTAACACTTGCTAAATACATGATGTAACACTGAAACCCAACTTAGGCCAATCTTCATATCAGACTAGTGAATTTTGCTTCCTTTAATCATCTCCTAAAATGGCAGGACTGAGCTACATATAGAAAGTTAGGGACGTTTTATTATTTAAGGAGTTGCTTTTTATCCCTTGGTATGTCCAAGCTACACTTTAAATAAAAGAATCATCCAGATCTGTTGGTGAATGAGACCAGTCATTCTTTAGTCAACAGGCTTTTGTTGATCAACTTGTTGATCAGCTCCCATATTGGGAGCTGGGGTAACAAAGAAGGATTAACTTTATTTACAGCGTTTGAATGAGTCATAGTCCGGTAAGAGAATTCATCTATATGAGAGTTTCTTGTAAATTCTCAAGTTCTTTCCCTTTACCCCCTGGCCCTTTAGAGCTCATACATCTCAACATGCAGATAACAGCAGGAAGGCAAATTGACTCACATGAAAACCACAGCATCTGTTGAGGGCAGTTGTAGATCTCTGCCATGACATCCTTATTTTGGCAGCTGATTTCAGCTACCTTCAGACTTCCATTTCTTTCACAGTTCCTGGCTCTATTCTCTGAGACAGAGATCCCTAAACTGTCACAGAGGAGACATTCTCTACTTCTGTCTTGGCCTCACAGGACCCTCTACTGGGAGAAGTGCGTGGGAAGATTCACATTTCTATATAAACATTAACATCAGTAATTGTACATCAAATCCCAATATAATCACTGCATTTGAACACTTGCAATTGCACGATGACCAATATCTTATTAATTAGTAAAAGACATGTTTAATGTAATATTCTCAGCAATATGCCCTATTCTCCTTCTAGCTAAGTGTTTATGTATATGGATCTGTTTTTATGGTTAAAAATCTTATAATTACATTCTCTTCATGCTTTCAAAATACCATTTGGCTTAAAGAACTGATGTTTTCTCTGGTAACTTCCACATGGCATCTGCTCAAACTACCCTTCAAAGTACTGCATTAATTTGCTAAATGTTTATCTCTTTGCACTTGCCTTGTGGAGGCCTATCTTTTACTAGTTCTCTTTACCCTAAATCAGCAAAACCTCATTCTGTTCCATCTGGCAATATCATTGTTTTCCACTTGGCAATATGGTGTAATGGTTATGAGCATGGGCTTTAGAGTCCATCAGGTTTGGCTTTGAGTCCCAGTTCTAGAACTTTCTAGACATGTGATCTTGAACAATTTACTTCAACTCTCTGAGCTAGGTTTCCTATCTGTAAAATAGGTAAACTAATGTTAGCCATCTATAGGGTTATTGTAAAGTGAGTAGTACATTTCTGGGCCAGAATAAATGCTTAATAAAATCTTCTATTCCTCGTTATTGTTATAATTTTCTTGGCATAATGGGAAACACATAAGCATTGAAATCAGATGGACTTGTTCAAACTATGTCACTAAGCAAGCCATTTACCTTTCTGGATCTCAGTTTCCTCATCTGTGAAGAGGAAATAATAATACCTTAAAGCACTGACATGGTATTATAAAGACTCATTTAACCAAAATAGGTAAAAAATAACTCTGTCATGGTACCTGGCATGATGAAGGGATAAATATTGCCTATCAGATGTTATCAAGGACTTCTGCCACGACTCAGTCTCCACACCTAAAGTATCCCTTCTTATATTCAGTCTCTTGCCCAATCTACAAGTTTACTCAGAACCACAGAAGGTTTTAATACATGTAAAAAATATGGTCTCCTTGACTGGTGATATAATCATGCAATTCTTTTCTAGTTATTTTCCTTAGGTATATGTATAAATGCTTTAATAGAGAATCCTTTGTCTTTAAGTACCTTAGAAATTGTCTTCAGTTTGTGCTACATCATTTGCTTACCTTGAAGTACTCCTGGGAGTACACCAATGCATGCGTGTGTTCATTTGCTCGCTTGACAATATCTGTTGTGCATTTGCTATGTCTTAGGAAGTGCTCTAGTTGCTTGGGATAATCAATGAACAAACCAAACAAACATGTCTTTCTTTATGAAACTTACATTCCAGTGGAGGAAGACAGACAATAAATAATTGTAAATGTAAATTATATATAATGTTAGCAGTTATATTAACAGATATTTTGGAAAAAAGAGAGATTAAGGAAAATTAAGGGAATCAGGAGTCTCGGGTGGAGTTGCAATTTTAAATAGGGTAGTTAGAAGTGACCTCATTGAGAAGGTGACATTTGGACAAACATTTTAGATAAAAGTTATTCAGAAGCAATTTGAAGAGTGTACTACACTTTTTCTAACTAAATAAAACCTCAATATATCTGACTTGATTACTTCATCCTTTCATGAACCCTATTCTGCCTTTGTCTTACTTGGATGCCATCATATCACTCTTGCCTCCTTATGGTCTCCTTGTCCCTGGCTCTGGTTTTCTGTAATTGACAGTCCCACATTGCCAAAAGATGATATTCCCAACCTATAGATTGAACTGTGTAACCTTCCTCCTCAAAGAATCCAGTGACTCTCTATTGCGTTCAGGGTCAAGTCCATGCTCCTTGGCAGGACCATCGTGGCCCTGGGATACTCCTCCAGCCTCCTTTTGTGCCATATCCCTTTTTGGGGCCATGTTTCGTCCACTATGGGCTCACTGGTCTTTACATCTCTTTTACTTTGCTGTCATTCCCACCAAAAATACCCTTTCCCACATTTTATGCTTATTAGAAATTGTACTCATCTTTCAAGTCCCAGTTCTAACGTTGTGTCCTTTGTGGAGCCTTCCTCTGCTTTCCAAGTGAAGTTAATTGTTCCATGCATTTCTCCATTTCCTATGACCTGAATGCTATATGGCTAGTGGATTAGACTGCTGCCTTCTCAGTTGAAATGGTCAATTCTTTCTCTACAGAGGATGGTTCTTAGTTATGGAATCTTCTCAGAGTTTAGCATACTGCTTGGCCAATAGGAGACAACCCTGCTTACTTGAATTAATCAATTTGGCAAGCCACCTATCATTTTTGAGTCTCAGTTTCCATCTTAAAATGGATTAATGACATAGTTTCATAAGGCATAGAAAAGGATTAAATGAGATTAAGTGAGATAATGTCTCCTTATTTGAATGCTTTTCATGGTGATTGGCATGCAGTCTGCCTTCGATAAATATTCTATGAATCTGGCTTTGTTTCCTAGATTGCCTTTTAATGATAATGGGGTTCCATCTTCCAACTTCTTACTTCTTTTCATTGCATAATGGTTTCATAATTGTCACCATTCTTTCTTTCTTGATTTCCAAAGGAAAGCACTCCTTCAGTTTTCTGTTTCTAAATGACTTGCCTGTTTTCTTTCTTATATTAATAGATTTTATTTTTTAGAGCAGTTTTAGCTTCACAGCAAAATTGAACAGAAAGTACAGAGAGTTCCCATATACCCCACACATGCACAACCTCCCCTATCAATATCCCACACCAGAGTGATACATTTGTTATAACTGAGGAATCTACATTGATACATCACTATCACCCAAAGTCCGTAGTTTACATTAGGATTCACTCTTGGCGTTGTACATTCTGTGTGTTTGGACAAGTGTATAATGTCAGGTATCCACCATTATAGCATCATACAGAGTGTTTTCACTGCCCTAAAAGTCCTCTGTGCTCTGCCTGGTCATCTCTCTCTCCCTCCTAACCCTTGGAAACCACTCATCCTTTTACTGTCTCCACAGTTTTGACTTTTCCAGAATGTCACATAGTTGGAATCATATAGCACGTAGACTTTTCAGGTTGGCTTCTTTCACTTAGCAGTGTGCATTTTAAATTCCCCCACATCTTTTCATGTACTGATGGCTTACTTCTTTTTAGCTCAATAAGTTTTAGTGTGATAAGTTTTTAAAAAATACTGTCCTGACCCAGTTTTGAGGTCATGGCTAGAGAACAGTCAGTTCTCCTTCTTGAGAAGCTGATTAAATTCACACCCCCAATCACATCCCTTATCAGGCTCGCACACTCTGCGCCACTGTACAACCCAAGGCCAGGTACCAAGCAACCAAGGATAGCCCCTATGTCCCAGAGCCAGGTGAAATTATTCAGAGTGGTAGTATTTATTAAAGCAATAGGTTGAAGGATATTGACTACTGAAACCACTATTGCCACTTACCAGATATGGATCAATCAATCAAATATTTATTAGGCAACTAATATTTTTCTAGACACTGTGGGAGATAACAAGGAACTAAAATGCATGGTTGCTGCTTTCAGGAGATTCACAGCCTATTTTGAGAGATAATTTATACTGGACTAGAGTCATTGAGAAAAGATTGATAGAATGGATGACGTGAGGGCTGACCTAGGCCTGGAAAGTCAGATAACTCATGGGCAGGTAGAAAAGAATATACGTGAAGCACCAGGAAGAGCACCTTATCATTAAGCGCCTCCAGAATTGTAAACACTTAATATTTTTGTTACACGACCAGCTCCTTGAGAAGGCAAAGCAGACAGCTCCTACTAAGCGGGTGATTTGAAAGGGCCAACAACACCGCAGTCCCTGTGTAAAAATATCACTCCTACTGCTATAGATTGAAAATTTGTGTTCTCTTCAAATTCATATGTTAAATCCTAACTCCCAATGTAATGGCATTAGGAGATGAGGTCGTGAGGATAGAGCCCTCATGGATGGAACTAGTGTCCTTATAAAAGAGACCCCAGAGAGCTCCCTTGCTCCTCTTCCATGTGAGGACTCAGCAAAGAACTGTCTGTGAGCCAGAAAGTGGGTTCTTACTAGACACTGAATCTACTGGCACCTGGATCTTGGACTTCTAAGACTCCAGAATTGTAAGAAATAGATTTCTCTTGTTTACGAAACACTCTGTCTATAGTATTTTTATTATAGCAGCCCAAATAGACTAAGACACATACCACTCTCTACTCCTACCTACTACATTATATATTCATTCATTTGGCTGTGGGAAACATTTAATTTTCAAGAGACATTGATTAAAAGGGAAATGCATCTATGGAGTGAAGAGACGGTTATAACTTGTGTTCATCCATTGTCTTATGTAATCTTTCATTTATTTATTCAACAAATATATATCGAGTCCCTACTCTATGGTAAACATTATGCTGGATGGTGGGTATAAGAGGTAAATAGACTGTAATTTCTGCCTCAAGTAGCACAGGGCTAGTGAGAAAGGCAGGTGTGTGCACCATGAGCATGATATAATGTGATTTATGCCATTTTATGGATAAGAAGAGAGTGATGGAGAATCATGCATATCAGGGAGTAATGTGAGGCTGGAGGGGTATGGGAGTTGACCATGCGTACAAAAGAGGAAAGAGGATTTCATCTTATTTTTCTTCATCATTCCCCTTTGCATCCCTTCCTGAACAATTCTCCACAAAGCCTTTAGGGAGGACCAAGCCTAGTAGGTCTTCAGGAGAAGGGGAATCTCTCCGGCTCTTCCAACCAGGGGGAGGAAGGTGACCATGCCTTTGGGTCATAGCTCAGGATGGGATGTTGGAGCCTAAGCGAGACAAGTAGGGCTGCCCTTCAGGAAAGTGTCCCAGTGCAGGAGTCAGAGCGAAGCACAGGAGAGGGAGTCTGTGCGAGGAGACAGCAGCGGCTGCTCTCGAGACTGATCAAGTAAGCAAATATATTCAGAATCTTGTGGGACAGATTTTTCACTGCTGGAGAAGGGAATGCCATATATGAAAACGAGAAAACAAGAATGAACACTGTGAACTCATGATTTTCAATATATAGAGCAATACACGGGAACAAATATAAAAGTGTGTTGTTTGTTTTTGGGGGGTGTGTGTACAGTTCTGTACACTATGGGTGCTTGAGAGCAGTGACACACCAATAGTGATGGGCACACCAAACACCCAGATCTTTGGCTGATTCCATCGCTGGGGCAGGGAAGTTACAAGAGGAGCCTACAAAGTCTTGTTGTTCTAGAAGCAATGAAGCCCTCAGAGAATGATAACTGGCCAAAAGGACACAGGATCCATCTTGAAGGGGTTCCCACTGGCCAATCCTGAGACAATTTGAGTATCAAAACAAATAACAATGATAACAGATTATAACCTTTTGAATAAGATAGGAATCCATGTACTCATACTGATATAAATAACAATAAATAAATCGAACGTTTGATGAAAAATGCGACAGCAACATAAGCTGAAAGTAATTCCTCACAAAATGCATCCTAACTACAAAAGGAAAAAAAGTAATTGTTCAGGGGAGAAGCCTGACAGAAACCCACCTTAAGTATCAATGCTGACATCATCAGAAATAGGAAAAATCAAAATCATGTGTGACCTGCTAAGAAGCAATGAGACACACGGTATCGCTTATGTAATATTCTTTCCAAAAGTATAAAATGCTGACTCTAATCACTGGGAAACATTAGGCAAAGATAAAGCGAGGTACGTTCTACCAAGACTGTCCTCTAATCTTCAAAGGTGTTGAGGTCGTGAAAGTCAAGAAAAGACCAAGGAATGCTCTGCATTGACCAAGACTATGACAACTAAATGTATTGTGTGATTCTGACTGGACTTTTCTGCTATAAAGGACATTTTTGGGAAACTAAAGAAACTTGAACATGGTCTGTGGATTAGATGATAGTAATGTATCAACGTTAATTTCTTAATTTTGATGATTATATTTGGTAATATAGGAGAAATATACCGTGTTTTTTTAAAGAGTGTTGGAGAATTGTCTTGGTTTATAGAACACATAAACTAAAGAATTTGGGGATTCAGGATATCATGTTAGCAACTTATTCTTAAATGGTTTAGGGGAAACGGTTCTCTGTACTGTATGCACAACTTTTCTATAACTGTGAGATTATTAAAAAAAAAAGTTGGGGAGAGAGAAGCGCTTATGAAGAGGCCTAAACATGTTATCAGCTCACACATTAGTGGGGGCTTCTTTGATAATCCGTTGAGAATAGAGCTCTGGAAAATACAACCTGTGGGGGCTTGCCTACCATGGCTCTGGGTGCACAGCTGAGGCTGGGATTCTCCGGGCATGGAGTCCAGGCTTGGCTTTGCAATTTGACAGCAGAATGCCTTTAGAGAAAGCAGCCACTTTCTCTGGATGGCTACCTCCTCATCTGTAAAAGGAGGGGTTGACGTAGTTCTCTTCCAGCTCTAAAATTCAACACTGTGATTTCATCTTTTAATATATTATGGCTCACCACCTGCACCATGGTGATCTTTGTTGCGAAGTTCTCAGTCGTCTGTATCTAGCTGTCCCCGGGAGGTCTCTGACTAATGTGGTGCAGCCTCGTTTGGCAGTTTGGTCAGCTTGGCCTGATTTAATTCTCCCCAGGCAGGAGGATTAGTGTCTCTGACATGCAGAGCTCTGGGAAGGGAACACACCCTGGTCTAATGGTGCAGTGATGGCCTTCGAGATAAATCCATGCTCTCTTCTGGCCTATATAATTCCAGCAGCGTGACTCGAGGCTCAATTGGGTCCTGGCCACAAGGAACGTTTCCTTGGAGGGTCTCCAAACCTTAATTCTGGAGATGGTGGTGGAGCCAGAAGGTGACAAGCCAGATGGGCAACACTGGTCCATGATGAGATTCTCATCTCCCCACACCTAGGCCCGGCTGAGTTCCAGAACACGTGAGGAAACTTTAGCAACATCCACACTCATACATGCCAACCACACATAAAGAACAGTCATTCCAGTTGACATTTTGCCAATGGAAATTAATATACTATAGTGTGCTGAAAACGCTCTCTACTTAATAATAACCAGACTTAAGAGAATGAGAACAAGATGCAAGACTACTGAAAAACGCAGGCCAGTAATCTATATGTCATATTTTTTCATATAGTGTAAATTTCCAAATTCCAAAGGCAGAAGATTTTATAAATAATTTAACAGGGAATCTTTCATCAGGTATTTTTTATTAAGAATCAGTGATGTGTCAGGAGGATTTGGTTGCTTCAGAAAAAACACCGGCAGGATTTAGGAATTTCTTTGCCAAATTACCTTAGTGCCTGGCACATAATTGATGCTTAATAAACATTTGTTGAATGAAGGTATAAAAGAACATATTCATCTGTGATGATGATATTCATGGAGGTGAACTCAGGCAGTTTCCGTATTTTTAAAACATTGTGCAACTTAAGTTCTCTGTAGAATTCCAAGCCAGATAGAGATTTAATAAGAATTGGTTAAAACTAATGATAAATGTTTCCTGAATGAAATAGAAACTGCAACCTGAGAGATCTTTTTCTGCTGGCTGGAATTCTGTCTCCTTTTTGATTTTTTTCAGCTCCAGGTAAGGCAGTTTGGGGGATATTTTTTCTCCACACACCACCCCTCCAATCCTGCAGGTAAGGGCACCATAAACTAAAAGGCTGCTTCCTTATGTGTGCACTGAGATTTCGCTGCTGCAGCTCAATCCTGCCACAGGGATGATGGCTTGCTTCTAAAACTTGGGTAATGAATAGCCTAGGATTTATTTTCACATTTATTTAGAACAATCTTCTCACTGTCACTGTGCCAATACCATCAGCACAACTAGATGTTGCATAAAAATGCACCAGCTTTGGAGAAAAAGAAAAAAGCCTGAGCTTAAATGTCTGCTGTGTCTCTCATCAACTGCATGACCTTGAGGGGTTATTGAACATATTCGAGCCTCAGTTTCTTTGCAGAGATGTTGTTCCAGTTAAACAAGATCACGTCAGTACAGTGCCCAGCACCTAGTAGGTCCACAGTGTTAATTTCCTCTTAGTTAATTTTCTGTGGGCCCACTTTGCTCCCCATCATCTCGGCCCTCTTGTTTTTTGCCTGCCCTTCCCTATTCTCCCTTCTCTCCTGGCTCTAACCTGAGGCAAATAAACAATCACTAGCTCACCCTACAGCTGGTCCCCTCCTGTGATACTGTTACTTGGTCAACATCTCCTTGTGGATCTCATAGGGAATGTGACAGCTTGGGATCCTTGGAGGTGTCATGGGATGCCCTCTGGCAGAACAGAAGTCTGTTACTTTGTACCATGATGGTTTCAATAGAAACATGTCTAATTTTAAAGTTCACATTAGAGATTTAAGTTCACATTCCTGCTCAATTCATACAGCCTCACCTTAAGATTTTTTCCATTAAGGATAGGCTCCAATGACCTTGTCTCAGTTTCTGTGGGTACTGAGGATGGAGACACTAGCAACCACTGCAGTTTACATTCAGTACCATGCCACCAAACCACTAAATGACTGTCACCTATCATTAGTATCATTAAGTATTGTGGTCTATCTCTGACACGGCAGCCAGAGTGACCCTTTAAAACATGTCAGACAATAAATAACACTCTCCTGATCAGTGGCTTCCCATCTCACCTAGAATAAAAGTTGGCACCTTAGATCCCATGGCCTGAGGGAGCCTATGGGACTTGGCCTTGCCTGCCCTGCAACCTCATCTCTTCATTCTCTCCCTTATTTCCTGTGCTCCAACCCCACAAGTCTCTGCTGTTTCTCCATCATGCGGAAGTCAAGGCCCCGTCTCAGGACTTCCACACCTGTGGTTTCCCAGGCCTGGATGCTCGCACATCCACATAGCCATGTGGTCCTGCTCAAATGTCACCTCTTCAGGGAGGTCTTCTCTGACTACCCTGTCTAAATTAGCACCAGCAACCACCACTCTCTGTCCCTTTATCAGCTTTCTTTTTCTGCATATACAAACACATATTTGTAATTTGTTTCAAGCCTGTCTCTCCCTCTACAATATAGGATCTCTAGAATGTAGGTCCTTTATTTCCCTCACTGTTGTACTCCAGAGCCAAGAATAGTGCTAGTCCAGAGAAGGCACTCAGTAAATGTTTGGTGATTGACTAAGGGAACAGATTCATTTAGGAATAGTCCTGAAGCTGGTCTGTGGTTTGGTAAGAAAAGGGCTGTGGAACGCTTTTGCTCTAAAGACATCGGGATGCTACGTCTCCTTCATAACAACGAGAATCGCAGTAATGTAATAGCTTCAGTTTGTCGAATGTTATGAGGTCTTGCTCAGTAGGAATCCACAAGTTGTTTGTGATCATTCATGAGCTTATAATTTTATCACTTTGGTCTACAGAAAAATGTACAATAGTTTATTACGAGGTTATTACAAAGAAAATGTGCAGTTTTTAAACTACTGTTCCAAGATAGTGCATGGTAAAAATTATAGTCTCATCTATTATGTATCCAGAATACTGTGTCATAAGAGGTCCTCTTACAGTTTTAGTTCTTTCCCTGACACATCCACCAACACTCCATCCTGAACCCCGGCCCATCCAAAACATCCCTGTCAAACAACTCTAGACAAAGCATCTGGGAGCACAGGGTTGGGTTCTGAAACTTGAGTGCTAGAACTAGACAGGGCTGGGTAAATGTAGATGCCCTTGGATTAGTTACTTAAAGTCTCTGTGCCTCAGTTTCCTAGTCCCTTAAATGGGGGTGACAGTAGTACCTCCATCACAGGTATGTACTATCTGAGGAATAAATGAAATAATGCATCGTGTGATTAGCATAAAGGCATCACTCAACATCTGTTAACATTAAACAAAAGAGGGCTAAGTATTCAGGACTTAAGAAAGGCAGCTCTTGCCTCCCACCAAATGTTCTTTCCTAATGTGAGACCAAGAAATACTTTTCTTTAGGATATATATTTAAAATTATACTGGTCTTCAGAAATTCATACAAATTTTCCCATGTGCAAACTTAAAATGGTGGCAGATCTCTGCCCTCTAAAAAGCCTTTTGAATAGAAGGTCTAACTGTCCTTGTAGCTTTCACTATGGTCAGTACATGACTTTGGCACCTTCAGGGCTCAACCCTTGGGTAGAGTGAGTGAATCTTTAGGATTTGTGTTGTTACGCCATTTTCATTGACTGTTTTTCCTTGTTTGTTTTTGTTTTTAGTATAATTTGCACCAACTGCCATACAGAAAACCTTTAACTCCTTCTTGAATGGTGTGAGAGGAATAATTCCAGGAATAGACCTAGTGAATGACCGGTTTGTCTGTATGTGGGAGCAGATGTAAGAGGGCTCCACTGGGGGCCAGTTGAGACTAAGGCCTTTTGTGTCACTCAGAGGGAGATAGCTGTTCAGAGCTTATCTTTCTCTTAAACCACAGCCACTTCTCTTAAACCACATGCAAAAACCTGCATTACTGACCTCACCTAGGTATGAGGGCAATTTCATTAGTATTCCTTTTGTTAAGCATCAGCTTTTATTTGAAGGAAGAAATACATATTATTTCAAATGGTTCCATACACACACACACATACACACACATAAACACACATGTACATCTGAGGCTGGGAACATCCAGAGAGATCGAAAAACTGAGATAATCCAGGGACAGATCCCTGAAATGATCTTGAGTCAACCTTTGGAGTCAAAAATTGTTCAATGACAGCCCTTTGTGTCTCTAGGGTAAATTTCATAGTCACATAGGAAATGTGAGAGGAGAGATCTTCAGGAACCCAGGGGCACAGGTGTGTGTGGTTGGAGGTGAGGGGAGGGTCACCAGGCTAAGGGGGAGAAAAAGAAACAGAGATTACCCCAATAGAAGTAATTTCCTACTTCTTGTGTACCCTCCCACTCACAATAAAATAGACTTTTCCAAATTGCACATCAGCTGTTTGCAGTGTCTGAGACGGAATGCCTGGGCCATGATGTTTCTTTTTCCAGCAGGAAACTAGGAAATGAGTCATAAAACATTAATATTGCCTTAAAATAACTTAGGGTCGGGTGATCCCAAGATGAACTCGAGTTGAGCACCAGAGGGAAGCTGCACCTCCAGAGGAGAAATTTCATTAAAGAGGACTTGCCCTTTCCCATGGAGAGTTCTGGGTCACACTTCTTGGAGCTGGGAGGGCAGTATCACGCTGAGTGGGGAGCCTGGCTGCTTCACACATCTGTGCAGTGCTCCTCTTCTGAGAAACAGAAATAACCAAAGAAGGGCGGCCACCTCTCTATTCTAAACACAGGGATTCTAACACATCCACTGGGCCCATTATGAAGAGTTTTTAAGTATCCACAACCTTGACCAAATTTAGGACATGACTAATTTGGACAGGTGATAACTTAGGTGGAACTACGTTGGAATATAGAGTAGTGGTAACGTGCAGATATTTAGGAGTCAGATCTAGGTTAGAATCCTGGCTTTGTTCATTATTCGCTGTGACCTTGAACAAATTTTTCTACTCTCTCACATTCTGTTTTCTCTTCTGTAACACTGGGACAATAATACCTAATTATAAAGTAGTTTTGAGGATTAAATGAAATAATGAATGCACAACAGTCATGATTAAACAGTAAAGTCACATTCCCTTTCATATTTAAATTACCCTAAGCCCCCATCCTACTGATTATAGGGAGTCCAATTTTCCACCAGGTCCCCCTTCCCCAAGTTATTTCCGGGAATACCAGAGAAAATACTTACAAGTTATACAAATTAATCCTAGTAGTTATTATTCCTTTGAGAGATTTCTGCTCCCGATATCTCCTGTAACCTCACGCCATTGTATAACTCACTTCTTTTGCCTTGAACTAGTTAGAATGAAACCACAGATAGCCCATATAGTGCCATTGTCTGAATCAGCAAAATGTACCCCCCCCCCCCCCACCCCCGGCCCCGGCCGATAGGGTCATGGCTTCATAAGTCGGGTAGGCCTCTGGATGAATTAGAAAATGGTACTCTCTTCATCCCAATAGACTCAGCCCCATATCAGGATTCACAGTTTGTTGAGGGGAGTGCAGGCTGGACTTTAGCCCTCATCCCTCTTACTCATTTAGATGAGTTTGGGAGATAAAGAACCAATACAACCATAAGCAATAGCCCTGGGTTGTCCTTGGCTGCGTATAACAGAAAATCCCAAAGCAACACTGGCTTAAACAAAATAAAAGTTTATTTCCTGCTCATGTAAAAGGAAGTGGGCCTTCCAGGGTTGATCTGACCACTTCATGGTGTCATTGGAGTTCTAGGTTTCTGCTTTTCTGCTCCACTATCCTTAGTATATGGCTTCCATTGTCAAAGTCATCTAATGGTCTGTGATAGCCATAGAGCTCACACTATCTTTTCCAAGTTTCAAGTAGTAGGAAGGAGGAAGGGATGAAGATCGGCATGCCCTTGTGTATATAAGGATACTTATGCATAAATCTTATTGACCAAAAATTGATCATATGACCACACTTGTCTGCAAAGGAAATGGAGAAATAGTTTCCTTTTAGCTGAGCACATAGTTATACAGTGATTTCTATTACTGAGGAGGAGGAGAGAAATGGACGTTGGGGGTAGGCAATTGGCGACTTCTCATAAGGCTTTTCCTGCTCCCAGTTCTATTTTGCTCTAAACATGGACTCAGTCACTCCCTTACCATTACACCACCCTTAGGCACCAGCCTCAGCTCAGAACTACTAAGAGTCTGACCTAATAAAGTTTAATGGAATGCAGAAAAGAATAAGAAAACAATACTGCAAAGAGCCGAAGGCAATTAAGCACATGGGTTCTGGAGTCAGATTGTCTGGATCCAAGCACTGGCTGTATGATAATCTCTTAGCTGTAAAACTTTGGGCAGATTTCCCCTAACTTTTCTGGGATTCTGATTTCCCAATCGGCAAAATAATAGGGCTGCTATGAATATTAAATGAGATAATACACATGTAGCCCATTTAGCACAAAGTGGATATATTCCTGCAAATTAGCAGTTTAAAGGGCATGAGAGCAGATGGCTATGGCATACTTATGGCTGTAGTTTCCCGTGGGTACCATTTATAAGTGTGTTTGTCCAGCCTTCCATTCTGCAGTGATATTTCTGAAGTCCTTCCTAATGTCAAAAGCCCCACCAATCCCTGCTGCCTGCTGATCTTTAATCTTGGTTTACTCCATCGTATCCTCAAAGAGCTGGAAAACTTGCCTTTGAACAGTTAGTAAAATTCCCATTCTTTGTGGCAACATGAACACTTCGCTTGCTTACCTTTGTTAGCCACTATTTATCACAACTATTTGCCAGGAATAAATGGCAGAAAGAGCCACAGAGGAGTGAAGATCACAGAATGCACTCAAGTCTTTGGGAAGGTTTGTGGCAAGCGAGTTCCACGCTTCTTGGCCACAAGGGAACAGTGGGGCCTGTTCTTCCAATATTATCCACATGGTAGAATGTAGACTATACTGGATGGCTATATGTAAATGCTCACATTCTTAATTTTTTTATTTTGAGGAAAATAATTTAGAGACAAATAGAAATATTAATGAATCAATATTGTGGCCTGTAACATTAAACGGGTTAGGAGTGTATCTAAAAATCACACTACTTAACTGAGAGAAAATCCTCAATAAATGTTCAGTAAAGACATGAAAATGATCATGTACACCACAGCCAACAGTGACTACTTTTGGAGTTTATGGGCTCTGACCTCCCATGTGAAGGCCCTTGGTTTGCTCCCCGCCCGCTTGCGTGCAGCAGACGCCCTGCTCCTTAGGAGAATCTGCAGAGCTCACGGTGTTCCTCCGCTTCAGACCCCTCACCTGTCTCAGTCCTCAGCATGTGAGAATGGTGAGGCTCCTCCTCTCCCTCTGTCCAAGGCTGTGTTGTTTCCAACTGGAGCATGACTGACAGTGGAAACTTCCTCCTTCAGGGGAAGCTCCTATGCCTGCCCAGAGGTGTGGTCTGGCCTCCATTGTCCTGAGCAAACAATCACAAAGGCTGCGAGTATATTGCTCCAAAGTAGATGTTTTCCAATTTAAGTAATACCATGGGTGGGCTCCAAAATCCATATTTTGGAAACATATTTCTCTACATCTGAGAAGATACAGCATAATTAAAGCTTGATCTAGTTTATATGGTAGTAATAAACAAAACACTTATCATCTTAGTCTATAACATCATCGTTAAGATTTATGGTGATGTTACAGTTTTTTTTCCTCCTGAAACCAAGGATGGGAACTTGCTTTGTATTACAGCAGGTTTTCCTGATAATAATCCCAACTTCCCATCCCCAAAAGGATGTCCCAAAAGTATCTAGCTGGAGAAACTGAAAACTTTCAACCACTCCCAAATTGCACTTCTCTTACTTAAAAAGAAAATAAAAATTTCTCTTTCACTGGGGACCTCACTACATATATATAGATCTAGCCAGTGTTGAATACATGATATGCACTAAAATAGTAGCTATTGTTTCTACCTGCTTCTTTCTGAAAGAAGCCTTCTCATAACTTTGAATAAAGGGCTTATGTAAAATAAGGCTTTGATACTGTAAAATCAAGATCACGTAAAAGAAAAGACCTATGTAACTGCAAAAGACAGTACATTACTATGAGTTTCCTTGTAGCCAGGACAAAGAAAGGCAACGAGTCAAGCTTTATAACTCAGAGATGACTAAGTACACCAGTTCTTCAAGGAGCAATATTTTCATGGCAGAGCATTCTAAAAGATATTTCCCCAATGGAATCTTTTATAGAAGGCACTGGGAGACAGAATATGTCCTTGAAGACAGATTTACAAAATCTGTACTAACAGATTTCATATGGCTATTTCTTGTAAGAACTGAGAAAAGCTAAAGGCACAGGGGTTTTGTGCAAGTGAAGACAGTTCTCAGGGCAGCTGGGCTGAAGCACAGGTCTTCTGGCCTGATGGATGGACTGAGAAGGTCTTGGGGGTAGAGCGAGCCTTGTGCTTTGGGCTTGCTCCCTGAATATTCCTTCTTCTCCATTGGATGGCAGACATTGAGGATGAGCTGTCTGTCTAGTAGCTATTATTTTCAGAGGCTGTGATAAAGACCAAAGATGTAGTTGAAAAAGTTGAATTTGACCTTTGGAGATATCTTTTTAAAAAAAGTTTGCTGAGCATATTAAAATACAGAGACAGTGTTTATAACTACTTAAATGTATGTTTATCTTTTCACGTTTTTTATTATAAAAATAAAATAAATACAACACAGAAAATTAGGAATTACAAGAGAAAAAATTCCTCATACTCTTATAATCATGATATGATTACTGTGGTAATTTAAAAATATATCCCTAAATTCTTTGATAATCCTCCTTTCAAAAGATAGAAACTAATTCCCCTTAAGTGAGGGCTGAATTTAGTGACTTGATTCTAAGATAGAATGAGGAAAAAGTGAAAATGTGTGACTTCCGAGTTTAGGTCAAAGAAAGCATGTGGCTTCTTCCTTGCTCTTGCATCACTTGCTCCGGAGAAACCCAGCTGCCATTTTGTAAGGACACTCAGGAAGCCCTATGGAGAGGCCCACATGGTGAGGAACTGGTGTTTCCTGCCAATAGATAACAAGGAACTGAGGCCTCCTGCGACCAGCCATGGGAGTGAGCCTCCTTGGAAGCAGATCCTTGAGCCCCACTCAAGCTTTCAGATTACTACAGCCCTAGCTGACGGCTTGACTGTGACCTCATGCGCCACTCTGAGCCAGAACTAGCCAGCTAAGCCACTCCCAAATTCCTGACCTGCAGAAAACTGTGTGATTAGAAATGCTTGTTGCTTTAAGCTGCTGAGTTATGTGGGTAGTTTAGTTACACAGCAGCAGATATCTAAGATAATTACCATTAATACTCTTTTGGTTTATTTACTTCCATTTTTCTCTCCACTGCAGAGAAGCATTTGCTCTATAGGTCCAATCAAAATGAACATAAACTTGTCTGTTACGTTTTTTAGTTAATCTTTGAGAGGCAAAATACTGGAGTGATTGAGAATGAAACTGTGGAGCCAGTTTCCCTGAGTTTGAATCCTGCCTTCTCTCTTTCCATGTGATTTGGGGTCTAACACTTTTTTGGTGCCTAATTTTTCTCAGATGTAAATTGAACATGATAATAGTACATAGAGTTATTGTGAGGATTGAATGAGTTAAGATGTATAAAATGATTAGAAGAGTATCTGGTGCATAGTAAGAACTATAAAAAGACTAAGCAATTACCACCCTATATAAGTATTAACAATTACATTTCCCCCCCAATTTTTTATTGTGGTAAAATACACATAACATTTACTGTCTTAACCACTTTTAAGTGTACAGGTCAGTGGTATTAAGTACATTCATATTGTTGTACAACCAACCCCACCATCCATCTCCGGAACTCTTTTCATCTTGCAAAACTAATACTCTGTACCCATTAAACAATAATTCTCTAGTTCCCTCCTCCTCCCAGTCCCTGACAACCACCATTTTACTTTCTGTCTCTATGATTTTGACTATCCTAAGTATCTCATATAAGTAGAATCATACAGCATTTGTTGCTTTGTGACTGGCTTATTTCACTTAGCAGAATGTCCTCAAGGTCCATCCACGTTGTAGCATATGTTAAAATTTCCTTCCTTTTAAAGGTCAAATATTGTTCCATCATATGTATATACCACATTTCATTTTGCCTATCCATTGATCTGCTGATGGATATTTAGGTCACTTCTATGTTTTAGCTATTGTGAACAATGCTGCTACGAACATGAGGATACAAATACCTTTTCAAGGTCCTGCTTTCAATTCTTCTGAGTATACACCCAAAAGTGGAGTTGCTGGATCATATGATAATTCTATTTTTAATTTTTTCAGGAACTGCCATACTGTTTTCCACAGTGGCTGTACCATTTTACGTCCCCACCAATAGTGCACAAGTGTTCAAATTACTCCACATCCTCACCAGTACTTGTTATTTCCTGTTTTTTGGATAGTTGCCATCCTAATGGACATGAGATGGTATCTCATTGTAGTTTTGATCTGAATTTCCCTAATGATTAGTGATGTTGAGCATCTTTTCATGTTCTTACTGGTCATTTGTATCTCTTCTTTGGAGAAATGTCTATTCAAGTCCTTTGTCCGTTTTTGAATAGAGTTGTTCTGTTTTTTGTTGTTGAGTTTTAAGAGTTCCTTATATATTCTGGATATTAATCCATTACCAGATATATGATTTGCAAATAATTTGTCCTATTCTGTGGATTGCCTTTTTTACTCTGTGCTTTTTGATGCACAAAACTTTTTAATTTTCATGAAGTTCAATTTGTCTATTTTTTCTTCTGTCACTTTGCCTTTGCTCATATCCGAGAACTCATTACCAAATCTAATGTCATGAAGCTTCTGCCCTATATTTCCTCCTAGGAGTTTGTAGTTTTTGTCTTATAGTTAGGTCACAGTCTATTTTGAGTTAGTTTTTGTGTATGGTGTTATGTTGTAAGGTTCCAATTTCATTCTTTTGCATGTGGATATCCAGTTTTCCCAGCACCGTTTGTTGAAAAGACTGTCTTCTCCCCCAATGAATGATCTTGGCATCCTTGTTGAAAATCATTTGATCATATATGTGAGGGTGCATTTCTGGCCTCTATTCTATGCCATTGGGTTATATGTCTGTCTTTATGCTCGTACCACACTATTTTGATTACTTTAGCTTTGTAGTAAGTTTTGAAATCAGGAAACGTGAGTCCTCCAGCTTTGTTCTTTTTGAGGATTATTTTGGCTATTTGGGGTCAGTCTCTTGATATTCCATATGAATTTCAGGATGAATTTTTCTATTTCTACAAAAAACATCATTGAGGTTAAATCTGGTGATTGCTTTGGGTAGTATTGACATCTTAATAATATTAAGTCTCCCAATCCATGAACATGGAATATCTTTCCATTTACTTATGTCTTCTTTAATTTCTTTCAGAAGTGCTAATAATTTTCATTGTATAAGCCTTTCATCTCCTTAGCTAAGTTAGTTCTTAAGTATTTCATTCTTTTTGATGCAGTTGTAAATGGAATTGTTTTCTTAACCTTCTTTTAGAATTGTTCATTGTCAGTGTATAGAAATGCAACTGATTTTTGCATGTTAACTGTACCTGCTCCTTTGTTGAATTCATTTATTAGTTCTAACAGGTGGTTTTGTGTGTGTGTGTGTAATCTTTAGCATTTTCTACATAAAAGATCACATCACCAATGAAGAGATCATTTTGCTTCTTCCTTTCCAATTTGGATGCCTTTTATTTCTTTTTCTTACCTACTTGTTCTAGCTAAGACTTCCAGTACCACGTTGAATAGAAGTGGTCAAAGCAGGCATCTTGCTTTGTTCCTGATCTTAGAGGAAAAGCTTTCAGTTTTTCACCTATGAGTATGATATCCACTGTGGGTTTTTCATATACGACTTTTACTTTGTTGATGTAGTTTCCTTCTATTCCTAGTTTTTTGAGTGTTTTTTATCATGAAAGGATGTTGAATTTCTGTATCAATTGAGATAATTGTGGGGTTTTTTTTCTTCATTCTGTTAATGTGATGTATTACATTGATAGATTTTCCTATGTTGAAAACTTCTTGTGTTCCAGTTATAAATCCCACTTGCTTATGATGTATAATTCTTTTAACATGCTGCTGAATTTGGTTTCCTAGTATTGTGTTGAGGATTTTTGCACCAATGTTCATAAAGGATATTGATCTATAGTTTTCTTTTCTTGCAGTGTTTTTGTCTGGCTTTGGTATCAGGATAATTCTGGCCTCATAAAGTGAGTTAGAGAATGTCCCCTCTTCTTCAGTTTTTTGGAAAAATTTGAGAAGCATTGATGTTATTTGTTTTTTAAATGGTTGGTAGAATTCACCAGTGACATCATCAGCTCCAGGGCTTTTTTCTGTCAGGAGATTTTTGATTATTGATTAAATCTCTTGACTAGTTGCAGGCCTATTCAGATTTTCTATTTAGTTGTGGTTTAGTCGTGGTAGGTTTTGTGTTTTTAGGAACTTTTCCATTTCATCTAAGATTATCCAATTTGTTGCTGTGCAACTGCTCACAGGGTTCTCTTATAATCCTTTTTGTTTCTGCAGAATTGGTAGAAATGATCTCACTTTCATTTCTGATTTTAATAATTTGAGTATTCTTCTTTTTAGCCCATCTAGCTAAAGTTTTGTCAATTTTATTGAACTGTTGAAGAACTAACTTTTGGTTTTGTTGATTTTCCCTATTATTTTTTAATTCTCTCTTTCATTTATCTCTGCCTCAATCTTTATTATTTCCTTCCTTTGTCTAGCCTTGGGTTTAACTTGTTCTTCTTTTTCTAGTTTACCATGTTGTAAATTGTTGACTTGAGAGCTTTCTTGTCCTTTTTGTGTCTCTTCTTGAATCTTTGCAGTAGCGGGCGGACACGCAGTCTGAGTGTGGAGAGCTCCTAGTGGGGTCTTGAGATCTCAGGCATTAATTTCAGTTGAGTTTTGCTGCATCAGAGCTCACCACTGGGGGCCAGCCTGTGGCCAAGTAGTTAAGTTCTTGAGCTTCATTTTGGCAGCTCAGGGTTTCGTTGGTTCAGATCCTGGATGTGGACATGGCACCGCTCATCAGGCCATGCTGAGGTGATGTCCCACATAGTAAAACCACAGGGACCTACAACTAGAATATACAACTATCTACTGGAGGGCTTTGGGAAAAAGAAGAAGAGAAAAAAAACCAACTCACAAGTGTGCCAAAGTCCAGACAACTGGGACAGTAGTCCTAGATGCCCGGGAATCATGACACCTGTGTTTAAGTTTTGATGCTGCTGCTTACCAGCTGTGTGACCTTGCACAAGGTCAAGGCTCATTTTTCTCAATCGTAAATTTCTGGAATCATAATTCTCACCTTATAAGAAGTGTAGTGAGGACCCAATAAATTAGCTTTTGTCAAAGTACAAAGTAAAAACATAAAGATAGTTATTATTTTGACAACTGTGAGACTCCTGGAGGCAGGGAACTGTGCCTTTTTCTCCTTCTAGTGAATGAATTCCATAGCAGCTTTGACTGTGCTTGAATCACATATAGGGGCCTTGTATCTCCAGTATGTAGCACATAATGGGCATCCAGCAAATGTCAGTTGAACGAATGAACAAATTACTCTTACCTTGAATGGTGACTGTGTGACCTTTGGCAAGTTGTTCACCATCTGGATCCCTCAGCTCTACCTCCCACTACTGCTGCTCTTCCATCCACAGGAATTCCTTCAGGGGTCAGTTCTTTCACAGCCAGAGCCAGCATCAGCACCAATGTTTGCCATTAACATGAGAGAGGCCCCAGGACTTCACTAGATGCTATCCTGCTGGGATGACTCAGAAGAAGTCAGAGAAAAACAAGCAAAACGAGTAGCATTAGCTTGTCTCAGCATTTCTTCATCTGCTTCTTGTCATCCTTCTTGCTTCCTTAACACACATGCACACACACAAGTCTGCTCTCTTCCATCCAGAAGGACACACATGCACCTCCCAAGTATCACTTTAGGGCTTGGATCCAAAGTCTTCTCTTATCTGAAATTCACTGTGCACTTGCCACTTGGCAGAGCCTGCAAACAGCTCAGTGGGTGTTTTTATAGTCAGCACTAAAAAAAAATTGCCACACCACTAATAAAGTTTTCCTTATTGTTGTAACTGTTGGCAAAGGCAGATGTCTGGGGAGACTGACTGCCTGAAAAGATTCATTATGCTGCAAGAATATTTTTGATAGAATTTCAACAGCTCCTCACTGAATGTCAGCTTCACTGTGTGGCTTTTTCAAGTTGTCCCCCACCCCTCCCTAACTGGTCTTCAAACTAACAAAAACATCCAGGTCACTTGTTGAGCAGCTGAATCTTTCCAAGTAATTAGCAGGTAGAATTACCAGGTAGTAGGCAGGGTTTGCTTGTAATCCGTCAATGGTGGCTGCAGCGGGGGTAATTGTCATCTCGAGTGGCACTGCAATCATGTCTAATTTAAAGTGTCAATAGAAAGTTTATTTCTGTCTTTTGTTCCTACTGCCAAGTTGTGAGTTTTCCCATTAGAAATCCAGGCTCAGAGTCAGAGAGATATTTGAAACATGTGAATTTCAAGGAAAAAATTTCCCCAGCAACCCAAAACATGTAAAAGCATTTAGGCATCACTCGTCTAGCCACATGACTTGGTTGAGTAATATCAACCTATATATTCAAGGTGGATACACAATAGCTGATAAATGCAAGATGGACATTCAGTCTTTTACTGAGTGGCAAAGTTAATGCTTTGCCAGCTGGCTTGGGGGCAGGAGGTGGTACGGATGAGAGTCTTTTACAGATCACTAACACTTGCTTAGTAATATCAGTGTTGCTACCATCACTAGGCTTCTTGCTTTTGACTCATATCTTTTCTTTCTTCATTCCTCACTGAACTGTTTTCCAGTTCAAGACAGATAGATCTGCCAAAACGACAGAGCCTACATTGCATATAGAACGTGCCTAGCTTTCCAGAGCACCAGTTCAGAAACACATTTTCCATTAGCAGAATCTGGTCTTGGCTGCCTTAAAGTTTTGTCACTGCTCTTGGGATCAGCCTGGGTTGAGCTGCTGTGAGGTCCAGCAGACTGCTACATTCTCGTAAATACCTTCCCTCTTTGAAGTCCCCTTGATTGGAGAAAATCATTCTTTGTTTTATATGTAAAGACAGGGTCCCATTTTCTTCCTTGCATTCTTTCTTTTCTCTTCTTGTTTTTCCTTCTGACTCACATATAGAACCAAGATGTTGGGTTCCAGAAGCCCATATGCTAATTCACAGATGGCTCTTAGGGATTATTTCTTTCTTGCCATTTTAACCATTTAGGTAATGTGCCTTATTTTCCAATACGGAATAAAATACATCCTAGATAGACACCAGTGTCACGTGGTGCCTAAGGATTTCTTCAGGTACTGCACTCAATGTGGTTTGGGAATGGTAGTGAGTAAGACACAAATTTTACTGTAAAGTTTTTCTTGGACTTGTTTTCTTGAAGATTCCATTTAGAGTTGAATTCTAAAATGCTGCTGATACAACAGCTGATATTCACCATTTGTTTTGGATTTATATCTAATCAAGATAAATAGATTCTCCTCACAGGTAAAAGAAAAACTAGTATGGGAAAAATAAAGAGTAATGTATTTGTAATCAATACATTCCATTAATATATATAATATATATATATATAATATATATTTTAAAATATATATATAAAATATATACATATATTTTTTGAGGAAGATTAGCCCTGAGCTAACTGCTGCCAGTTCTCCTCTTTTTGCTCAGAAAGACTGGCCCTGAGCTACCATCTATGCCCATCTTCCTCTACCTTATGTGTGAGACGCCTACCACAGCATGGCATGCCAAGCAGTGCCATACCCGCACCCAGAGTCCGAACCGGGGAACCCCAGACCGCCAAAACCGAACATGCGAACTTAACCAGTGCGCCACTGGGCCAGCCCGGCCCCCTATTAATATATTTTAATTTTAAGGAAGAATAATCAGTTTTTTATTGGGGAGGAAACATAAAAGCAAGCAGAGAAAAGTGTTTTCAGGAGGCATTGTCATAGGCATTCAATATCTATGTGGCGTTAGTAGGTCATCTTACAAAGGGAGAAACCAAGCTTGAGAAAGAAAACCCACTGGAAATTTATCTCTATAATATTCAGATGATTAAAAATCTTGTCCCCAGCACCCCTTTTATTAAACAGCCACCAGCAAATGCACAGCAATCCCGATAACTTTTGGTATCAAGAACAGAAAATGTGTTACAAGCCCATTCACGATATAACGAAGCTTCATTGCCAAAGTCCCACTCGACGGGGATTTCTGATAAATTCTGAGGCAACCTGACAGACGTGTCATAATGTCTAATCCCTTTAAACACCCAAAGCTCCTGAAAGTGGATGTTTTAAAAGAGCGAATTGGAAAACACGCTGTTCTGGAATTGAGCTTTTTCCTTCAGCGTCCATACTGCCCCAAATCCCTTCCTTCTGCAAGGTGCTAGGGGCCAAGGCAGATGTAAATCTAGGCATTTGCGTAGTAATCGGGGCACAGGAGTTGGATGGTATTGCCCTGCAGCTGAAACAATAAGAATATAAAAATGTGAACCCAAATGAACTTGCCCTTCCCCAACTAAAACCCCAGAGCCCCACCGTTTTAATAAGGCCTCCTTCAGCGGTCCCGCTCAGGGGCCACTTGACCGCATACCCGAGGTGAAGAAGCGCATTCGGGCTGGAGTCTGGCAGGGCCAGAGAATAAAAGTGGGGATATTCTCATAAGGAAAGAAATAAGAGCTGCCCCCTAAAGATCCTCCCAAGCCTACTCAGTGTTTCTGAGCTCTGGTCCCCGTTGCTGGATTGTATAAATCCATGTTCGGAGCGCGGCCCAGAGCCAGATTCCACGGAGGCCAGGAGGTGCTTTCACAGAGCGCAGTGACACCCTTGGAATTGCACACAGTTGTGAGGTCTGCTTCTCAGACATTTGGACAACTGCCATGAGGAAGGGAGGGAGGAAATTGGGCCCGTTTGCATTCTGTTACAGACCAGCCTTTTGGATGACAGAATTCTTTCCAATCAAAATGCCATGGATTACTCCCTGCTGTGAGCTAATAGGGTGCTAATTAGCATATTTCATTTATTTACTTAACTGGAGTAGAAACCACTGGGCACGTGGCCCGCTTAGAATGGTTTCCTGGGGAAGCCATGAACTGCTCTAAGCGCTACTCCACGTATTAAGGAAACCAGTTAACAGAAGCACAATACCAGGCCCTCTCCCACCCCGCTGCTCTTCTCTCCTTCTCACCTCCCTCTCCTCCAAAGCACACACACAGCACGGACGAGGGTTTGAGTCTAATCTGGTCTCACTTCAATAAGAGTCTGAAATGAGAAACGAAATTGCAGAGCCATTTCCAATAGTTCATCTCCACGGACGCTTTTTGGCAACTGCGCGGACCACTCTTGACTTTCCGCTTCACCTGTAATAACGACTCTTGGGCATCGGTGGAAGCAAAGGCCTCTCTTGATCTCTTTATCGCGCTCTCTTTCAGACCATGAGCCAAACGCACACAAACTCACACAGCGAGTGAAGAGGGTTGCTGGGTTCTGGACTATTACTTGGGGAATCTTAAAACACCTGTTTGCAGTGGTTTCCTCTTTGCTTTGGGAAGAACTCACTTTATAATTCTCATGCTGCACTGAAGCACTTTTAGGTTCTTTGGAGTTCCACGTCTGTTGATCTCCCTAATGGCATATTTTCAGTTTGTTCAGGGACAAACCATTAACAATGTGCAATGAAAACAAAGCAGCCCAAAACCACTAAGCAAAGAGAAATGGGTCCCGTTCTCAAAATGCTTCCTGTGATGTGGAGGCCTGTTGTGCTAAGTGGTACCACCAAAGGGCTGAGAGGCAGGCCCCCAGTGCTCTCTAAAGAACTCTTCCTCAGCGGGCAAAAGAGCTCAAAAAGCAACCTCACAGGAGTATTTCTCAATAACTTGGTGGGAATAAATATATGTAAAGGGTTTTGTGGTGTTTCTGCATAAATCTTTATTTATCAAGGCCTTGGTTAATGGAGCCATGATCCGCCCTATTGTCCGAGCCTGGAAATCTTGCAGGTGTCCTGAATGTTTCCTCTTACCCTACTCAGTCACTGAGCCTTGTCATTTTTTCTTCCTGACTGCTTCTCAGCCATGTCTTCTCTTCTGCTTTTCCACTGTCACTACCTAGTTCAGGTTTAGGTCACCTGTCACCTAGACCCTTGCTACTCAAACCATGCTCCATGGAATGGAGCATCTGCCTCACCCTGGAGTCTGTTAGAAATTCAGAATGCAGTGACTCCCTCAGCTCCAGGAAAAATCAGAATTTGCATTTTAACAAGCCCTGCAGGTGATTTGTCTGCACATTAAAATTTGAGGATCATTGAGCTAGACAACTACAAGTTGCCATCAAGTATGCTTCCACCATCTTTTCCTCCCTGTCAACATCCCCCACACACCTTTCTTTATGGTACATAGTAGATCTGATTATGTCACTCTTCAGCTTAAAAATTTTCCATAGCTCTCCATTATCTGCAGAATACGATCTTGTAGCAGATATGATATTTTCAGTCTATAACATCAGGTAGCCCCAAGATATGACTTTATTTTTGTATGCAGAACAGAACTTCTATGTCAGGCTTTCTGTACTCTCTGATGGTGGAAGATAGTCAATTCTAGATGATCCCAGTTGCTTCATGTTTTTCTCAGTCATTTCACATTCAAACTCAGTCCATCACGATTTGCCGTTTTCACTTTTTACCTCACTTTTCCTGGCATCAAAATTCCTAGGGACTTACATAGCTTTGTGGCATCATCTGGAAGTTAATTGGCCATTCATTGGTGTCTGTCCATGTTGGAACAGGTCTTCAGGTATGGTCATTGCTCCATGCTTGTGTTCACCAAGCAGCTAGATATGCGTGTCTCCATACTGTCCCTGCTTTTATGGTCCTTGCTGCTTGCTCTTGTGACACTCCTTTGTGGCAACCAAGGAATCACCTTTGCACCAGCTGGCTTTCTCTCTTTTTCAGTTTATTTATGAGCCCATCTTGGGGGATAGAAAGACTCACTGCTTTTTGTAGCTGAGAGCAATGTAGTGGGCCTGTCCAGGTGCTCTGTAGCCCGGACACTCCCACAGCTATTCTTCTATTATCCTCCACATTTGTGCCTGGCACCTGAGGATTTTTTTAATCTACTTTTCAGCTCTTCTTCTCACTTCTTCTGCTGCCCCAAATTTTGCACTTTGCTTACTGGAACCCTTATCAACTGAAATAACAAACACCTCTGTATCTTCAGTCTCTTTTCTCAGAACACATCCTTCACTTTTCACCTAAATTGTGTATAAACTCAAAAATAAATAAATAAATGAATAATAATGATATTCTGCATTACAAAGCTCTTTAAAATTCTCCCCCTCCCTCAACCCATTCAATTCACATAGGACCCCTGTGAGGTAGATAAGGTAGGTATCCCAGGAGATCATCCCCAGATGAAGAAATCTTATTTCAGAGATGTTAAATAACTCTCCTGAAATCACCTGATGCCTAAAAGGTAGAGGGAAAAATGACCTTGAGGACTTGCGACTCTAGACCTACCAATATTCCTTGCAATATACGGTATAGAAAACTAATTTCTGGTTCTCCCACTCAACGCACATGGTTTTTATGCAGATCACTTAGATTCTCTGCATCCCTGCCAATCACATTGTAAAATGCTTCTGAGAATGAAACTCTCTGCCAGGTAATTCTGATGAGCTTTGAGCCCCCCGGGAGAGAGGAAAAACTGTAGTTAGCATTTGCATTTCTCAATTTCTCATATTTTGTCCAGAAACTTTCTCCCACTTTATTTTTACACAACTTATTTTATCTCTTAGATATTAGGCAACCTGTTGGGCAAGGACTCTTTCCATACCTTCTTTTAAATCTTCGTAGTAATTAGTGCAATAGGGTACACAGTTGGTACCTAATGAATGCATATCAAATTAATAAATAAATAGAATCTTACTCTTGTGTTTGCTGAACCATGTGAAAAGCTCTGTATGTCTGTGAGGTTTGTGGTATGTCTTGTTGCTTTATTCAGAGTGTCTTAATTTTCGCATCACAAGATGTTTCTTAATTTAAACCACTGGTACTTGACTTCAGAGTTCCAACTATGTCTTGCCAGAGGATAGCATCAACTGTTCTTGTTGATGGCAACATCCCTCCAAATGCAACAGCTGAAAAGTTTCACATCTTCAGCAACAATTTATTATTCTGTCCTTTAGGAATTTCTTAGTTTAGTTGTTAATACGTAACTTAATCAATGAATTTACTTATTCTGTCACTGATTTATTTAAACCCTTCCCAGAGTGCTTCTTTTGAAAATCTTACCTAATTTCTCAAGTCCTCATTTGATGTTTCCATCCCCAAAAAACCTAAAACCTTTCTTCTTGTTCTCAAATGGATGCAATTCCCTCTTTCAAAAAATTTACCATATTCTAGCTTTTCTATACCTTTACTGTTTTTCTGATGAGATTTGAAGTTCTTTTAAGAGCAGAAACAGTATGTTGCTTCTTTTTATGGCCTACAAATTCCTGTACATGACTGTCCAGTGACTATTTGATTTTGATGAACTAAAATAACACATATTCTAGTTTTACTTTTGAACATGAGAAAGAGATTATTTCTTGCTGGAAATACTATGGCAACTATCAATTAATATTTTAATATTGTAGCCTACTTCTCCTCCTAAGATTTCATCCTAATAACTGAGCTCTCCAAAAACATCAGTGAATATGCTATTTGCAATAAAATTACAGGAAGAAGGGAAAGAAGAGTCTCTGATTTTTTTCCCTAAGGGCCAGACTGCTCTGGGCTTGATTGATAGAGAGAATTGATGATTCACCCAAAGTTGTTGTTCACATACTAATGCAATTAGTTATATTCATTTCGTTACCAAGGCCTTAAATCACAAATGTATCCATGCCGGATACCCATTCTGCTCCTCTGAGTGCCCGCTTACCTTCTACTGGAAAATAGTTATGGATCTTATGAACTGGTAATAGGCAGCTTGGTTAAAGCCCCAAATCAAGAAAATGTTCTCTATGGAGAAAAAGCTACCTTTTAAACCAGACACCATCAGTTATGAAATACATAACCCAAGCGAAGATACTTAAAAATTAGATTGGGACTACGTTTTCAATGTTTGGGAACACACTGAGGAACAGGTGAGACTACTTTCTATATATTTTAGAAGTAAGATAGGACATGTTTAGGCCAAATAGGAGGCAAAATAGTGTAGCTGTTGAGATTCTAAAGGAGCTCGAAGGTGTAAATGGGTTAGGGCTTCGCTGATTTGCTCAGAGTTAAGACCTGAGAAGAAATGCGTGGAAGTAGGGGCCAAATTCCTAGCTCCAGCTCTCTGGGCTACAGTCTTTCCAAAGGATCAAGTATTAAAGCCAGTCAAGACATCTCTGTGTATTTGTTGCCATGGACTGAATGTTTGTGTCCTCTCAAAGCTCATATGTTGAAACCCTACCCCCTCCCAATATGATGGTATTAAGAGGTGGGGCCTTTGGGAGGTAATTAGGGTTAGATAAGGTCAGGAGGGTGAGGCTCTCATGATTGGGATTAGTGCCCTTATAACAGTGGCAAGGGCTTGCTTCCCCTCTCTGCTGTCTGCTCTGTGAGGATACAATGAGAATTTGGTGGTCTGCAACCCAGAAGAAGGCTTACACCAAAACTTGACCATGCTAGCACCCTGATCTCAGACTTCCAGCATCCTGAACCGGGAGAAAGAAATTTCTATTGTTTATGAGTCCCCCAGTTTTTAGTGCTTTGTTAGAGTAGCCTGAACAGACTAAGACACTTGTGCTTCCTTCCTTAGCATTCCCCTTCTAAGTTGAACATGCAAGCAGAATATGAGGGGGATGCTTAGGAAAAAAAGAAACTATACTTAGAAGACCAAAATCATTGATGAAAAACCGCATAAATCCTTCCCCAGCTTCTTACTTAGTGGTATGTATAGGTTTAGAGGAAAGCCAGACTCTCTAATGAAATGTCTTATCCATGAACTTCTGTTAACTGATGATCCCATTCCTTGGCTTACCCAAGGATTTCCTAAAGGTCATTCTGAGGACATGTTATTTCCTACTGTATGTAATATAAGAGGAAAGGGAACAGTCATATGGCTGTAAACTATAGTTGCTCTTAAAGGGAATGTTGTGGTTTGAGAAATGCTGTGAGTTATATAAGCAACGGATGTGGCCAGAGGTTTGCTGTTTGCAGGAAGTGGGCAGTGCAGTTATTCTTCAAGGATCTAATTTATAATAATTGATTGTTAGTCTGAGAATGGTGAGCAGTACATGGGTAAATCAAAACTTGGAAAATTTTAAACAGTTCCCTTAGAAGTTTGGAGAAATTCTAGAAGCTGTAGTTGACTTTTGTGTATCGTGACAGTCCATGGAAAGCAGAAAATCTCTTCACTAAACAGGGGTAACAGGGGCAGGTTGGTGGAAATGAAATCTGTCTCCTATTCTTGTTTCCAAAATAGGATTCTTATCTACTATTTTGGGGTACCCAATACTTGTGAAATGGGAAAGGAAAAGTGCTAAAAAAAATCATGACCCCTCCCTCCCACCCCGGGATTCCTGGACCATCTCACCTGCTACAGTCTAACAGCCTGCAATGGGGTAAGCTAAGTGGCAATATGAGATTTGAGAAGTCAGATATGCAGAAGAATACCAACTCAATTGGAAGTAGAGATTTCTGGTACCGAGCTTCTCTAGGCCCATCTCACCATGTTGGAGAGTGTGTGACGTTTTGGTTAGAGAAAAATAAGATCTTCCTCCCCTAGAATGCAGCAGTGACCTTTGAGCCAAACCAGCAAAGATAAAATTACTAGAGAAAAGTGTACAAAGTGGAGGCGTACGTGGCTGGAAGACAGAAACCAGTGAACCCTGGAGTGACTGAGTGTTTTGGTTGCCTTGAGGCCACTTACTCTATAGCTAATGACATCTGGGGTGAACTCTCTCCCCAGACCTTTCAGTGGACAGATTATATCCCAGAACTCTGCCTAAGTGTTTTCAAATACATGTATCTTAGAGTTGACCTAGAGGTGTTGGCATCAGGTAGTTGATAAAGGCTCTGGCTCATGAGATATCAGCAAGACACAGCATGCTGGCATAATGTCAGGCCATATCTCTTTGGCTTGCATGACCATTTGAGATGTTGTTCAGTGAGAGCTGGATGGTGGTAAATTAGAAAGGTCACCTTTTAGTCATCACCAGATACAGATGAAATTATAGGTGTCCAGGGTCTTTATTTCACAAAAACTATATCTCTGGAGCTGTTGGATCATTGCAAGCTGATAATGTTCTCAGATGGGTAATGTTCACATGGATAGCTGGGGTTTCCTGGCAGAAGTAGAACTCCTCATTCTTTAGAAAAGATCTGGGATCCCTATAGGGTGAATGGAAAGCTTGATGGCCTCCTGATCCGAGTTGGTGTCCATATATTTGTGAAGCACCTTGTCCTTGGGTTTGGAGAAAGACAAGGACAAAAAACATAAATTCCATATTATTTGTATAATTATATTTTCAATATGGGGCAAAATCCTCAGGTTCATTGCTAAACAAACCTACTTGAGAGTTTGTGGGAACTGGCATTAGAGCAGGGGGGAGTTCAATACTCAGCAGGAGAGGAAGACAATGCTGGCAGTAGAGAACTGAGATCAAGGGAGAGCCTAGGGTTTCCAGAACATGGGTCATAGGACTCTGATGAATAACGGCCTGGAAACAAAGGGAAATATAGAGAGCAGGCAATTAATAGAAAGCACCAGTTTCTTGCCATACCCAACTTGATGGTAGCAGTTTCATGGATTATTGATATCTCAGGAAAGGAACAAGGGGCTTAGGACATGGTAGGAAGCTAGTAAAACGGCCCAGAATTTGGTCTTTATTCCTGCCTTTATCCTACCTCTGATTCATGACCAGTCAGCTGGCCACTCTGAGCATCACCCTTTCCCTTCTGGTGGTTAAGGACTGGAGTGTGGCAGGGACTGGAGCTGGAAGCTTTCTATTAGGGTGGGTGGCACTTCCCTGCAGAGGTCATCGATGGATGATGGTGGCCTTCCCATTGCAGTAAAGAAACAGCTGCCCAACCTGGAGACAGATACCATCCTCAGGCATCAATAGTTAAAGGTATGAGTGACTAGATGAGGCTTTTCTGTCTCCAGGTTATGGTGGGGCTGGTTTTTATAGTATGGGATCTACTAGCTCCTAAGGGCCTTGATAGTAAAGCTTGGGTTTTCTACATCTTTTATGTTACTGGACTATTGGGCAAGTGAAGGAGAGGACACTGCAGAGAGGTGAGCAACATTCCCATTCTCTGTGGGTCCTGCCAGTATATCGTTGGCTATCTCTTGCCAGACAGGCCACAAGATATATTGCTTAGTTATGCCACATGTCAGGGGTCTGTTTGGCCTGAAAGAGGCTTCATCTCTCCTTCTGTCTCCTTTACCTAATGAAAGGGCCACATCTACTGACTGCTACACATACACACACACACACACGCTGTAAGCACTACATTCAAACCTGGAACTTAGTATCAAAACGACTAAAACGTTAAGGGCATTTATTGGCTCAAGTAACTTAAAAGTCAGTAAGTATCATGTGTTTTAAACAAGGTTGTATATGATGCACCAACTATTTCACCAAAAGCATGGTTTTGTTGTTGTTTTCCTGACTCCCAAGGTTGGCTTTAGTCCAAGGCTGGCAGACTCAAAGTGGCTTTGAACAGCACCTGAGGAAATATGCTTTTTCTTCCACATCCAGCAGGAGGTGAAAACATCTCTCCTTTCCCAGGAGCCCTAGAAACATCTTCTGTTGTTTCATTGGCCCAAACAGGCTATGTGCCCATTGCTGAACTAATCACTATAGCCTGGGAGATGAGTTTAACTGTCAAGATTAAGTTAATCAGACCCTTTATAAGGATTTACATCACTAATTATTTTTGTTATTTTTAAATAAAATATGTATTGATACTTAAACACACTCATCACTTTTAGAATATTTGAATTATTCTAAATTAGAATATAAAAATTTTTAGTTTCCTATTAATTCCATTAAACACTGGGTAAAGCATAACAGACTCACCCGTTTGGTCAAACTATACTGTAAAAAATTTTTGTGGATGGGGGCTGGCCCCGTGGCCGAGTGGTTAAGTTCGTGCGCTCTGCTGCAGGCGGCCCAGTGTTTCGTTGGTTCAAATCCTGGGCACGGACATGGCACTGCTCATCAAACCACGCTGAGGCAGCGTCCCACATGCCACAACTAGAAGGACCCACAACGAAGAATATACAACTATGTACCGGGGGGGATTTGGAAATAAAATCTAAAAAAAAAAAAAAAAAATTTGCAGGCTATAAAAAAAAAAAAATTTTGTGGATGAAGTTGGCTGAAACCATATTCCTTGAAGGTTTTGAAAAACACTATTTTCAAATAGATGCCTGGTTTGCCACAAAGAGTGAGTGGTCTGATCTATGTGAAATCCTGCTTTGATACAGGAGGGTGGAATAGATAAAGTCTCAAAGATCTTTCTCTCTTTACAATGCTAGGAAAATGCATCAGAAACATTCTAATTTCTTCCTACAACAAAACAAATAGTAAAGCCACACGCTTGAAACATCATGTCTTAGTCTTACAGGCTGCTCTAACAAAACACTACAGACCAGGTAGCATGTAAACAACAGAAATTTATTTCTCACGGTTCTGGGAAGTCTAAGATCAAGGCCCCAGCATGGTCACGTTCTGGTAAAGCCCCTCTGCCTGGTTCATAGGCAGCACCTTCTCTCTGTGCCCTCAGATGGTGGAAGTGGCTAGTGATATCTCCGGAACCTCTTTCATAAGGCATGGATCCCATTCATGAGGGCTTCTCCCTTAAGAGCTAAACACTTCCCAAAGCTTCACTTCCTACTGCCATCATCTTTGGGGGTTAGGATTGCAACATACGAATTTTGAGGGGACACGTTCAGACCATAACAGACAGCTTTTCTCCTGTGAGATGACTTGATATTACAGTCTAAGCGAGAAGAGACAGCAGGGGATGGGAATCCGGAGGGAACTGGTTTCTGATCTCTGCTCTGCTACATACGAGCTGGGTGACTTTGGGTAAATCATTTCACCACTCTAAGCCTATTTCCTTACCTGTGAAATGTAGATAATAATATTTACCCTCTTTCTACCTCATTAAGTTGCCTGGAGGATCAAATAAACTATGTTTGAAAGTGCTCTCTAAACTGTAAAGGGCTTTCTAGATGTAAGGTATTCTTATTATTACTATTACTATTATTTGACTGCTCAATTTACCCAAAATAAATTTGTGGCTTGGCCGAGTTATTTAACATCTTTTACTCTCATTTTTTGTTCTTATAAAATGAGGATTTGAACCAGATAATCTCTACATCACTTCCGGCTCAGCTTTATGGTCTTTTTATTGTATTTTTTTTCTGGTGACTATTGAATAACGTTTGCCATTGGACAGAGAGTTAAAGGGGCACGGATTTACAACAGCCAGCTTTGGCCATAATGCTGAGGATCAACTATAGCTTCACCCCAGATGCAGTTCCTTGGAATTTTAATGATGATAATGACAACCAGCGTTGCGTATGTGGTGCCCTGAGCTGGTTTATTTTTTACTTTCAGACTTGGGTGTATACGAGTTTGCAGGTTAGCTTGTGGACATACTTACTGAGAATGTGCCCAACCCAGAGAGTTGATGGGCTAGCCGAGGATATCCAATTTAGTGAGAACTTCGGGAAGAGAACTCACATATATTGATCTTCATGGGGCAGGATTTGCAGTTATTATATTTTTAGTTTTAAAGGAATGACTGAATTAGTGAGAAAATGATCTCCAAAGCTAATGAGGAAGAGTTGCCTTTGATGGTGGGGAGTTTTGAACTATCTCTATGGAGAGGAAAATGAAAGAACAGATCAGAGGGTTAAGACCTTGAAACGGTGAACTATTATGTTTGTGAACTAAAGGAGCGCTATTTGAGAAGTTGGCATATGTGTTCCTTCTACAGCGCTTTTATCTGTTTATATTTTCAGACTAGAAATATGCATTCCTTTGGCAGACATGATGATGATGATGATGATGATGATGATAACTACTCCACGCCGAAGATAATAGCGAAAGTTCATTACTTGCTTATTCTCTGCAGGGCCCTAATCTAAGTGCTTTACATGCATTCTCTTATTTGATCCTAACTTTAATTTCATATGATGGGTATTATTATTATTTTTATCTTTGCATGTGAGGAAATTGAGGCACAGAATGTTTAATTAACACATAGTAAATAAAGCGCAGATCTGGGATTCAAACCCATAGAACACTTAACACATACTTACCCAGTTTGGATATATTGCTTAATGCCACCACCAATAATGTGAATAACCAACCTGACTGATGTTTCCACTATTCTAGACATGCCACCTGTTAACTTATTGGATCCTTATAACAACCCTACCCAGTAGGTACTATCAACACTACCATCTTACTGATATGAAAACTAAAGACCAGAGAGCTAGCTTCAGAGCCTGTGCTCTCAGCTATTATACTATAGCAATAATAATGTAACAAATAGTAACTGAAAACACCTTAAAAATTACAGCAACAAGTACTTATGGAGAGATTTTTACAGGCTAGCCGCAAAATGCTTTCTGCATGTTATCTTTATTATAATTTTATTAGGTGTGAATAGTATTTTTTGTTTAATTTTTTAAAATTTTATGCTTTTTTTGGTGTTGTTTTTGGTGAGGAAGATTGGCTGTGAGCTAACCTCTGTTGCCAATCTTCTTTTTTTTCCTCCCCAAAGCCCCAGTGCATGGTTGTATATCCTGGTTGTAAGTCCTTCTAGTTCCTATATGTGGGACACTGCCACAGTAGGCTTGATGAGCAGCGTGTAGGTCCATGCCCGGGATCTGAACGGGTGAACCCTAGGCCACCGAAGGGGAGTGTATGAATTTAACCACTATGCCACTGGGCTGCCCCCTAGGTGTGACTAGTTTTGTTATTTTTTTAAAGATTGGCACCTGAGCTAACATCTGTTGCCCATCTTCTCTTGTTTTTTTTGATTCTTTTCCCCCAAACCCCCCCAGTACACAGCTGTATATTCTAGTTGTAGGTCCTTCTGGCTCTGCTGTGTGGGATGCCACCTCAGCATGGCTTGATGAGCAGTGTTAGGTCTGTGCCCAGGATCCAAACCAGTAAAATCCTGAGCCACTGAAGTGCAGCGTGCGAACTTAACCACCTGGCCATGGGGGCTGGTCCCAGTGTGAATAATTTTTATCCACATTTTACAAAGGATAAAATTGAGACTTAGAAAAATTAAGAGATGTGCCCATAATCTTTTGAATGAAAGTGTTAGAACCCAGAGTCAAGGCTTTGGAGACTGACGCCAAAGCCTGTGATCTGAACTACAACACGATTTTGAACCATGTTCAGTTCTGGATTGGGGACAGGACATTTTGAAATGTTGGCTCTTTACGACCATAACATTTGCTCATTCATTCATTCAGCAAATGTTTATTGAGCACCTACGTATTGTATACCAAGAGATGTGTCCCCACGGTTTCCTGGGTGGGTTGTAAAATAGTGCACAGTATTTTCCCAACCACAGAAAGCCTCTAGAAGGATGAATAAATGGCAGCAAAGGTGTTTAAACAAATGCAAAGGTAGTTGAATAATGATCATTCTAGACTTGATCTCATAAAATACTTAAATCATCTGATTCCATTTAAAAATATTTAACTTAACAAACAGCAGCAGAAAATCCACAAAAATACATATAAAAACTGATCAGGAGAACTTAATCCCAAATTCTTTCATAAAGACCCCTCTGCCCGGCCACTGCAATAACTACGTCAGTGAAAAATCAAATGAGATTAGCTAGTGCAGTGTTTTGAAAGTATTTAAACAGATTTTTTCACTATTTTACTTGTCTTTCAGGTTCCTGGACCCAATTCCAATGTGTGTGCTGGGGGAGGGGGTTCCCACAAAATACCAAGCAATTCTCAGACGCCAACAGGGTGTCCGAGAATTCAACTCAATTCTGACACTATCTGCCCGGAGGTAGCAAAATAGCATCTGATTGCACAGGGTGAGGCTCAGTCCTACGAGATTGCCCCTACTTTCACTTCAGATGCCAGTTGCAAACCCAAGCTGTTACTTGTGCTGCTTACCAGCCAGCTACAGACCAGAGGTTCCAATAACCCCCTCCAACTCAGGGTGGCAATCACAAATCCAGGCTGTTACCTGTACCTCCGATCCCCTATAAATCAGAGGTTCTCACGACCTCTTCCTTGGGTTTGATTAATTTGCTAGTGTAGCTCACAGAACTCAGAGAAACATTTTACTTTCTAGATTACTGGTTTATTAGAAACTATAACTCAGAAACAGTCAGATGGAAAAGATGCATAGGGCAGGGTATGGGGGAAGTGTATGGAGCTTCCATGCCCTGTCCAGGCACTGTCCCCAATCTTCACGTGTTCACCATCTTAAGCTCTCCTAAGCCAGTTCTTTCGGTTTTTTGTGGAGGCTTCATTCCATAGGGTTGATCGATTAAATCATTGGCCATTGGGAATTGAATTCAATCTCCAGCCCCTCTCCCCTCCCCAGAGGTCAGGGGGTAGAACTGAAAGTTCCAACCCTCTAATCACATGGTTGGCTCCACTGGCAACCAGTCGCATCCCTAGGCACTGTCCCAAATCACCTCACTAACATAACAAAAGGCCCCTTTACCGCTCTCAACATTTAGAAAATTCCAAAGGTTTGGGGAGGTCTGAGCCAGGAACTGTGTACAAAGAACAAATATACAACCATGTCATGCATAAGAACATTTTTCGGTCAATGACAAACTGGATATACGACTGACAGTCCCATGAGATTAGTACCATATAGCCTAGGAGTGTAGTAGGCTAGACCATCTAGGTTTGTGTGAGCACGTTCCATGATGTTAGCATGACTCAATAGCTTAATGACACATTTCTCAGGACTTAGCCCTGTCATTAAGCAACGAATGACTGTATATGAGAAATCTATAAATCACAATATTACAGTGCACCCCCTGGTCTTCGAACATGGATCCTTATAAGCAAAACAATCATAAAAGTCAAAAAGATACAGGCGCGTTACTAGAATCTCATTCAGTCATTAATAACGATCCAGTCCATTATCGCATCACATGAAAATGTCTTCCAGGGTAAGGTCACTCAGGTCTGCAGGCTTCAATTCCATCTTGTCAGGTTCCAAAAGCAGGGGTAGTGTCAGCAACATTATGTCTTTACCCTTTCAGACATCTGGTATAATCGAGCTAAGAGACAGGATCCTTTCCTGCTTTAAGCCTCTTTCAAGGTATTAATGTAATATTGAATTTCCCTCGTTACATAACCTATTTATTCATTCCTTTTTCCATAGCTACTCTTTTTCTCTCTCTCTATACCTAAGTTTTCCACCTTTAGAAGGGATATTAGCTTCAGTCCCTGTGCTGATCTAGATTGCAGGCAGCAACACTAGTCTAGCAAATGCCCCTCAGTCCTCTCCCGTTCACCTAGGGTAGGGCTACACAGGTGCGGAACTAGTGGACTATCTTGATCTCCAGGCAATATAGCTGCTTTCGCTGTTAATCCCCATTTTGCCAGATGGAGTGCAGGCTCATCCTGCCCCATCAGGCCCTTAGGAATTCTCACACACAGGTTAAAAACACAGCTAGTTTCTTACTTAAGAATCATCCCTGTTTCCAGCCCTTGTAGTTGTAGCTCTAGTCCTGTGACCGCTGCATCAGGTAGGAAAAAAAGAGTTGAGGTGATGTGGGAAAGAAAGAATGCCAGCACCATCTTCACTCCCTCTTCCCCAGGTCCACTGGTAAAACAGAGAGATCTATCCAGTGGGGACACTCCTTTAGGCCTACTCATGTTCATGTTGAGTGTGAGCATACTCATGAAAGTGTGTAAACCAACCCTTCATGCTTTTACCCTCCCTGTTTCAGACTATCAATGTTTTAATTGCCCATTTCAATTGTCTATTAAAACTATTACTCTGAGAAGAACATCTCTCTGCCCACTATTGGACATTACGAGCTGTAGAGTGTGTTCCTTGGTTTGAAGAAATGATGCTCAGCGGTCCAAATTGGTACAGTATCTTCTGTTCTGGTTCTTTTATAAAACTCTGAACATTTGCATCTACCATTGGGAAAGCAAAGCCCAGCCTAGAGTCAGTGTCTATTCTTGTCAGGACTCATTTTCCTTTATGGTTATTGCTCTTTGTGTCCTGCCCAAGAAATCTTTGCTTAACTCAAGGTTGCAAAGACATTCTCTTCTGTCTATGTTTTCTTTTAGAAGCTTCATGGTTCTGGGTTTTTTGTTTAGGTCCGTGATCCATTTAGAATTAATTTTTGTGTATGGAGTGAAATAGGGATTCAGGTTTATTATTATCTTTTTCATACAGCTATCTAGCTATTCCAGCATCACTTGTAAAAAAGATGTCTTTACCCCATGAACTTGGTACCGTGGTGAAAAATCAATTGATCTTACATGAGAAGGTCTCTTTCTTGACTCACTTTTCCATTGATTTGATATTCTATGTTAGTACCACACTGTCTTTATTATTGTGGTTTATAATAAGTCTTGGAATCAAGTAATATAAGTCCTCCAACTTCTTCGTTTCAAGATATATTGTACTATTCTAGATCTGTTGTATTCACATAAGGTTTAGAATTAACTTGTCAATTGGTTTGAATAGCATGCTGGAATTTTGATAGGGATTGCATTGAAGATATAGATAAATTTTGGAAGAATGGGCATAGAAACACTATAGAATCTTTCAATAAATGAATATGATATACCTATCCATCTATTTATGTCTTTATTAACTTTTCTCTACTGTGTTTTGTAGTATTTGGTATAGAGTTCTTGCATGTTTTCATTAAATTTTTTCCTAGGTATTTGATATTTTTGGTACTATTGTAAACTGTATTTTTTAAATTTTATGCTCCAATTGTTCATTGCTAGCATATAGATATGAAATTGACTTTTAAATATTGACCTTGTATTCTGTAATCTTATTAAATTCACTCATCAGTTATTGTCAATTTTTGTAGATTCTGTAGAATTCTCTATGTACACAATATATTGTCTGTAAATAATTCCAGTTTTACTATTTTTTCAATATTTATGTCTCTTGTGTATTTATCTCCCTTTATTGAACTAGTTAGAACTTCCAATATAACGTTGAAAAGAAGCAGTGAGAGTAGTCATATTTGACTTGCCTTTAATCCAAACTTTGATCATTAAATATGATGTTAGCTATAGGTTTTTCTTAGGTTCCTTTATCAGGATGAGGAAATTCCCTTTTATTCTCAACTTGCTGAGAGTTTTTATCAGAGATAGGTATTGTCAATATTTTTTCTGCTTCTACTGAGACAATCTTTTTTTTTTCTCCCATTGGTTTTGTTAATGTGGTGAATTATATTGACTGATTTTCAAATGTTGAGCCAACTTTCCATTCCTGGGATAAACTCACTTGGTCATGATGTCTTTTCTTTTTTGTATATTTCAGGATTTGATTTGCTAATATTTAGTTAATGATTTTTATAACCATCTTTAGGAGGGTATTGCTCTGTAACTTTCTTCTCTTACATCTTCATCAGATCTTGTTTCAAGATTATGCTGTCCACATAAAATCAACTGGAAAATATTTCTTTCTTCTCTGCATGCTGAAATAAATTTTTGTAGGAGTAGTATTATTTCTTCCTAGGTTGTTTGGTAGAATTCACTACTAAAGTATTCTGGACCTGAAGTTTTGTTTGTGAGAACATTGTTTATTGTGTATTCAATAAAAGAAATGGGTTTTATTTATCTAATGTCTATCATATAACTAATTACCACAAACTTAGCAGCTTAAAACATCACCTATGTATTATCCCACATTTTCTGTGAGTCAGGAACGCAGGCATGGCTTAGCTAAGTTCTCTGTTCTCTGCTTCAGTCTCTCACGAGGGTGCAACTGAACTGTTGGTCAGGACTGAGGTCTCGTCTGCAGTTGGGCTGGGGAAAGATCTACTTCCAAGCATATGTGGTTGTTGATAGGATTTAGTTCCTTTCGGGGAATATGGGCCTCATTTCCTTGCTGGCTGTTGGCTGGAGGCTCCCCTCAGTTCCTTGTCATGTGAGCCTCTGTACATGGCAACTTCAACAAAGCCAGCAAGGGAGAGTGTCTACAGAGGGAGTCCATTAGCAAGACATGAGTTACAACTTTATGTAATATAATCACGGAAGTGACGTCCCATCAACTTTGACTTATATGATTAATAAAAGCAAGTTGCACGTCCCACCTACTCTTAATGGGAGGGAGTTACATAAGGGCATGAATACTAGGAGGTGGGGATAATTGTTAAATAATTGTTAGTCTGCCCACCACGTATAGGGCTATTTTAGATTTTTTATTTATTTCTATGCCAATTTTGGTAAGTTGTGTTTTTCAAAGAATTTTCCCATTTCATCTAAATTATCAAATTTATTGGCATAGACTTATTAATAGTATCCTCTTATTTTTTAAAGATATTTGTCATGCTGTCCCATTTTTCATTCTTGATTTTAATGATTTGCATTTTCTCTCATTTTTCTTCTATATCAGTCTTGCTGGGGGTTTATCAATTTTATAAATCTTTCAAGGAATCAACTTTTGACTTGGTTGATTTTTCTCTATGGTTTATCAATTTTCTAGTTCATTGATTTCATCTCTTATTTATTGTATTGTTGCTTTGTACTTACTTTTAGCTCAATTTGCTCTTTTTCTAGCTTCCTTAAGTAGAAGCTTAGATCATTGATTTTAAACTATTTTTATTTTTTAATGTAAGCAAAATTTTAAAACTATGTGATTCTGTGAATACATTACTAGGGCCTCTCACAGGGCTTTGGAAAGTGTCTATGAAATTGAGACACCCTGAAGCTTAAGCTTCATTAGGTTCACAATAATCCACCTCTTCTATTATCACACTTTATTTATTTTAAGAGGCAAATTTTTTCCACATTTTAACATCGCTGAAAAAGGAATATGTCTTATAAGCTATGGCATTGTATAATTGCTGTCAGCCAGGCAGAAGTCATGGCAGAGTCATCATTGCCTGCGTATGCACAAACTTGGTTATGGCTGCTCATATTGTCATCATTTCAGTTGAGTCATATGGACTTTTGGTACCTATGTTGAGTTTCAGTGTTAAAATATTATAAAAATGATTGCATTATGATTCAGCACTGAAACCGAAAGCTAGCATATGTTCAGAAAAGCAAGAAAAGACAGTAAAGTGTAATGTTAATGAAGCGAATGTTAAAGGAAGACTGCTCACAATTTAATGTTTTCTTGTAAAGCAACAACTAATTTATTTCATTGTATTTTCCTTTTTATGCATGCACAACAGTGATTTTGGAGAAGAGCTATGTCCAAATTATAGCTAAGGTGAAAATTTTAAGTGATGAGAAAGCCTTGAGTCATAGTTTAATTGTCAGTATCTCCTTTTCTCTGATGTATCTTACAGTTGACAATGCCTCTGATTTGGTGGAATATATGCACGTCATTTAATTCTCACATAAATGCCCATGAAGTTGCGTACTGTTATTTTATTATCCATTTTTAGAGAGAGAAAATTTAGGCAGTGGAGGGTTAACTTGCCCTAGGTCACACAGCTGGTAGGTGGCAGATCTGGGTTTAGAATGTGGGAGTCTGGGGCTTAGGTCTATGCTCTTTACCACACATTATATTGCCTTAATACTTGAGCGGAAGGGAGGAGCTGTTTCTCTTTTGAGATCCTCATTGACTAAAAAATGCCAGATTTTCCAGACAACTATTGTTCTTGTCCATCTCTTCCCCGAAACTCTTCATTAGTTCACCATCACCCATGGATAAAGACTAAACTTCCTAAAATCCAAAGCCTTCTGTGATCTAACCTCAACCAACTCGTGCATGACTCATGCTTTCCAGCAACGCCAACCTATTGTCTCATATGTCCATACCCAGCAGGTTTCTTGTCCTAGCCTAATATTTAATTGATCCACATTTCATTCTTAAACGACTTCAGCTATTTTTTTCTTATCTGAAGTTGTTCATATTAACCCCTTGTGCAAAAAATAGTTGACATAGTAGGCCTAATGGTCATCTTTGGAAAACCCTGCTTACAAGGTGGTCCCTTGGCTAGCATCTGGAAATTCGGCTTTTGGGAGGGTTCTAATCATTTCTAAAACTGATAAGAGTGATTCAACTCTTTATGCAAATGTTATGGCTTATGCTAATCACCCCTTTTCCTTCTGAGAGTCTGGAATATTTGTAGATTCTAGGCGAAGGATGCCTACCTGAGTATTCTCAAGGAAAAACCCTGGGCTCTGAGTCTTTAACAAGCTTCCCTGTTTGGCAATAAGTCACATGTGTCGTCACAACTCATTGCTGGGAGAATTAAGTTCATCTTGTGTGACTCAGTTGGGAGAGGACTCTTGGAAACTTATTTGTGGTTCCCCCCTGAACCCTGTGCTTCTTTTCCCTTTGCTAATTTCACTTTGTATCTTTTCACTGCAATGCATCATAGCTGTGAGCATATGTTGAATTTCTTCTAAGTCTTCCTAAAGAATAATAAAAGCTGGGGGTAGTCTTGGGGACCCTGAACACACTCCCTCTGCTTTTCCTATGCTTTTCCCCTTCCTTCTTTACCTGGACAACCTATTCCAGGAAACCACCTCTGAAGCTTTCCTACACCACCCTGCTGCATTTGGTACTCCTCCTTGGAATTACTGTGATATCCTGGGGCTGTGTCCATTGTTACACTTATCACATCATTTTATAATTACTGGGACATTGTCTTCAGTCCTATAGACTGTGAGATTCTTGATGGCAGAAACTATGTTATATTCATCTTTGTATCTGCACACCTGTCACATGGTGGTGATCAATTAATGTGTGTTGAATACATGAACCCGGGGCCAGTCTAGGATAGTGTTCTGATTGTTAGTAGCATCCATAATTAAAATAATTGAGACGGAAGTTTGGAATGGGCTTTGAGAATTCATTTTTTTCCCTTACTTATCTTTGCCTACACAGTGAGTTATTAAATTGTTTCCTCATTAGATAGACACTTAGTAAACACCTACTGAGTATTTTATATTAGATGGGGGTTTCAGGTATCAGAAAAGAGAGGAAAGATAAGAGGTCTGACTTGATGTTAAGAAAATTAACTTCAGCTTTGTCATTCTACAAAATGGTGCCAAGGATACCTGCTCTTCTAAACCCACAGTCATGATGAGAAATAGAGTAGCCTAGGGTGATGCTTTGAGAGAAGGTGCTAGTCAATTCCAAGTATTTATCAATAACTTATGCTTCATTAATTCCAAAGAAAATGCATCTATCTTCTTTTGTGGATTACTCCCTGGCTAGAAACTTATATTCTTGTTCTGGTGCAATTCATTTCTTTATACATTCATAAAGATGGTATTTAGATTTATTTTTTCCTTCATTCATTGTTTGCTAATGCCTTACTGTTCCCTCCCACAGTTGTATAATCAGCTTGCTATTTTTAATACTGCTTTTCTGACAAAACCAAGTCTAAGCTTTAACAGATACATTTTCATATATTGGAAGTTGCCTCAATGATTCACTCTGCTATGAACTGAATATATTATACATCTTTTTGATTGTTCTTACTCTTAAACAGGATATTGGGTTTCCTGAGATGTGATTTTTCAAGTTAAAATTAGAACTAGGAATAGATAGCCTCCTTTTGGGGGATGAGGGGGCTGTACAGCAAGGAGTGGAAGTTGTTGGCAACTTAGGATAGAAATAGTTTCAGCTGAGCTCAGCCAGCATCGTAATTATATCTTATAGTCTCTATTCACAGTGTGGATGAATATGTGGGAATGACTGGTATGGAACTGATCAATGTCTGCATCCTTCAGTTTATGAGGACTTAAGCTGATCTCAGTCTGTTCAAAATAACCTTCTTATATGCCCTCCACAAGTCATTAACAACCGTTATTCTGTCAAGGAGAAAAGAGAGCGTGGGATCCTGCTTTTGGTCACGTAAGGCTCACGGAATTAAACCCATCTATATCATTGCTTAGCTTTTCTCTTCATTTTGGCTTCTGTACAAATTTTCCCTGAATCATATATAATTTTAAAACTTAATATATGTGATACATGGGAATATTTTGGATTATTGTTTTAATATTAGCAAAATCCTATATTTCATAATAGGAAGTTGAGATTAAGGCTGAGTTATTCAGACATAAACTTGTAAAGAAACTCCTGAGAAAAATCTTTTTTAAAAAACATTATTTGATTTTTTGCATTGCTCAAGTCTTATTTAATTTTTACCAAGATTAAAAAATATCTATGTCTAAATCAAGTCTATCATCTAAATGATAGAAGAAAAAATCCACAGAGGCTAAAAAGTAAAATCACGTTGGAAGGAATTGACAGCCTCACTCCCAGATGTTCTTCTTCTCACGCTCTCTCCTTCTCTCTCTCTCACTGAAATACACCATAGGATCCTTAAATTATCTGTTTTCTAATCACAGACTTTTTGCCTCTTTAAAAATACAAAGTCAGTATACTTTTGGTAATGCTTTGATTTTAAATTTTGAGATAGTTTGGTTTTTTTCTTCTTTTCCTAGATCTATGCACTTGCCCACAGTTTAGTTTTATTCTTCTGTCTAAAGCTATTGAAAGATGCATAAGTGTTATAGTTTAGTAGAGCCCTTTTCAGATATATTTATTCTGATACAGTTTTCATTACTTACTGTTGTACCTAAGTCCCACCTCTAAGATGTTTCCTTTATAAAAGAAACAACTTCCTAAAATTTTGATAATGCAACACAAAACCACAGTTTTCCATCAGAACTAGAACTAAACCAGACTTACAAATTGTGTGGTGAGGAGAATACAGCATGAGTCGAATGATGCCATCATTCTTCTTCCTTACTTCTACTATTTCTTTTCACGTTGCCATTGCTCAACTCGGTAAAGAAGCAGGAACAAAGACCTATTTGATTAGCATAGTTTCTCTTCTACAGGAAAACAGCTAAACGTTCAACATCTTAGTGTGAAAATAACTATTGGAGGAACAAAAGAATCAAATGAGAATCTCTGACTCACATTTGAAGAAATATTTTACCAAAAAAGTTCAAGCTGCATTATTAATAGGAAGCTGATTTCTTTCTGATCCTAAACACTAGTCTGTGAACCAATAAAGATTATTGTAACTATTGTTACCCCCTACCCCAAGATTTCTCATCCCAGCCTTTGCATTTCTGGTTTCTTATCAGAATTCCAACCCTCCGAGGCAGATCGTGCGCACTGACAGCTTCGGGAAACTGAGCAGCATCAGAACATATAATAGCTGATTCTTGCTCTCATTGAGAATGAAAAGTTACCGTATGAGAAAGATCGTTTATTTTAAAACAACTATTTAAAACAAATAGTCATATTTTCCAGAACATTCTCGTTTGATAATCATCCTTTTTCTACGGTTGCATATATTTATAAGTGTTGGAAAAAAAAAGACGGCATTCGCAGAAGACTAATTGAACTGTAGTGATTTGCCTCTTTTATTAGGGTAGTCAATTTACTATTTTTCACCACCTGTTTTATTAACATAGGTCTTATGTTACATGTTGCTTTAATCCCCTTTATTAAGACTAGCTGAAAGGTCTTGTCGTTATTTATTGTTTCAATGCCTCAGGTTCCATGTTTTGTTCTGAATTTTCGATGCCAACTTCTTTTGACATGAAACTGAAATATTGTTGTTTGGGTAGATGTGCGAATGGGTCTAGGGTGGGTGTTTCATATAAAAACAATCACAGAAAATCAGTTGTGTGAGCAAATTCTATCTTCAGGCAAAATAACACTTTTGCTGCAAATGATACCCCACCGTAAATGTTCTCTGATCACAGCTTTCTCTGGGCTAATGTGGTCCTTTCTCATGGCTGCCCTCCCCTTCATGCCCCCAACTTCAATAAAACTAGGCATACTATTGTGCAAATGGAGAAATGCACATACTTCTCCTTTCCAGAGTCACTTTTATCGAAAAGGGAATACGCCACAAACTGTTTTACCACTTTGACGCAGCTTCTGTACAGAAGAAAGAGTTAACTCCTCGGTCTGCAGCTGATCCGTGCTTAAGCAGTTCACTGGGGCATCATGGTTATAAATGTGATAGAGTTTCCCAGGAGTCTTGCATGATTTTATACTATTTTTCATAAATAAGTAAAAATGCATCAGAATGCATTCCCACTTTCCGAGGAATGCACAATTAAAGAAAGCGGAGAAAAACAAGACCCAGGATCTGGGACTCTGGCTCCAGCCCTGTGGAGGAAAATGCATTCACTGTTTTTTTTTTTGCTTTTGCTTTCACCAGTCCTCTGACTGAGTAATGACAATAGTTCAGTAGGAAAGCGTACAGAAAGAAAATAATGCCCCAGAGCACATCAGTAGTAAAAGTAATTAGTTCATTGTTAACATCAGGGTGCTGTTAACAAGCACACAGGCCCTGCTCTCTGGCTAAGCTGCCACATATTATGATAGTCACCTCCAAAATAAAAATTATTTTCTGCAGAAGGAAGGAGAGTGGAGATTACAAGCTTGGAAGAGACTAAATTTGGGGATCGAAGATATTTTTCAAAAGCATAATCAGAATCCACAAATGCAGCCTCGCCTCCTAGATCTGGTCATTATGCACCACATGTGTATTCAAAGCATGCGTGCTTATGAGACACACAGAGACACCGAGAGAAAGAGAGCAGGAGCGAGCTGGCGAGTGCGGGAGATTGAGCAAAAACCATTATTATACACAGCACCTAGGGAACACAAGATCTAATTGGAGAATCAATAACTGAAACCCCATTTTAAATATTCTGCTCTATTAATTCTTCAGGTTAATAAAAACTGCCCGCGTGATGATATTTTGGGATATAGATATTCAGAGTTGGATTACTTTTGACAAGAGCGTAAGGATTCTATTCAAAGCTGATTTTCCCCCCTTTTGTTCACTGAGGACCTGCAGAATCTAAGATAAAAATGGCAGTTGTCCTGAGGGCACCCTGAGGCATGTCATTAAAATCGGAATTTGATCCTCTTTTCATGGTTACTTGGGACAATCAAGCACAGGAAACCTGAAAACTCATCAGTTTTCCAAAATATGACATGCCCTTGACTCTGTCAGTTTGACTGCCATATAGCAGCCCTGGCTATTTCAAAATCCCTTTAGATGTCACTCTGTCTTCAAGAATGCATGCCGCAGACCTCGTGTGAGAGATGAGACACTTGGTGGGTCCTCCGGGCACCTTTGCCCCGTTAGAGCGCTCGCTTTTCTGTTTCCCATCAAAGAGAAATTCCATCAGAGTCTTCCAGTAAAAGGCCGGGAAAAGGTTTGTGTTTTAAAAGGAATGAAGCAATTTACTAATTGTAATTAATGTTAATCTGAAAAGTGTTTTCAATCTACTTGTTCAAGCATTCCAGGTAATGGGTTACTTTGGTTTGTAAAGCAGCAAGGGTGTGGTAGATTCAGGGACCACAGAGAATCTTGGAGATAATTTGTTGCCATATAAAATTATGTGGCTTACTATTTTCCATTTGTTTTTGTTTCTTTGCTCTGATTTTTTTAAATTTTAATTTCAACTGATAAAGGCTGTCTTCATTTTACTGTTAAATTAGGCAAAGTTGGAGACTCCACAAAGCCAGAAATCTCACCAGCTTGGGTTGCTAGAAGAATGAAATGTGTATTTCGCAAGGCAATCTTCAGGAACGAAAGTTTTCTTTTAACTAATAAATTCTTAAACGAATCTGTGAACCAAGACACCTTCTCACCTTCTATCCTAACACTTGTTTTTCCAGGATGAATGGCAGAGAGACTCCCCATCTTTGAGCCATCTGTATTGCTTCGACCCGAGAGACATGTGAGCATTCCCAGCAGAGAGACTAGCTTATCATGAGGAAAGGCCAAAATTCTAACCTCAGGGCAAGCAGGAGGCTTTCCCAAGTAGGGAGCATGTGTTTAGCTATTTTCCCGCATACCTTAAAACTAATTTTTCTTTCTATAAAAGCGAAAATAAGAAAAGAGATTTGTCTACTGAACTTTACCTGCCCACTAAAGCCAGCTGCATTTTGATGAATGTTGCCTGTTGCAAGTACTGTCAGTTCAAGACTGTACAAGCAGCAGCCGTGTGACTGGCCAGTGTGCACTACAGACTGAAAGTAATTCAGCCTTGCTGGCAGGTCCAGGAAATTCTTGTTGTGTTTGGATCTTATATTTGGGATAGTTCTCTGCTTACGTAGAATTTTACTTAATGGAGCTTTGGTTGGTTAATGCTATTGTAACGACCTGAAATTTCTATATGAGTGTAACTCCTTTGTTGCTATTAATCTCCTACTCTACCTGTCACATAATAAAATTCACCTTTGGCAGACATGCTTAGTAAGACCCATTTCCGCAAATCATGTCATTTCATAGGGTCAGCTTGTTAGAACTTTCTGTCAGACTATATAGTTCCAGTATCAAGTTAAATAATGTGTACAGAAAAGCAAGTGAGCAAGGTCTTATGCAAATCTTTGATATTGTTTCTTGTTGTTAACCAACTGTTTCATGTAGGCTAATCAATTCGTCTTTTACTTTGCTTTGTTCTATGGCTTTGCATATGTTTCCCCTCCCACCCGGGATTCCTTTTCTTTTCTCTCCCCTACATAGAAGGGGGAAAATCCAGCTCTAAAATCCACCCCTGTTAAAAGCTTTTCCTGATACATTCAACTTGACAAAGATCACTCATGTGTGCTCCTTCTCATTTTGTCATCGGTGTGATATTATAGCTCATAGTTCATTATTGCAGAAACTTGAATATTTTGTAGGTTAACGAATGTGCCCCCAACCCCAAAGGAACATCCTGTCGTGTTCCTTCTGTGGCTAGGTGTTAGCAGTATGAAGGGACTGCAGTGGATCAATTAGCCCTCCTGCGTGTATTTCTTGATAAACTCTTTTCTCTTGTGGGCGTGCTATTGTACACAAGCAACCGAGGCCGCCATCTTCTTTTCTCTTATGTTCTGTAGGGCACATAATATAGTGCCTAGCACAACTCAAAAAGTTCTTATAGCTCAGCAAAGTGGTATTGTGCACTAACTATATACAAAGTACTTGAGGTAACATGATGATGAAGGCATGCCACTCTCTGGTGGTCACTTAGATACTACATCAAGGGTGGGTAAACTATACAGCCCAAGGGCCAAATCTGGCCTGCCATCTATCTTTTTTAAATAAAGTTTTATAGGTACTGAGGTAAACTCCTTCACTTCCATATCATCTGGCTGATTTTGTGCTACAATGGCTGAGTTTGATAGTGACCACAAGACCACCACATGGCTCACAAGACTGAAATATTTTTTATCTGGCCCCTTATAGAAAAAGTTTGCTGAGCCCTGAACGAAATCTGTGCATAGACCATAGTAAGAAGACGATTATTGGCTTAAAGTGTGGTGAAGACTTTCAGGTTGGCAAAAATCAACCCAAATGAACTATTCACAGAAATTTATACAAATGTACAGTCTTAATTTTAAAAGACAGTTTCTTTCTACAAATAAATATTTAGAAACTTGTATTTTCAAAGGGAAAAAACCCTCAAAAAAAAAAAAAAAAACCCAAAGCCTAGAGAATTGGGATTACTATTCCTCAAATCTACCTAGAAGCTGACACTTACCAAGCACTGTTTCTCTAACTGCCCGTCAGGTACTCATTTTATTTATTTATTCAACAAATATTGCTGAGGACTTGCTTCGTTCCAGGTGTTGATGCGGCAGATTCAATAGTAAGCCAAAATGGAAGTAGATACTTTCTTTCCCATTTCTTACACGAGAAAACCGAGTCTCTGCAATAAATGGCGTAGCGAGGACTAGAACCAAATCTCCTGATCTTACGTTCAGTGTGTTCAAGTCAATAGTCATTACCATGAGAGACACAAATTGGAAAAAAAATTATACAGATTCATTACAAACATCATTTTTCTCTCCGACATAACTGTATTGGTTACTGATACTTATTTTTTCAAGTAAGTTTTCAAATATGAGATAATCTAAGAGGCAATCTAAGTGTGACCCTGGTACTTAGATTTATTACCTGTAGGAACATGGTTTCTCCAAACCTCAATTTCCTCATCTGTACAAAGGAGGTATGTAATATTGAACTTTTAGTTTATGGAAGGTAATTTGGCAGAATACCATGTGCTGAAACTAAGAATCAAAGTCCTGAGCAGTTTAGGGTTAAAAATCCTAATTTTTAATTCCTATACTTACAGAATCTCTGCCTGGCATCAAGTAGAGCATATTTAAATATGGATTCATACATTTACTAACAAATATTTACTGAGAGCCTACTATACGTAATCCAGCCTGGCGCTCCTGTTTTCTAGCCTGTGACCTATCCTGCTTAACTGTGAATCACACTTTTCTTCATCCTAAAAAATAGGGAGGGGGCCAGCCCTGTGGCCAAGTGGTTAAGTTCGTGCACTCCGCTTTGGTGGCCCAGGGTTTCACCAGTTCGGATCCTGGGTGCGGACATGGCACCACTCATCAGGCCATGTTGAGGCGGCGTCCCACATGCCACAGCTGGAAGGACTCACAACTAGAAAATATACAACTATGTACTGAGGGGATTTGGGGAGAAAAAGCAATTTAAAAAAGAAAAGAAGATTGGCAACAGTTGTTAGCTCAGGTGTCACTCTTTAAAAAAAAACAGGGAGAAACAATACTGGTCTAACAGAGTTGTTGGGAGAATTGACATAAAACATGTGAAGAAAGCAATGTGTCTACTTTGAACTAGGGGAGCAAGATATGTTAGTCTCCTTTCTTCTGTCTGTATCCTCTTGAATCTTAAGGTCTAATCAGGGTAATATCACTACAATACTAAGAAGCAAATGAAATTGTAAAAATATGAGAGAGAAGAGAATGGCTGTATTTCTTTCATTTTTTTTGTTTTCTGCTTTATCTCCCCAAATGCCCCCTGATACATAGTTGTATATCCTAGTTGCAGGTCCATACTAGTTGTGGTATATGGGACGTCACCTCAACGTGGCCTGACGAGCGGTGCCATGTCCGCGCACAGGATCCGAACCCTGGGCCGCTGCAGTGGAGTGCACGAACTTAACCACTCGGCCAAGGGGCCGGCTCCAAATGGCTGTATTTCTTACTCTGCCCAGGCACACAGTGAAAATGGTCATACCTTCAAGGTGATGACATTGATGAAAATGGCAGGAAACTACATCTGATGAAAATCCGTTAGCACATCCCATAAAAAATTCTGTGTCTTTGCCCTGGTTTGAAATTTCAAGACAGAAGAGAATTCCTTTTATCACTTCAGTCTCCAGGAGTGATTGGACAAATTATACATAAAAATAATATTTAAGGGTGAGGTAATTATTCTAGTAACTTCGGAGAACTATCTCGGTACTAAAAGAAACATTCTCTTATCTTTTCTTAATTCTGAAGTCTAAACTTCTTTAGTGCCAGTCCGCTTTAAAATCAGATGACACCGCTGCTGGTTGTCATTCCATGATGTTAGAGAAAGCGTTGAACACTTAATGAATTCAGGGGTGTGTTTCTAGTGATGAGAAGTGCTGTCTTGTGTTAACAGTGTCAGTTCGAGAGAGACTTGAAGGCACGAAAGACTATGTTTATGTAGGTGCTCTTTCATGTCGGGTGCTACACTTATTGCTTTTGATTAAGACGTATGATTGAGTTACTGGATATGACATTTGTTGAGAGAAGGAAGATTACCGCGGGTGAGGTGCAAGAGAGTGAAGAATGAGGTGGTGGATGAAGCGTGAACGAAAGGCTACATGCACTGATGTCTTGTTTATTTGATTTAGGAGTTTGAGATAGAATTAATCTATTTCATTTTCCAGCGTGTTAGGAGAACTATCTTAAAAATATACTTTTCAATACATAATCAAAACATATCAAAACAGACTTGGGAAGTAAGTTGGTTTTGGCTGTGTAAGACTGTGTGGTGGGGGGGATGGGGATGAGAGTTGGGGACATTCTTAGAAAAGCTTAAACTGTTTTCACATGTATTATTCTAATTATATTTGCAATACTCCAGTGCAATAGGTAAAGCCAGATTTTTTTTTTCCTATAAAGTTTCAACGTTTCAAATGAAAACCCATTTTATCTGTTATTTTTCTGGAACACTGTGAATGCAAACCAAACTCATCATCTCTGAACACAGAAATTAAAGAATGAAATGGACTATAAACTGAAGCTGAACAATCTAATTTCACTGTTGCAGTTAATATGGTGAGAAAAACCTCAAAACCATGGACATTTAAAGGGCAGAAAATAAATGCAATGTTTGAGGTTGAATTCTCTAAATAGCACCTGGATTTTGGCAGCTGAAAACGATGCTGGAATTCACAATGAAGAACTGAAATTCTCCCAGAACTAATCATGCTCTGAATGTACACGCTGTCTTTCTCCGACTATGTATTTGCTAATTCCGCTTTGCTAAAGGATAATTGCCTCCATTCTACAGATGGAGAAAAAGGAAAGAGTGGAGTTCTAAACTGTCCTGATTTATAAAGTGATTCAGCGGCAAGATCAGAAACAGAAACCTGGATCTTCTTACTCTCAGACTGGAGCTCTATTTACTAAACCAAATTCCCACTCTCTGGTCCATTCTGAATCCTTTTGTTTATTTGCATCTACAGAGTGGAACACAAGTGGCCGAATAAGCCCTAGCATTGGGGTTATTAGTGCTCTTCAACTGGCCTGGGCTGGCTTTTCCTTCCCCAGGGGCTGACCACCCCAGAGGAGACCTTGTGTCTCCTTCTGTTTTCTGATCAGGGCTATCCACCCGAAGCAGCCTAAAAGCTTCATTGTGTTTTAGAATGCATTATAAAATGACTAAATATATCTATTTACATTAGAAAACATTTTTTAATAGAATCTGCTTTTTAACTATGTGCATCTTCCTGTTATAAAATTTTAAAAGAAGCAAAGTTGGAACAAAATAAAATTCTGTAGTTCACTAGGAAATGTTAACTCCCGTTAAGAACAAAATAAAACAAACATCTTAATTTTCATTTTTAACTGGTTCAGATGGTTTTCCTTCTTGGTTTAAAGTGGAAAGGTTTGACTGTATATTTGCATGTGTGTGTGTGTGTGGATGTGTGCGTATGTCTGTATCTATACATACAGATATGTTTACAGAATCAAAGAAAATATTCGCTCTTTCCCACTCTCCATGATTACTACTTCTTCTCTATTTTTCTAGGTTATAGTTAAGAGAATGGTGTTGCTAGAAATGTGAGAGGGAGGACAGTAAGTCTGATAGTGAACTTTCCTGTTGAATCCCAGGGCACAGAAACGAGCCCTAATAAAAACTCCATTTTTCCTGCTCTCCCACACAAGGTAATTTAAAATTGCATTCATTTTAGGATTTCTATTGAAACATACAGAACCAAAGGCCTGAAACTGTCTATCAGAACAGCCTGGAATTTAGCAATGCCAGCCTTGCTCAAATGACTGCCTGACTCACTGGGACCCCTGATCAAGTGATGCGCCAGAGGGCATGGACGGAATCTAATATGTAGGCAGCCTATTGATTCTTTAGATTACCTCCTTGGGAAACTAATTATTGTCTAATTTTTATATGGGTGAATTTTTATATTTAAAAAACTTACCCTTTTTTTGTCAACAAGAGAAATATTAATTTTGATCCTCAAAGTTCTTGTCTCCGATTTTAAAGGGATATTGCTTTAGATCTCCATCCTTTATGGTACCAATAAGCTAGTGGAAATGGTGGCAAATAATTCCCATAGAAAGTAGTTAAAGAAGATCAAACATAACCTTCACTGCAGATATAGAAGTGCCTATTTTTCTTTACTCAAAAAAAATCCTGACTTGGAGATGCCCTTTTCTTTCAGAGAGCCAACATATTCTTTTCTTCTTTCACTAATATTTACACAAAAATAAACTGTCTTTTATTGTCCACTACAATTGAATGTGAACTTTGATAAATAGCAGATTTCAATCACAGGCCAATATGTTTCATTAGTACATTCTTAACCAGCCATCATAAAAGCGTAAATAATACTATATGTTTGGTCACTGGAGAAGGAATATTTTTAATAAATTATGAACTTTTAATAAATGGGATTGCTAAGAATTTTAACATAGTTTAATCTTCCTGCAGTGCATTCAGCTGAATGGCGTTAACAAATTAGTACTCAACTTCGATATTTGAGGGGTGATTTCATTCTTCAGCCATGAGCAGAGATTTAAAAATATTTAAGAAAGATTATTCTTTGAAGTGTATTTCATTTACCTTTCTTTTAAATATATAAAAAACAAAATTTTCACTTAGCTTGTTTGTGCCTTTGAAATTTCGGAATGCTTACATTTTACCTGCAATGTCATATTACTATTCCTGTTAGAGTTTTCATGACAGAAATAACTTAGAACATTGGCTGGAAATGTTGTCATGAAGAACTTTATGCTAACGTGGTTATTGGGTAATGAGGGGTTTGTAAACCGAGTCAGAGCATGTAATTCTCATAGGTTGCTCTCTATCTAGATTTTATGACTTTAAGTACTTCATGATCAGTAAATAATAAATTCAATTTACCGGATAGAAGTTTTGTCACTTAGAAATACTCACTTGGAATATATATTTCTTAATTGGCATCAATGGCACATTTCCCAGGAAGCATAACAAAATGGATCATTTAATAGATGCCCAATCTCTCCATCCATCTATCTATCAGTGTGGCACATGATGTTTTGACTTTAATATGGTAATTATCTCAGGCTGACTTCAGAGCAGGAAGCTGCCTCCCACACAGCGGTGCTTAATTACTTTAGACTTCAGCTTGCCAAGTGAAAAATTGACTGTTTTTTTGCACATTGCATGGAATTGAAATGATTTCATTGTCATTTCAGTTGAAATACATCCTGACATCAGCATAGAATCATGGGAAAGATAATGCAAAATTTCTCTGAAATTCTAAAATGGTCTGAAAGCTGCCTTATTTTTTTATGAAGCTGCATTTCATTTTCAGAATGTTAATGAAGATCCTCTTCATCTTGAGAGAAGTAAACTTTGAGGAATTCACTTCTGTGAGCGCATTCCAATGGCAATTCAATAAAAGGGCAACATTGTTAGGGAGCTACAATTGAATGTGAACTTTGACAATTAGGGGGCAGAAGAGCCACTGAAGTTGGTGTTGACATAATTAGTGTAAAAATTGTTTGCTTGGGCACATAACTAATAAAATAAAAGTGATGATAACTGCCCCATTCAGAAAATTTTAAAAAGTGCATCTTGATGCAGATTCTGCATAATGATACCTTTAATGTGCTGCTTCATGATATAAATTAAGCATTTGTACAATAAAGTTGTAAAATAAACCTAGGCTGTCTTTGTGTTGAAATTTATCAACATTGCTTTTTTTCTTCAGATTTCAGCTGTCAATCACATGCTAGTAATTGAATAATTTTTAAGAAACCAAGGGAGGATGTCATGAATAAAATGTCCACAAAAATGTGCCATTGGATAGAGGGGGAAAGGAATGTGATGAGGGAAGGCATTGTATCACAGAGCAAACCATACTGAGCTCTCACATTCGCCAGAAGAACTGGGCGAGTAGCAATGACACCTTTGCCATGTAAACCGCAGGGGAAAGTAATTAAATTTAACAGAAGCTGCCCTTGATTTAAAGCCACAGGGGAAGTAATTAAATTTAATAGAAGCCACAACTTCTAAACAAAGATATATGGTATTTCTATCACCAAATGCTACCTTATTTTTTTCAAATGTGCCTATAGCTTCCAGAGGCCTACTTACAGAAACCGGTTCCAGAACCCCTAATGGACAATACACGATTGAATATTGTGAGCCATATTAAACAATAATCTAATGCAAGCACATCTGAGCTGCAATTCAAGAAATAGCATGGTGCTGCTCTCTATGGCAGCCTACTCAAAACTAATACCTGGCTTTAAGATGGAGATGAGAAACTTTTGGAAAAAAATAGACGTGATTTTTTTGGCCAACTTTGATACATTCTGTCCATCTGCTTAAACTGTCCCCAACCACAGCCCTTCGGACTGCCATTGCCTTGCTGAACTGACTCAGCATCCTGGCTATAGAAGAAACAAAGTTCTCCTCCTGAAATGTGTCATCAGGGTTCTCCAGGCCAGGCCACAGGGACCCACGTGTTTTCTTCCACGTTGGGCTAGCCCAGTTGAAGCTGGTCCTAGGGTCACCAAGGTTACCATGATAGTCGTGTAGGGTGCTCACTGCAAATGGTGGTCTTTTCACCAAGCCTTGTATCCTGGCTCTGACAGCCTGAACGAAAGGGTACCTTCTAAAATTTTGTGTAAGGTTCCCCTACTTGTCAAGTCATTCAACTTCTGGACTTTGTCCTGAACCTCATTAAGGCCCAATAAGGGCCAGCAGAGCCACGGTTGCTCCTGTCTCCCTGTCAACTTTGTGTTAAGAACATCAAGAGTGAGTGTTTCTTGACTATTTTTACCTAATCAGATTGGAAGGGGTAGTATTGATTGAGGGAAAGAGGATTCATTTTTCTTCCTGAACGTAAGAGTAAGAAAACCAGAGATAGCTTGCTTACCTAGAGCATAAGGGGTGAATAAGCAGTGGAATGGGAGTCATCCAGAGGAGCGGCCCCAATGAAAAGCAATTGTTAAGACGGTCTCCATCTTAATACAACATAGTTTACAGGGGCAGAGTGATGAACAGCTGGACTCTGTGCCCAGACTACCTGAGTTTGAATCTGGCACAGCCATTCTTGCTGAGTGACATTGGCAATTTAATTCCTGCATCTTAGTTTTACTGTCTATAAAGTGGGGGACAATAACCATATCTCCTACACAGCGCTGTGGAAAGGAACAAATAGGTTCACATATGCAAAGTACCTAGAACAGCACCTGACACATAGTGAGCACTGTCTAAATGTTGATTCTTGTTACATACAATATATGTCGAAGTTCATTGCCTGTTCACAGCAACAGTTCCACATCGTACCCAGTGTCATAAAAGAATATCCCCCATGGTTTTATTTGAAGTCCATGCTCCAAACTGCATTGTGAACGTGGATCCTTGTATATTATGTTTTAAGTGGAAGGTATGCAGCCACAGTCCCTATCGCTCAGAAGGGTGGTGGTGGTCTAGTCGGGAAGTTGGGGTGGGGACCTGGGGGGTGGAGGTATCGAGGAGACGGAATAGAAGATAGAGTGAGCAAGGAGGTATAGTGGTGAGAGACACAGGTTAGTATATCTTGCTAAGTCACAAACAAAAGCTCAAATAATGCCTCTTGCATTTTGGATTATGCCAGGTTTCCTGGTTAGCCCAGAACTGGCACCGCAAAAACTGAAATCAGTAGCTCTTCCTTCCAGGACTGAACGCATAGTCACAATGTATTTGTCAACTACACATTTTCCTGTCAAGTAGTTGTTAGGTGGAAAACCACCGAAAAGGAATTTTTCTTTGTCAGATAAACTTTTCACAATAGAAAAATATGGTGAAGGCTTCTGAAATAAATCTAGTGGCACTGGGGAGTTTACAAATACTAGCATATTAATATACAGCTAAAATAATAATAAAAAAACACCATGCTGCTAAAGATGTTTAGTATTATCAGCTCACTGCAGGAGTTTATTAGAAACTCCTGCTTTCTTTTATTAAAATTTCAATTGGCTTGGTGAATGAGATCCTATGTTAGTGTCATAAAGTGAGAAGCCAGAAGGAGAGGATATTGGCATTTAAGTGCAGATTTCATTTTAAAAACACTTTACATTATAAAAGAAGATTGCATATTGTAAATATTACATATAATGTTCGTGGTATTAAAAGTAGTGTTAGTAATTTTTTAAAATTCATCAAATTGTCTTTGTTTATGGTGCTATCTGGCAGATTTTATACTTCTGTAGTAAAGCAAAGTTTTAAATTTATCCCAAGATGTTTTTAGTTATAACAGCAAACATGGTTTTAAAAAAGTTTTCATACAATGATGCATAAGTTTAATTTAATGGGAATCCTCTTTGGCAGTAGCACATGACAATTGCTTAATTTTATAATTAGCTGATAATTTTCCCTCTGCATTTGGGAAGCTTTTGTTAAACTAACTTGGGTTAGCCAGGCAGCTGGATAGATTGCAAACCTTAACCTATAGTTGAATGTTTGGGTTGGCAATGTTGTAGCAAATTATATGGAGCACCTTCTGAAGCAAGCCCAGGATGCTCTTTCCTGGTATTAAACGGTCACTGCTTCTTTACATTGTCAAAAGCTGTTTAAGAAGATGGCGGCAGGCAACGTTCTAAGGTGCAACAGCTGGAGAGCCAAGATGGAAACCTCGCTTCCCCGTCTCAACATCTGGAGTCTTCATGGAAGTGAGAAGTTTGCAGGTTTGCAGCTGCAACCCTTTCATGACAAGTTCGGTAAATTTTACACATGGCTGCTTGCTTAAAAAATATTTTCCAGATTTAACATGTTTACAGCATTGACATTTGAAACTGAAGCCCCTTCCTTCTTGATTAGAGCAGACAGGACTCACAGACTGTATTCTAACTTTATGGGGTTGGAAATCTGGGAATGGGTCATCTACAATTTTCAAACAAATCAAAATGCACTTTGATCTCTAGTCCAAGTTTCTTTAAATGCAATGAGTAATAATAATAAATTAGCCAAACTTAGCTGTTTTTCCCTTAAATATAGTCATTTTACTGTAATCATTTTATTGCATTCTAAAATCCAACCAACATATTTAATCCATCTTATTCAAAGTATATATTTTGTGAGAAGGAGCATTAACTCAGCAAATTAGGTACAGGAGAGAGTATGTGTGTGTGTGTTTGCATGTGTATATTTTTATGCTTTAAGCTACAACTTATTCTGTGAGAATACGTATTAATAATAAAATCAGCATTTTTCTTTACACATGTTTTCTAACTGAAATCTCTCAATCTAATTACAAATCTTTAGGTGCACTGAATCTTTTCAAATAATATATGAAACATTTCAGCAAAAAGATGTGATCAAAACAAAGAGAACGTGATTTTGAATGTTTCAGTGTTTAATTAAGATCCTCAATTTAAAATTTATTTTTGCAGATTAATTTTACATTAATAACACCAGTTCTGTTCAACATTGATTTGGATCATACTTTTGAAAAAGATGAGAAATAATTTTTGTTGATACAATCTTCTTTTTTTAGAACAGTCAACATTCAGTTGACTGTCACGGCTCTCTTAGGTTGCTAACAGGCATGTAAAAGGCATTCATATAATACGATACATTTTACCATCCTCATCTCCAAAATGTAAGCCCTGTTGCTTTAAACTGGATTTGTTGGAGTCCAGACGCATAATCTTAAGAATTTTCTTTAACGTTAGTCACCATGTCGAATACAATATTTCTTCTTCATGATTTAAGATAAATGATGGCAGATACACGTGAAAAAGCCTTTCACAGAATAGGATTTAGGTTATGATATTTGAAATACGAAACAAAAACCACCTCTATCCCTCCAACAAAAAAAATCAAAACATCTCACCATTATGAAAAAATGCATTAGATAGCTATCAATATTGCTCCTAGACTTTGAGAAGGGCAAGTGCTCCTTGCTCTTTTTTATATACTAAGTTGACTTCAATCCCCGCTCCCCCAAAATAAATGCTAGATATTTCCTTTGAGTAACATTTAACTCAGCCCAGAGATGACGTATATGAACAGACAAATGGTTTGTATTGATTTTGATCTTTACATTTATAGAAAGATATTTTAGCTAATTTTTGGAAAGAAGAAAGTGCTTCAAAATCAAATCCATTGGGGATTAATTGCAGAGTCAAACATTTTAATTTTAACTAGGAGGAAGACAAGAACAAATGAAAAAATGTGAAGACCCATAATGAAAAGCAGTAAAATAATCTAAGTGAATCATTTTATTAAAATGGTTGTTTCACTATAAATAAGGAACCATAAAAAATACAATTTGTATATTCTGCAACAAAAAGCCTCACTCTAGGCAGCCAACTACTAAAATTTTATACGAAAAAAAAATGTTCCCCTAAGGAAAATGTGTATATCTGCCTGTTCTTTTTAACAAAGATTGAGATGCTTAGAAAGAAAGCAAAGATTTCTAAAAATAAAACCGATTTTGCCATCCCTCACTCCCTCCACTTCACATACTGTGTATGTGAGGGTTTTTTTGTTTTTTCTTTTTTCTATTCACGCTGAATTGTCTGAGTCCAATTTAAATTGCTAGTCAGTGTTTTCACAGCTCTGCACAGCACTTTCTAACCTTTTCCTCGTGGGCATCTCTATTTGAAATGAAGCTCTGCTGTCTCTCATATACCCGAAACAAACAAGTGTACCTACTTGATGGTTTAATCGTAACTGGCTAAGCTCACAAAATGAGCAGCAAGTTCAGGAAAAATGCACGGGACACAACCAGTGGAAAAAACCAAAATCCTCAGCAGAGATGCAAATGATATTTTATTATTTGAAACAGCTGCTGTGTAGCCTCAGACACTTATTTTTTCTTTACAGATTTTTCCTGAATAACTTCACGCTGGTATGGTATATCCTTTCATGCTTTCCCCGGTGACGGAAGCTCTCACGCCATTTACCTTGCTCCAGGTAATTTGGGGAAATACCACAGAAATGTATCATTACAGAGTCTGTACAGTTGTTTAGCTGGTAATTGATTCTCAAAGGAAGCAGACTGATGCTGTCACTATAACACGACGTTAAAAATTCTCCAATTTAAGCATGTGTATTTTAGTGAAATTAAAACTGCTAGCTCTTCTGGATATTTGATTGCAAAAAAGCTTTTAAGGAAGAGGCTATGATAAATTTTGCCGTTACTAGCCAAAAAAGGGAAATCTGTGCATGTTTTTGGGACTGTGATGCTTTCTTTTTTTTTTTTAACTTTACTGTAGTTTTAACTGTTGAAGTTCTTGACACATGTCATGATAAAAATTAAATCTGGATGCTTTTAACCCATGGTTCAAGAGGACTCCTGCCCTGTAACCAGAATCTCAGAGGATAGTGCACGAAATACTTGTTTTAAAAATGGTTTCATCTCTCTTAAGTTTTTACCGGTAACTGTTGTTAGTGTCTGTATTGTAAAGAATGCTGTGATATAGTAGAAATTTTCACAAATAAAACAGAGCGTGGTGTCGATTTTTTAAAGGTGCATTATTTCTGTGAATGGGTTTATCAGCAGCACAACAACATTACAAGCCAAGCTGAGCCATAAAAAGGATTAAATGGCGTTGTATAACACTGATTAAGTAACAGAGCAATACACGCGAATTGTGAGAGTAACTAGTGCTGCCAAGTCTTCTGAAACAACATAGTAATAAAAGTTTACTTTCCTTGCAGACCCAAGTCTTTCCTCTGGGATCTTCTCTAGCAATATTCAAACATCAGCTCTTCTACAGTCACTGAATTCTGCCTACATTAAAAACAGCCATCAACAGCAAAAATCCTTCTTGTGTCTTCCTGTCTTGATAATACTTCTGTGATGGGCAGATGGACCTGGCTTCGGTTACGACTCTGCCACTCACTCTTGTGCATGATTCTTAAACTCTTCTGCTCCTTACCTGTAAAGTGGGGGTGACAAGATGCCTTAAAAAGTCGTTGTGAGGGTGAAACTGATAATGCATATAAAGTGCTTAACATAGTCCTCAGCACATTTTAAGAGCTAGAAGTACTAACTGTTATTAAGTGAAATAATTGTGAAGTCCTTTTCATTCAATCATAAATATGTTTTGAGCAAGACTTGCTTTTGTTTTTTTAAATCTATAGAGACATCTTTACTATTTTATTGTTATTACAACACTAAATTGTGGCAGATGCCCCAAGAATACTTTATAATGCTGCGCCTTGAAGTTTAAGATAGATTCAAAAGGTGATTTTAGATACACACACCTTTAAAACGCGTTTTTACAAATGACTTGGCTTATTTGCTCAAGTACTATATTTTTTGTAAAGAACATTCCAGAACTAAAGTTAGCTAACTGAAGATTCTTTACCTGTCAGCTGCTTACGAGAAGAGTTCACCCAGTTCAATTTGAGTGTGAGAAATAAGTTTCAGGGGATAATTTCATCCATATCACTTGAAATGCTTTTCATACAGGCTATGGAATGTTATAAATTCTAACCTAATATGAGGCAAAGGGAAAAAAAAGCAGTCTGTCGATTTCACACAAGGAATTCATTCCACATTGTTTTCGCTAGTTTTTCTAAGACCCCGAGGGAATCCAACAACAATAGGTTGTATCGAGCGCAATTAGAATCATAATGCAGAAGCAAGTAAATTAGGGCAGATGTTGATATTTCAAAACTAGTCTGCTTTCCTTATATTTGGACACAATTCATGAGATGCATTAGGAAGTAACAATGTCTCCTCTTCAACACATCAAGATTATTTTCAGAAAACAGGGAAAAACACTCGTTAGTACGACTCCAACATCTAACTCCGAACAATGTTATTCTATAATACGGTAAATGCGGATTATGTAATTGCACCCAAACTTGGAACCCTCGATTTTAAATGTTCAAATTGAATTGTGTGTGTCACTTTTCTGGGTTGTGCTGCAAACAGGTGTGAGCCAGAGTGCAGTACAGTGCAGTGGGGTTGGGGCTGGGACCAACATGGGTAATATGATAAGTGTTGAGCGAAGCTTTGTTATTAGACATCAGTGTGCTGGTAATGGTTTAGCAAAATGCTTTTGATTTGAGAGGGCTTTTCTGCCTGGGCTGAAGAGAACCAAAGAAGGACCACCGTGAGAGGAGATGTGGGGTAGGGAGCGAGGTCAGGCTGTCAGCGACCGTTGACAGAGAAGGAAGGAGCAAGCTGATGGCATGCCAGTAGGACTGGGCAGGGGAGCTAAGGCAGAGCAGAGGCCGGGCTCCTGGAGCAGCTTCCTGGAAAACTGCTCTCCAGTTTTCTGTCAAAACAGAAAATAGCAGTAGAGGGAGCCAACCCCAGAGGACCGCTTCAGCCAAAGAAACTCTGAGTTTGGGAGGTATATTTTATTTTTATTTATTATCACAATACAGACTGTAAATTTTAAAACCTATTTGAGTAATTTCCCTGAGGAAGACAGCTGACCCCATTCCCACAGCCTCCCCACTCTCAAAGTGCTAAGTGTGCCACAAAGCATTTGGAACGCTTCCTTAAAAGTTCCACATCGTTCGACCACTCCCACAGCTGCAAGTGCCTCCGTCTGCTAATGCTGGAGCTTGCTGAGGAGGGCAGGCGAGCGCCGGGCAGGCCCGCCCGCAGCTGCAGGCCTGGCCCGCGCCCGGGAGATTTGTGGCAGGTGGAGGTGGAGGGGGAGATAATGACCATTGGGAGACAACCTATTTAAGCAACTGTTTGTTCTATAATAAAAATTATTCGTGGCTCTGGGCATGAACTCTCAAAGGGAGGGTGCTGCGGGAGGCAGTTGCAGACTTTGTTTTAACCAAATGAGCAAACAGGAGCTTGGGGCTCTGTTGTGAGGAGGGTTGGCTTTGTGGCGGGCCTTCCTCAGTTGCTCAGACTTCATTTGCTTGTGAGGCCACAGCACTGCCCCTGAGGGACGCCGGGGATGAGGCAGCTGCAAAAGAGAACACCGGCAAGGACTGGGAAGGGGTAAGCGTAACTGGGAAACTCCAGGGAGGGGCCGAGCAGGATGCAGTTCTGTGAGCCACCTTCCAAAACACACAGGTACAGAGCACGTGTCTCTGCTACATTAGGCACATTTTGACAAAAACAGGAGCAAATACGATTCACACGATACCCTAAAGTACAGAGTCTGAACTGTGGCGACCAACAGAAGCAGTGATTTCCAGAGCCCAGAGCCCCAGAGAGCAGAACCTCACTGGCCTCTGGAGAGGAGCAGTGGGTGAGAAGCAGCAGAGTAGCCCGGCCAAACTGGCCCCTGATTGCTGCCTCTCAATGCTGCACAGGAGACCCCAACCTTCCCTGAGATTCTACCAGCATCAGATGTGTCTCGATGCTGCAGGGGAATGTTGGCATCACAAACTCTGATCCTCGCCCCACATCCTCCCCATAACCTGGAGTGATTTTCGATGTATGCTATTTGCTTATTTCAGGGAAAAAGTTCAGCTGAGGAGCAAGAGGAAGGCAAAGAGAGTCTGGAGCATTCCAGCAATGAAAGGGAGGTCAGACAAAACGGTAGTGTAGGCAAACTTCCCTCCAGGCAGGGTTTCCGGATGGGCTTTTATACCAGACGAAAGACAAACGGCCAGTCAACCCATTTGGCCTCGGGAATTACAGGGAGGACAGCTCTGGGACTGGGCTGAGCTGGGCTGTGGTGGAGGAAGGAGCCATGTTCTCCATCGCGTCTGCCGTTCCGGGCTGTCCACCAGCTCGTCAATCTCGGTGCATATAAGGTTAGTGATTGGAGGGCTTGTCTCTGGAGCTCAGCTCCTTGAAGCCGGTTCCCAGCTCAGAGAATCTCCCTGCTGTGGGAACTGGGAGTCTTCTGCAGGTCTCTCTTGCCAGCTGCTTGCCCGGCTGTGCATCATCTCCTAGGTTGCTATGTGCCCTGTTTGCATCTAATGTCTGTTTATTCTCAAGGGTCGGGAGCCTCGGTGGGCAACTGAAATTTAAGTGAGTGAATGCACAGTAGCCCTGGGGAAAATCCATTATTGGTACATTTCTAGGTTATTTGATGTGGGAGATTTTAAGTAGTTTATGTGGTGAGGAGAAGGCAGAGGGACAATGTGGGAACCTCTTATGGCACGCCAAAATGTGCAGCCAACACAGAACTGCCATTTATTAGAAAATTAGCTCGATACCAGATTTTTCTAAAGTGCAATAGGGAAAATAAATACTCAAGACTTGAGCCAAAGTCCCAGAGCTGGTGTGGAGTCCTGTCCACAGCTCTGGCCACCGCCTGGGGACTCCATTTCTCTCGATGAGGTTTAGCTCTCTTAGCAGCAACACTACGAGGCAGGGATACTAATACAACACTTTTGAATATGAAAAATAGAAAGAAACCCCTTTTTAATCTCTGTTTTTATGGCTGCAAACATGATTACAAAGAGGAAAATCAATCCCAATGGAACACAATGGATAATACAAAGTAATTGATTGGCCTTCATCATTTTCCGTTACGATATTAAAAAAAACCCATAATATTCATCGGCAGCCACTGATACATAAAGGAAAACAGGAGTTGATTATGTCTAAGGGTAATCAGGTCAGGGAAGTGTGAAGGTAAGATAAATAAGGTAAATACAAAAATGGAAAAAGGCTGAAAAGAAGCAAAAGGGAGTTGGTGGCGAAGAGTCCACATAATAGAAGGGAGATCTGATGTTCGGAGTATCATTAAGCGGGAAGCCACGAGAGACAGTCTATTGCAGCTGTGTGATTGCTGTCTGTCTCAGTTGGTGTCCCAAGCCATGGGGGCAAAAGCTGAGTGACTTTAACTTCTCAGGAAGTGCAATAATCCTTTCAGAATAGAATGGCTGCAGCCTGGCTGCTATCAGGCTATGAAATTTAGAAAATGAAATAGGGGAAGCCTCTAGCTCTTGGTATTTCCCAGGCACGAATGCCACCAGCATAGCGTCGCAAGCAGCCACTTAGAAAATCTCCATTTGCAGCCAACTTTCCAAACTGTCAGAGATCAGTGTGGCTTTGTCAGACCCCTAAATGCCGTGGTTGTGTCCTAGTGGCAAGTAGCTGAAGCAGAGCCATTGAGAAAAATTGCATCAATAGAATGCCTAGCTACAATATTCTGGTTCTTGTTTGGTTTCTCTCTCTCTACGTATTTATTCTCTCTCAACCTATATGCATACTTAATGTATGCTTGTTACTAATTACACCATTTTACGTAAAAATATAACCACATTTGAATTCCTACCTACGTTTTTCTTCTTTAAAAATACTTTTATATAAAAATACATACATGTACTTTGATCAAGAAACAGATACATTTAGGAGCTGGTTCATTAAAAACATACAAGATATTTGTTTTGGTCTCTGTGTCACGATATAACATGCTTCTAATTTGGATTTCTTCACACAATATCATACATGTGTTAAGCAACCATTGCAAAGAACCCTATTGTGGCTGGAAGTCGTTTTTTCATATTCACACTTAAAGCACCATATAAAAATGTCATGCCTACCAGAGCGATCTGGCCCCTTGGATAAGCGGTAATCAGGAACACGGCTTAAGGTGGTGGAATAAATCGCTGGATGAGCTGGGAGCATTAGAGCACTGGTTAGCTGTGGTACCCTCAAGAGATGTGGGAAGTAGTTGCTTACTCAGGAGAAGGACTGTAGATATTATAGAATTGGTTTCTAACTTTTCTAAATCCAGGTAGTTTGAACTCATTTGTTCATTTATTCACTTATTCATTCTACTAATTGTCTGCTATGGGTCCAGAACTCAACTTGGTGTTGAGGTTATAGAGATGGCCTCAAGGGGCGTATAGGCTATTAGAGAGCATTGGCATATATAAACACATTTATAAAAAGGTCCTAGTAGATACGACACAGGTGCTATAAAACACAGAGGAAATAGAAGTGAGGGAAAGGCTTCACAGTGGTTGGTATGAACGAAAAAGTAGATTTCCAGATAGAAAAGAAGGGTTAGGGGCATTTTAGGCAGCACAACTTTCATGTGAATGGCCCAAAAGATAAGAAGAGGGGTAATATGTTGGGGAACCTAGGGAAGGCCAGAATAGCGTGCTGGGTGCATGGAATGGAGCAGTGGGAGGCTAACAGGATGGCAGGAGAAGCCCAGATTCCCAAGGGCTTTGTCTGCCATAGTAGAGAGTTTCCCCTATAGAAGGTAGAAAGCCCACAGAGGTGTTTAAAAGGAGATACAATCTGATCAGATTGTTTTGGGGTGACGGCACTTGGTATAGGGTACAGAATAGGCAGGAGAGGGGAAAAGAGGGGCCATCACACCATGTAGTGATCCACTCTCCTGGTTTAAGCCAATTGAACCATCTGTGCTAAGTGCCAGGGATCCCACCAAAACATTCATACCTTGTATATCAAATGCTCTTGGCAGCAAGTGACAGAGAACTGAAATTTAGCATCATCTAGTGAGAAGTTCAGAAGCACTGGCTCTGCGTGTGGTCTGTCAGGGCTCCAGCTCCACTTCTCAGCAATTCTCTTAGCTGTGCCTCCCACGTGCTGGTGCTGACTTTGTCCTTAGGCTGGGAGTAACATAGCTGCAGTGGTTCTAACAGTCTCGTTCAGACGTTCAATATCCAGAGGAAAAAGGACCAACTCTTATTTTTCTATCTCTTTCTTAGGAATGAGGAATCCTTTCCCAGAAATTCCTACCCTCATGTTTCATTGGCCATATTAAGTGAAATGCCCATTCCTAAACCAATTGCTGATAAGGTTTTATAATAGACTTTGGAGAGAAACGACTGCTTTCCTTTAAATATCTTCCCTTTGATCTTACATTTCCTTGACTAAAATGATAACTTCGAGGTGGTTCTGTAATAGGCATTGGATTATTCCATGCCATCCTGTGCTCAAGTACTGCCTCATTTCCTTATCAAAATCAAATTAAATCTGGTTTATCCCCATCTACAAGATTTGGTGGGATATCTTCTAGCAGTCACTGTTCATGGCTTCCTTTCTTCCCCTCATGCTGATGGATGGGAATCCTAGTATTTACATAGATTCAGAAGATGCAGGAAGGCCCCAGTCCTCAATCCACGGTGCCTCACTGTTGTGCTCTTTTCCTAGGCCTGTGAAGTCTTCTCAAAAGTGGTTTAAAATCCCCACACCCTCTCAGAACCTGCAAACTTCACCCGACTTTTAGGCTCTGGGGAACCAAGCCCTCTCTGTAGGAGGTTACCTTTTTCCAGACAAATTCAGCTTAATTGTCTCAGTGGGTGTACCTAGGCCTGTTAGTTATTGTCTGCCAGGGTTCATCTTCATCTAACAACTCCCCCCCGCCCCCCCCAACACTGAGGACCAAATACCTGGTGACCGCGGCTGGGGAGACAGGAGCTGTGCGTGGGGAAATTCACTTCAGTTCTTCCTGATGAGCCCTGAGCCAGCCAAATAAGACACAGTCAGTTACTCAGTTGTCCATTCTACAGCAGTGTGTGTTCTTAAACATCCTGATATGGTGTACCAGTGCATCGAAGGAGTAAACACGGATCCCCTGGGTCAGCCTGGGTCTCTTAGAGGAAGGCTGGCTTTGGGATTTCTCTGATGCTGCGTGTCCAATATCCATTCTTCTGCTACCGTTGCTCCCAAGCCCCTCTTTCCCCCTCCAAAAAACCCATTTACAGAGTTTACTGATTTGAGGTGCTTGTTAGTGGGAAATGACCTGATTTGTTAATTCACACCAAAGCATGAACAACTGAGGTGATATTCTTAACCAGGGCTATTTAAAATTTAAAAGAGCTGTCTTTTAACCCAGATAAATCAACTTCTAATTTGGAATTTCAGGCAATATAGACGAACATAATTATTGGTCTAGTTCTGGGTGTGACTTCTTCAATTCACATTATGTGTTCAAATATCACCTTTTACAAACTTCTATTGTAGAATGCTGTGTTTTAATAGCCTACTGAAGGGGTCTTTCTTCTCCACAAAACAATGACTTCCTTGAGGGCAGGACCATGCCTCATTAATTGTTTTGTCCTCGGCCCCTAGCATCATTCCAACCACAGAGCAGCTTAATGTTTTTTGATGGCTGCTTAAAGCATCTTTTTACAATTAAACTGTTACATGGGCTCTGGGGAAATAAAAAAGAAAATGAAGAGGTCACTTTCTTCTTTTTCGTCCACTAAATTATTCATATTTTCCTAACTTTTCATTGCATTTATATTTTGTAAATCTCTATTGCCCAGTGTGGAACTGTCTTAATTTCCCAATTTCTTTAAAATGAAGAATTCCCGTCAAGGCTTAGTATTTTGCTCTGTATGTATTTAAGTGACCAGTTAGGAAGTTCCCACAGCTGAAGGATTCGTGTATTGGGTTTCTGTGCCGGTGTACATAACTTGCTTCTTAGCTCCTTTGGATGTCCATATGCATTTCATAGAGATTTCTTTTGAATTTCCTGAATTTTGGACGATTCCTCTGAATTTCCTGTCATTTTTTCTAGAGAGTTAAAATCCTCTGTTTTAGCCTGAGCCTGTGGTTCAGCTTTAACTTTTGAGAGGTTCATCCCCTTTGGGTTGAGTAAGATTGTAAGTACATACAGATTCTAGGGGTTATTCTCGCTTATTCTTTAGCAGAGGTGACAATTTTGCAAGGTGAGCCAGCAATAAGCCTCACACACTCAAACACGCTCTTGGCCCAGCTCAAAAATGCCTCACACTTGATCCTTTCAGGTTATAATGAATAGTTGTTTTGTTGTCTGCCCAAAGGCTTTTTCTTTCAACAATTATCACTTCCAACCTGGTGAAGATTTTGGTCACAAGGGGTTGGCTTCCTTGCCATGACGGTGGGCATGTGACTCAGCCTGGGCCAATCAGGTTACTACCCTCTGCTCTTGTGGTTGTTCCATAGATGGGCACATGACTCAGATTTAGCCAATCAGAGTCATCCTCAGGAATTTTGCTGAATTTATTAGGAAAGAAGCCCTGACTTCTCTTTGTAATTAGGTGTAAGGATGTCAGAAGCTTTGAGTTGATTTTCTGGGGGCTATTTTTGCTGTTAGGTGCAAAAACACTACCATGTATAAAGAGATGGAAGAACCAAGAGATGGATGGATGAAGGGGGTGGGGGGGGAAGAGGGAGGGAGAAAGAGAGAGAAGGAGCATTGATGACAATTTTTGAGGTCTTGGGTCCAGCCATATTTGAAAATTTGAAAACATTCTCTTTTATTCTGTTTAAGCTAATTTGAGTTAGATTCTGTAAATTACATCAAACAGACTATACATAAACAAACATGTTCCCAGTTTATTTACATAAGTACAAATTATGTAAGCTTTACAAGATAAAGATGCATATATTTTTAGCTGTTTTAAAGTTCTAATTTGAAACCTGCCATCTGAATCCATTGAACCGGGCATTATCAAATATTAACTTTGAACAAATTAAAAAAATAGTATATGCTTTGTGCTATAAAATGTGCATGACATTATTTCACCATAACAGAAATTTCTATACCTACACTTAGCTGATTGTTCAACTATTTCAGAATCCAATGACTTCCAGGGAATTCAAATAAATAAAATATCCCGTTCTTCAGATCACAACAAACCATTCTTCAGATCACAGTTTGGGTACCACTTCCTTTGAGAAAGCCTCCCTCATGGCACCCAGTACTTGCCCCTTGGCCAGCAGTTCCTACACTGAACTGGAATTGCAAGTTTACTTCTTGATTCCCCAACTAGACAGCAAGCGTTGTGCATGCAAAGACTGTCTTGTTCATTGCTATATCCATCTTATCGAGCACAATGCTTAACATCTGCTTTCTTCACAAGGCACATTGATCAAAGGGACATGTCTGTTGCCAATGTCACAGAGTTGACTGTGCATAGGACCTCTGTTCTGGGAGCTTTGTCTTTTGGGGTCAGCCACTGTTCTTTCTTGATCATCTACCATCCCCTTCATGTTGATTATTACGTTATGTTACCTATTATGTTTATTATGTAGGTACCTCAGCCAGAGTCCAAGGCTCAGAAGAAACCTGATCATGCAGTGGAAACTGTATGAAGATTCTTTCTCTGACCATGGCTTCCTCTTCCCTACATGCATGCATGTTAAACTGCTCTTGTTAGGCTTGGTTTGCAGGGTCAGAGAGAAAGAGTATTCTAAATGCTCCAAGAATGGCTTCAGTCAGTTACTACAGGCTTAATTTCACTTAGTTCTCCTAATTACCCTGTGAGTATTATTCTTTCCTTTATGTACATGATCAAATGAGACTGAAAGCAACTTCTTCTAAAATAGAAATCTCATGGTGAGTCAGGATTTGAACCTAGTTCTAACTTCCCAAATTGTGGCTTTTTTCACAACACTGCTTAGAAGAGTAACTTCAATCCTAGTATTTTTCAATCAAAGCTTAGAATAAATTAACCTATTTGGAATTATATATTCCTTGACAAGAAAAGTAAGGCATTATAAAGTGAATTCAATTACACTCATCTCTCAATTATCAGCAATACAAATTTTATGGGGAAAGCAGATTACCTAAAAATTTTATGTGGATAAAACTCATAAATAATATGTGAATAACTGAAAACTGCCAACAGACTACACTCTCAGCTATAAAAAGAGACTGGTTATAAGTGAGGTGTGATGATCACCATGGTAGGTCAACTCACTCCCCCAGAGTTTATGGCAAATAACTATTTACCAGATGGAATTTTCTCTAAGAAATTTCATTTACTTGACTTCCTCTTTACTTACCTTATTTCTTTGTAAGATTGAGTCTACTTAAAAATAACTTCTGGGATATTGTTTGGGAGAGAAACACAGACTTACTTTATTCCAGGGGGAAAACAAAAGATTGTCTAAACATCAGCTTAATCCCTAGAATGGAGTGGAAGCACAATGTCTATTCTCCATGAGGAAGTCTGAGAGAACAGAATAAATATTGTGTAGAAAATCCAGAAGGGACCTCTGTCGTAGAGTCTAAATTATGAGGTGTTTTCAGGAAACATGTATTTTATCCCAGGTCAAGGCCGGCTGGGGTTAGAAAGTCAGTCCCCAGTGATTTGACATTTCCCTGATGCCTCCTGGAGGAAATTTTCAGGTTTCTGGAGGGGAGTGTGTTTTGGGCTGACAGCTCATGTCTATTTTCAAGGCACCATTACCTATGTCAAGTGATGAAATACTCTGTAAGTTTTGACATGGTGAAGGTTGGAATAATTCAAAAAGGTCTGGGCCTCATAGGCTGTGATTACTGCATTCCCTATGAGTCTTTACAGACCCCTACATAATGTGTACACATACTCACACGGACATAGAGAACCATTCACATCCACACACATGCATGTGTCTGTATACACATGCATATATGCTCTCACACACACATACAGACACGGCTAATTTCTTAATTTTACACCTTTAAAAATCCTTTCAATTCTGGTCCTTTGTAATAGAGATAATATTCTGAAAATATTAATCTCCATATTTTATTGCCCCTTAAAGTCTTCCATCTCCAAGGCTGAGCATGAATCATATGACCCCCAGAAAGTGGATGTACCACTCAGAACAAAGATATCAAAACTATAATTGCTAAGGATTGAATGTTTGTGTCTCCCCAAAATTCCTATGTTGAAATCCTAATCCCCAAGGTGGTAGTGTTTGGAGCTGGAGCCTTTGGGAGGTAATTAGATCATAAGGATGGAGCCTTAATGACGAGATCAGTGCCCTTATAAGAAGAAACATGAGAGAGCTTGCTTCCTCTCTCTCTCTCTCCCTGCCATATGAGGATGCAATAAGAAGACAAAGCAGGAAGAGGGCTCTTACCAGGAACCAAATTGGCCGGCACCTTGATCTTGGACTTCCCAGCCTCCAGAATTGTGTGAAACAAATGTTTGTTGTCTCAGCCACCCAGTCTATGGTAATTTGTTACAGCAGCCTGACTAAGACAGTGATGAAAGGGAAGTCCCGGTTGTGGAGGAAGGGAAAATAGAAAGATCGTCCCTTCTGTCCTGTGGGGTGGTGGAAAGAGAGAAGGTGTAAGTAAAGAAGTAAACGGTAGAGCCTATACTGAGTGCTGATCTGGACGCAGGAGGTCACTAAATGTCGGTCACAGACCCAACGTAGTTTCAAGTTTGGCGAGTGAGACCCCATTTTGGAGTCAGTCACCAAGGGAGAGGCCTAGTTCTCTAAGAATTTTGCTGATTACAGCTGTTGGTTTCAAAGGTGAACACAATGGGATGTCCAGTCAGGACAAACTCAAAGGCTAGATCAGTCAGCCTATCGTGGACACCTGCCTAGATCCCAGCGTGAGACCCAGGGTGTCTCCATCCCCAAATCATGAGGGCTGTATCTTACCCCTATATCTAAGCATCAGTTGATGAAAGAAGAGGGGAAAGGGAGCACCAGTTCCCTTAGGGAGTGAACTTTGAATGGGCTGAAAAATTATCCCGAAGAGACTATGTAACCCAGAGGAGCTGAAACATCATTAATTGGCAAATTTAAAGTTAAAGCCTGTTGCTCCCCACCCTCCACCTCCACCAGCTACCCAGCAGGGTGGGGGCTTGTGAGAAAGATTCTATCACTTGCAAAAAATAAAGAAGCTCCTTTTTCCTTGCACATCTGGTGTGTTAATTGTGACCGTATCAACATAAGTAATACGTGCAGTACAGTTTTGAAATCCCTGCTAGGACAAACCTCATTTTTTGGGTCTTTCATTCTCTGGGCCCAGGAAAAGCATCACTAAGTAAAACTTATCAACGCACCCCAATGTCTCGCTTCTTTCACTTTAGCAGCCTCCCAAGTTTGGTTGGTGCTTGTTCAGAAAATGAAAAATGCCTTTTGGCCTACATTTCCTTCTGCAGATAAAGATCCTAATTGTGTCCTTACAAGCTGGTACATAAATCTGTGTCAGGTTTCTCATAATATTGTATCTGCAAATGAGATCTTGAAGGTATTGTGCTCCCTTTCACCTGGTGACAGAACAGAATGCTTCATTGAAAAGTGGTGAAGAAAGATGATTTGAGTTCAATTCAGCCTGAGCATTTAAGTTTGTACATTTTAGGGGAAATGAACTCAGAAAACCGAGCAGAGTTTTCAAATACACCAGGAAAACTGGCTGAAACATCTGGAAAACTCCCTTTGAGATTGAAAGCATTGGATGCACAAGAAAGGCAACAAGAAATCTCAATCTTCATGTTTTTATAGTTTCTTGATCACAATGGAGAACCGGAGTTGCCAGCAAGCTTTGGATCCTAACCTGGTCCTTTGTTAACAGCTGGTGATATTTGCCAAGATGTTGAAAAACCTCAAAACAGTGAGAAAATAAGATGTTAAATACCTAAAACACTCCTTACAAATTTAAGGGAATCAGAAAAAAAAAATCAAATCATCTAGAATAATTGGATTACGTGTTAGTAGATTTCACCCAAATCTCATTTTTACTGTGTGTCTTTTTTCCTGGCTGGATATTTACTAGAGTTAATCAGAAGCCTGTGTATTTATTAGCATATTTATTCCAAGGAGCTCAGAGGCTCCACAGACATTCTTTTATTATTTCTCACAACATCTCTATACGGTTTTTGGCAAGAGGCTAGGTATTACCCTTGTTAAACCTGGCGCAGGAGAAGCAACTGTTTTCAAATGTAATTTACAAAAAGCACCTCTTAGGCTGAAATCTAAATTGCTGTTAAGGAATTCTCTCTTGGGCAGGTTTTCCTCCCCTTTCCCCTTTAATTTAAAGTATGAGACTGTCACTTCTGTCATTAGTTATTGCAGTAACTTCTTCCTCTTCAGACCAAGGTCAAAAGTCTCCCGCTGTTAGTCTATCCACGAAAGTGCTTCAACATACACAGCCGCATATCATGCATATTTATGCTGCACAAGTATTAGAGTAAACATAAGAGGGATGAATTATTAAGGGCAAAGTAAGACTGATGAAATGCTGTTGGTTTGGATGTTTGACTGATTTGTACATTTATGAGCTGACATGAAGCAGTTGAAGGCAAAGGAAACAAACTTGGTCTTTCTGCTAAACTAACTCCTTAAGAATGATAAGTCTTGGGACTGAGAATAAATATATATACATATATATACATAAATCTGCACATATATGTGTTTATATATTTACATATTAGTGAATTATTTCAAGAAATGCACAAGAGCGTCTCTGTATATATAAAGGTTCCTAGGCCCGGTGGACTATGCCAAGTGCGGCTCCCGTTGGCCCTTGGTTCTCCTGTAGATCTTTAGTTGCACTGAACTTTTTTTAAATTCAAGAGTTAGCATTTATTTCCGAGGCCACTTACACTCAGTCATCCGAGCCCCTGTCAGGAATGAAGGTCCGTTTCCAGATCTATTGCTCTGATGTGGATAGTAAAATGTCATTGCAATCCCCAGTTGGCTTCTTAGAGGCAATTCTTCATCCGTGTTAAATGGCCCAATTGTTTGGTGCTTAAGGTTCATCATGCCTTACAAAGCCTGAAGTCAACTCTATGAAGGCTAAGATTCTGGTAAACAAGCCCCAGTAGATTTCAAGGGAATGTAGTCCAGTCCTCCTTTTATCTCTGAAACCAGTTCTGCCTTCTTTTGCTGGGCCTCCTCTCTGACTGCTGCGGGTTGGCTGGACAGAGCCTGCTGAGTGCCCCAGTCCTCCATAGCAGTTTGTTATAATTGGTGAAAAGGTGGCAGAGCTGGAAGGATGCATAGTGAGAACTGGTTTTTCCTCATCCTCTTTGTAAGAGTTCTGTGAATGAAGTGCTGAAATGAAATCGTGGGTTGAAGAGGTGTGGGGGTGAGGATGGGGAGATGAGAATGAGTCAGTTAAAAGGTAGGGTCTGGAATTCATCTACAGATCTGAATTTTATGCTGAGGAAGAGAAGGCCAGATTCTAATTTTCAGGGCTGCTAGAGTCCTGTTGGTGATGCTATCTCTTGTTTATTTCTCTTTCTGTGATTGAAAAGGTTTTAAGTTGTCAAAAAGAAAAAAAAAATCACAAACTAAAACATGCCACCGAAAGCTTGGATGTGGAAAAGGCTTTTCTCTTCAATTTTGCATAAAGTGAATTAGGTTCTTTTTTTTAATTGATGTTATTTTCATCTGAAGAGAGCAAAGAGGCCCTTCCGTTATGCTCTTTAGGAAAATGACAACAGCAACCAACAACTTATTGCTTGATGTGATTTGACTCTTAAAATTATTTTCACACTGACAGATTCAAGGCTTCCAGACTGGGAGAACCATGTACCCATGAAATAGCCACATTTCACAAAGTTACATTTAAATAGAAGACTGTCACATTGTCCAAGTAGTGCTTATCATTTAAAAAATAATTATTTCTTCCCTATTGCTTATAATAACTACTTTAAAGCTCAAAAGTGAAATCTATTTCCTCACCTCAATTTTCTCCCCTCCATCAGGTTGGCACACACTGTGGGGCTTCTGGTGACTGCTGGGCTGCTGGCATTGATCTTTTCTTTCCCTGGGGGAAAAAAGTGGCCTTGAAATTTTTCCCTTAGGGAAAATTATCACACTTTTTACAAGACAACCGCGTTTTCTCTTCTTTCTTCTGACTTGGGTTATTTTGTGTTATTAGACAGTCTTGTGCTGGCTTAACAGTCATTTATATATCCATTCATATATTTATATGCTTAAATATTTATCTATTCATTCATGGAATATATTGATGCCTCTCATGTGCCAGGCATTGTGCAAGGTGTTCGAGATGGTGCAGTAAGTACAACGGATGCTCTACTTACCTTCATGGAGCTTTAGATCTCTCAGGTTGCGTTAAGTGGGGAGAAAATTGTACCTAATATTTACCGTGTATTTGGTTGTTCTCATTGTCATATAAAATGATAAGAATATTTTTGCCAAAAAAGATGGCTGTGATAAGGCGCTTACCTTTGGATTCACTAATCTTGACAATAATCTACTAATTACTTTGTTCAGTTCTCCCACTGCATAATAGACTTTTATTAGAGATATTAGAGCAATTTGGAAAGGTGAAAGAAAAAGTCATGGTATATTCAGAAGTTATGCAGAAGACTAGGAATTACCAAAGTATATTGATTTCTCAGTCAGCTCACCGGATTAGTGAGGAGAATTTCAATCATTTTATTAGGTATGTTCTCTTAGACCTGGATAGAACCTTGATGCTTTTTATGCATCAAGGAAAAGTTAAGTTCTGCTAACTCAAATGTACAGTTAGGCGCCCCAGTTCTGACCCCTCTAACCCTTTTGGATTCTGTGCATCGAGTCAGGGCGAAGCAGGGTGCTCAGCTCTTGGGGGTGCTCACAGCTTCGCATGTGTGAGATTTGGTGAGTGTGATTTGACCTAGGTCTGTGGTTTTACTGAATGCAGATTTTCTCTTGGACTGAACTGTGGACCAGAGGAAGTTTCCACTGCCAAGAGAGTGAAGGGCAAAAGGAGACCCATACTTTTTGACCTCTTACTTTAGAGCCGCTCACCCCTGTTTTATTGCTTTTTCAACACTGCATCAAAGCAGGAAACTTTAAAGTCTCAGAGAAGCAGGAGGATACTGCTTTTCCAGGCACCAGGGTAGCTTTAATTAAAATTGAGCTTTATTTTGGAATGTTTTGCTTTGCATTTGAACCAAAAAGAAGTGAAGGAGACAGAGAGAAAAGCAGAGCAGTTGATCATCTCCCTAATGGCAAAAAGATCAATTAATTTACAATGAGAGAAAGAGAACTGCATTACAGATTTACAAAATGTTCATTATCTATGGGCTCTGGATATGAACCATCATCAGCCTAATATCCAAGGCAGAGATCTGACAGTTCCAACCCTGAATTCGGGGACCAGTTGATAAATTAAAAATCATTTTAAAATTTAATATTAAAATTGATAATTGCTCTGTGGGAAATAGATTTTTCTGAACTTCTACCCTTTTCCTGCAGTGCTGAGCAAATGCAAAGCGATAAACTGTCCATTTGTCACAATGATAGATAGACAAATCCTACTTTCACCCTTGTTCCACAGTACTCATACATTTCAATTAAGGAGAATAAGTGCTACCATTTGTAACATGTATTCATATTGTCTTGTACAGTTCTTTAGGGCTTAAAGAATTCTCTTTAGGAATAGAAAAAAAGTCCCCAATGTACCCCACACAACTATTGGGGTATATTACCCATCTCTTCAAGGAAAATTCTTAAAGATATGGCATTGAGTGTTGTGTCTAGGAAAACTGCTAATCTTCTAAACTGAGAGAACAAGTAGCTCATGTTGCCCCGACTGAATTCTCGTCTGCCTGGCTACTGCTCGTTTATACTTCAAGTTTTAGCATAATTGTCACTTGAGGTGTATTTGATTAGTCATCCCTGTGTTTCAATTACTCCCTTTGCCGTGTGACTTTGCAGAGTGCTACAAAAAAAAATGATTCATGACATTTGTTAAAGAATGGTAAGGCAGACTCTATTCAGGGGGACCATTGCGACAGGTATAGAGACCACTGCAGTGGAGTGTTGCAGTAGGGGAGAGAGACTGGGCTCAACTCCAAATACAAGAAGGAAATTGGGAATTTATACTCAAGGAGCAGGGTGAGGGTGAGTGGGTAGAAAATTGTTGAGAGGAAACATCAGGGATAAGGGGGCATTCTGGCTAAATCAACCTAACAGGATTCTTGCTGAAGGCAGGCCAGAGTGATTAGACATCACTGGGGAGTAGAAGAGAATGAGGATGCTGATGAGAGATCAAGGGTGCTCACATATTAAGGATGGGGGATTCTGGCTAAACTGACTTAGTAGGATTCTTGCAAAATTGGACAATGCAGAGATGAACACAGAAGCCCAAGTTAGGGTCTAGTTGAGAAGAGTGTTCAGAGGAGCCTGACTAAAGTTTGGTCAAGGAGGGACTCTTTGTCAAGAGAACTAGAGCAGGTGGGGCGTATTTCCATTCCATTGATGTTAGGCTTGGTCACATGACTTGCTTTAAGCCATTGGAATATTAGGTAATATGACACTAGCAAAGACCTTAAGGGTGCTTCTGAGGTTGGGCTCCTCTGCTCATCATGAAGAGAGCAAATCCTAAGGAGTTGTTGCTCCTTCACCCTGGGCCCCATAATGAGACACACAGAGCTGATGTGCACCTGACTGGGAGCTTATAGCTAACCGTCCCCAACCTGGAGTCTGAAGCAGAACCACTCCAGACAACCTGCAGACCTGTGAGTGAGAAAAAGAAGTGCTTGCTGAAAGCCACTAAGTTTGGGGGGTTGTTTATTATGCAGCATTAATTGCAGCCATAGCTGCCTAATATATCATTCCCTAAGGAAAACCTCCCATGCCCTCAAGACTATGACTCATTATTAGCATTTGTCACAAATGTAATGAGTCTGTATCTTATTCATCATTCTATCTTGAGTATGTGGCATATAGTAAGTGCTTAATAAGTGTGTGTTGAAGAATAAACAAAGGATTTCCCAGGTCAAGTTTCTCTCTATTTCATATCATGCCCAACTGCCTTGCCTCGTAGATGACCTTCTTAGTAAGCCATCTGAAAATATGTGCCTTTGCTTCCAGCTGTATCTATCCTCAAGTATTTACCATCCTGCACAAGAGATAATACAGATTATTAAGTCCTGTGGGAAAGGAGTGTTTGGAGAGCACAAAGTTTAGGAGCTGAACTCAGACTGACAATGAGGTCATTAGGGGATGGGGAGTGTAAAATGTCCCAGTAGACTTCCCGGGGAAGAAAAGCTGGAGCCATTTTAGAGATGTTGATGCCAAATTTTGAAGCTAATAGTAATACTTAGGCGTTTGCACTAAGTGCTTTACATGTGTTATCTCACTTGAAACAGATATTCTGATTATCCCTTTTTTATAAATGTGGAAACTAAGGCTCAGAGACATCAAGTAACTTTCCTGAGTCTACTGAGCTGGTAAGTGGCTGAGATGGGAGTTTATATCCAGAGCTGGTTGACTCCAACATCAACTTGTAAAGTCAGCCAAAAAATGCCATCAATATAGCCATGGAGTCCTGGGTCCCTGTCTCCCTAGATCTTTGATTTTATTTCCCTTGTTTGGTTCATTATCTCCTATCCTCCTCCTTTTCTTTCCCTGAAACAGATCCATTCATAACTATTGTTGTGGGTGGGGAGAGGTGCTCTTGCTCTGTGCCATACAGAGAAAAGACTATGCAGGAAGGGGGCCATTAATTAGCTGGTCCCAGCCCTTCACTAGGCTAGCATGGTTTCTTTATTTTTAAGGCTTCAAGGCAGGGGCCAGGCTGGGCAAAGAACAAGGAGTAAGTCATGGAGGTGATGCTTTTAATGATACATTCGCTAATGAAATGGCACTCCATGGGTTCACTTATTAGTAACTTAGCTCAAACAGCCATGTCCTACTGTCAGCTTGCCATTGACGACCCAGTGTGACCTCAGAATTGTCAGCTCTACCTGAAAAAGAGCAAATGTAGCAGAAAATACAGAAGCAGCAGCATAATTTGGAGTGGGAAGATTAGCAACAATGGGGAAGGCTCTTGAATCTCTGCATTTCTAGTTTGCTGTGAAATTATGCCAGAAGTGTAACTATTTGAAGAACAGGCTAACCTTGCAGGATTTGGGTTCACATCTGATTTGTAAACAATAGGATGACTTGATTGAAGGTTTTCAGAGGCTGGATGACAGTGTTGGCACGGGAGGAGTGACTAGCACGATTCCATTCTCAACTAATTATATAGTGTGGATCTTCCTTATGTTTTCCAGGGCGTTGGGTTTTTAACTTTATGTTCAGAAAATGATTTATGGGGAAAATACTTCTGTACAGACCTTGCTTGACAATTTAGGGACCATGAATGATAGATGGATGTGAAAGTTTATGAGACTTCCCATTTATATAACCTCATTTATTTGAATCACTCAATGCCATTTACTTCAATTATTGAATTAAACCTTTTAATATTCTTCTGTCAAATGGAAAGTGTGTGTTTACTCTTCATTTTACAGTTAGGCAGACAGGGCCATGATGATGCGAATTGTTTTTCTTTGGGGATGAGTCAGATCTTCCATTCATGCTTTGCATCCCTTGTTAAAGGCTACTCCCCAACTGGGACACTCATAACTGAAATCTCCCTTTTTTATGCCTCTATATACATTCTTGTTGACAATTCATGATTCTTATGCATTTGCTACTTTCTTTGTGCAAAACTAAACAAACACATAGTTTTCTTTTTTGTTTCTGAGCTCCGATTGAAAAATTGGAGAATTTTCAAGGTGAAATTAATTCCTAGGAATCTTATAGCATGAAATCTAATGGTTTTCATTCTCACTGGTGAAGCAGTCACATTTGTTAGTGAGGAAATTACAGAAAGGGCAATGTATGTGAATCTTAATCAGCAGCTTGAGTCAGAAAAGCATTCAGATGTCAAACGTATGGTTGACACATGTTAGAGTTGATCCCTTCCTCATGTCGTCCTCTCAGAGTTCCTCCTCACGACTTTTCCCATCCCTGTGTCCTTCCACATCACCCCACCAGTTTCTCACTTTGTCTCCTGTGACTTCAGAGTAAACAGCTCATGTCTCTCAGACTCTAAAACAGCTCCATTCACCACCAGCTTCTATACCCTTCCTGCCGTTGGCTATCTAGTCACGAAGCCAAGTGGTAATGAAAATGGGTTTCATTAAACAGGAATCCTACTTATTTTCTCAAACCACTATGCTAATAATCTCCCTTCTCAATATAAAGGCTTAAACACATACCAATATAGCTAGTTTTTTTCAGCTATTTTTTTCTAAAGAAGATTATTTCCTGGGGATAAAAATATCCCTCTTCAAAATCCAGGACTTTGTTGTTAGAAATGAAGATCTAAAGTACATAGAACTCTTTTTTGCTCCAGAAGCGAATGGAGCTTGAAACTCCCACCTTTCAGTCACTCAGTTTTGAAAATGACCACAAAAGAGATGTGAAGAGCTAAAACATTTCCTCACTAAAGCATGAATTTTGCAGGTCCTTATGAATAAATCAAGATGACTATTAGAATACAGATATAGTTTATAGGGATATGAATATGGATAATAGAAATATAATTTTTTTTTTTTTTTTGTGGAACAACTGAAACGTGTACCAGGACATCCATAGCATAATATTGAAGGAATAGCAAGTCCACAGAAATTCTGATGGGCATTGTGTCTTTCTTAAAGAAAGCCATCCACACGGGAGAGTGTCACCTTTCTCTCTTGGCAGGCTGCTGTTGCAGACCCCATCTTGATTGGGGTTGAAGTTCTCAGCCTCTGCACCCTCTCTCTGATGCCTGTAGTTTCTAGTTGAGTGTCTAACTTCCTATTTATCTGGAGGCCTGTTTTGAAACTGTCCTCCTTGGTAGTTATCCTGACAGGCTGCATCACAGCCTCAATCTCCCTTTTTTTCCCTTTCTCCTGTCACGAAGTTTGTGATCATCAGCAAGAAGTCAATTTTGACTCTTTTCACTCTCTGGAGCTTTTAGAGCTCTTTGCAAATACGAGGAGCATGACCCTGGAAATTTCTTTTCCCCCAGAAAAGGAAAAAGCTCCTCTTGTCAATCAGTCATCCTGAGCATAAGTTCTCACAAAGGAACTCAGAGCAGCCCCTGTCTACATCCATCAAGGTGGGAGAGGGCTGGGGGAGAGGGGCTCACGTCCCTAAATAACTGTGATCAGCTTTAAAGGCTAGCTTCCATTGCCTTTCTTACTACTCAAACACAGCAGAGATGTTCAAAAGAATGAAAGAACACCAAGTCCTTTGTTACTGGACAAGTTGGAGGAGCAAAGCATTCTGATGAATGGAATTTCTGGTTAATTGAATGTTAACTTGTTTATGGACAGAGCTTACCTAGGGCAGAGGTTTGGCTGAAGAGCACAGAGAATTGAACGTCTCCTTTCAGATGTGCTCAATTTAACTATTCACCCCATACTACTTTGTATCTTTCTTCTGGTTCTTACATTTATTTAATTTTGTAGTGAGTCGGCCATATGTTTCCCTCACCCAGGAGGTTATAAACAATTTTCGAGCAGAAGTGTTTTTTCCATCTTTGTAAAACCTGTAAAATATTTCACATTGTAGATATTCATTAATTATTTGCTGAGTTGAATTGATTTTGCCTCTCTAATATGGTTTTGGATATATTGCTTTACCAATGACAAGTGCCCACAACGTATGTCAATGCCTTAAGTACAAAAGAGGCCTGAAAAACATGAAGCTAGTGTGTACTTTGATGACTTTTATAAAACTTAAAAGCAAAACTTTTCCTTAAAACTTTACATGTTTGTAAAATAATGCCTGAGGTCTTGAGGTATATATATATATATATATATATATGTATATGTGTACATGTGTGTATATACACACACACACAATCTGTTTGAAATACATTCTACCAGAAATGTGAATGGGTAAAACTGAATCATGGAACAAGGAAGCCCCTTGAAAATACTAGATATTTGATTTAAAGAGCTGTAAAGTGATTCAATAACAAGTATTTATTTGAAAACTCCTAGCTGTACAATGATGCGTTAGGTACTCCGAGGGTGCACTAATTAGGAAGCTTTGTTTCCCACACTGTTCTGGGTCCGTAGAGGACATCAGAGAACAGCAAAATATATCCCTGCTCCTCGTCGCCATAGAGCTAGAGGGGAGAGCCCAACAATCAGCAATTAACATAGAAATCAATTACACCTTGGCCAGGAAAGGACAAATACAACAGATAGAGAAGAAAGAGAGCAGGGTGAGTGAGAGTGGCTATGCAGCAAGTTCGATGGTGCGGTCAGGGTGGGCTTCACTGAGAAGGTAACTTTTGAACTAAGACTTAAAAGAGGTGAGAGTTAGCCAATCAGTTTGTGATCATCAGCAAGAAGTCAATTTTGACTCTTTTCACTCTCTGGAAGACAGTCCAGGGAAAGGGAATGGGCAGTGCAAAGGCTGAGCTAGCCCGGCACGTTGAGGGCCAGGAGGTAGGCCAGTGTGGCTGGAGCAGAACTATCTAGGAGCAGAATCATAGCAGGTGAAGGCAGGAGAGTTTCACAGGGTCGGATGGCCTAGGGTCTCATAGGCCACTGCAAACGAAACGGAGTAAACTGGAGATCCATGCTGCTATTTTTAGCAGAGAAGTGACGTGATCTGGTTTACATCTTGGAAGGCCCCCTCTAGCTCTGTGCTGGGGAAAGACTATGGAGGTGCTAGAAGTGGGGAGATCAGTTCAGAGGCTTCCACAGAAGCCAGGTGAGACATGATGATGCCAGACTGGTTGTCTGTCTCCCTCATTAAACCCCAACCCCCAAGGGAAGGCACATCTTGTCCAAAGCATCCTTTCTTTTTTTAAAAATTTGTTTATTTTTTACTTAGTTTTTGAAGAAGATTAGCCCTGAGCTAACATCTGCTGCCAATCCTCCTCTTTTTGCTGAGGAAGACTGGCCCTGAGCTAACATCTGTGCCAATCTTCCTCTACTTTATATGTGGGACGCCTGCCACAGCATGGCTTGCCAAGTGGTATGCAAGTCTGCACCTGGGATCCTAACTGGCGAACCCCAGGCAGCTGAAGCACAATATGCAAACTTAACCGCTGCACCACCAGGCTGGCCCCCAAGGTATCCTTTCTAACATAGGTTTTGCCACAAAGTAGGTGCTTAACACATATATTTTGAGTGAATGGATACAAAACTTCAGTATATCATAGAAAATCACTAAAATCCCCCCGAAAGTTTAGGACATAGTGCTTTAGACATGTAGAGGAGAGTGAAATCATCTGTAGCTTGTAAGGTTCATAGTGGAGGAAACATTTCAGTAGACCGATAAGGCCTGGTGGTGATGGTAACAGTAACTGTCAAAATAATAGTGGCTACCATCTATTGAGGACATACTACCTTCCAAGCTGTGTGCTAAATGCTTTACATGTATCATCAATTGCAGGGACCAGAGAAGGGAATCCCCAGGACAGGATGTACGGAAGCAAAGCTCAGGGTTTGAAGAGGAGGCTGGCCAGTTACAGTCATGTGCCACTTAACAATGGAGGGAACGTTCTGAGAAATGCATCATGAAGTGACTTCATCTTTGTGCAAACGTTATAGAGTGTACTTACACAAACCCACACGGTGTAGCTTACTCACACCTAGGCTATTTGGTACTAATCTTATGGGACCACCATCATATTTGTGGGCTGTCCTTGACCGCAATGACATTATGCGGTGCATGATTGTATTTTGCTTTGTTGAAAACCTGACGAAGAATAATGGGAAATAAAGTTGGAGAGGTAAGTTGAGGCTAGATTGTGGAAGACCTCAAATTCATATACCATGCAAGTATTTTGGATATTATTCACGTTTTTGAAGTTTATTTGTTTATTCAGTAGGGGAGTGACAGGTTTAAAGCTGAGCGTGGGGAAGATTAATATGACTCTTAGATTACCTCTGGATCATTTAGCTAGGGAAGAAAACTAGATGAGCAGTTGTTTCTAAGGTCAAAATTACAGTTTTATGATTTGGAAGCACTGATGTGGAAAACAGAAAAATGACACACCCTAATATTTGTATGAGCCTGTGCAGTTTACACAGCCCTCACGTAAGTGTTATCCCACTTGATCATCACAGCAACCCTGCTAGGTGGCATTGTTATCACATTTTACAAAGTGAGATGAGTTATGCAAAAGCGATCAGTGCACAGTCTGGCCTATAGTAGATACTCAAGAGATGTTCGCTGAAGTGGAAAAAGAAGGAAGCACAGGCTTAGAAAGCCTAAGCACGTTGCCCAAGGTCACAGAGCTGAAAACAAATGACAGAGCCAAAACTTAAAGCCAGTTTGTCTGAGTGTGAGTCTAATTCTCTTTCCCCCTGTCCTAACCACCTCCCTGCCACCCACCAGAAGTTCTTGGAAAAAGAGATGAAGAAATCAAGTCTAATACCTAGTTAGCTAACCTAATACAAACTCCCAATATGGAAAATATTAGTTATTATTTAATATAAAATTTTATTTTATTTGAAAGGTTTCTGACAAATGCATATACATTTGTATTGTATATATGCTTTTATTTTTTACTGTATATTTGCATGTATGTATGAGTGTGTGCGTGTGTGTGTGTATGTATGTAATGTGATTATATAATATTATTATATTAGTCTGCTAGGGCTGCCATAGTAAAATACCACAGACTGGGTGGCATAAACAACAGACATTTATTTTCTCACAGTTCTGGAGGCCAGAAGTCTAAGACCAAGGCGTGGCCGGTTTAGTCTCTACTGAGGCCTCTCTCCTTGGCTTGCAGACGGCTGTCTTCTCTCTGGGTCCTGACATGGTCTTGTGGCCACGTGCTTGCATCCCTAGTGTCTCTTTGTGTCCAAACATTCTCTTCTTATAAGGAAACCAGTCAGACTGGATTCGGGCCCACCCTGATGGCCTCATTTTAACCTATTCACTGCTGTAAAGGTTCTATTTCCAAACACAGCTACATTCTGAGGTACTGGAGGTTACAGCTTCAATATACGAGTTTTGAGGGGACCTATTTCAAGTATAACATATCTATTAGTTATTTATTTATTTGTGCTTTTGCTCACGGGCCTTTTAGAAATAGGTGGTACATCCAATCTCCTTCTTCAAATTTTCAAAATGAAGTATGACCTTTAAATATTTCCTGGGGAAAGCTAAGGCCCTGGCACACTGACATGAGGCATGGGAGCAGTGTGGTACATCAGTGCCCATGGCACAGGCTTTGGACCCCTATAATTTGGTTTTAATCCTGATTCCATTGTCATCTTCCATCCGTGTGGCTGTGGGCTAGTTATTTCACTTCTGTTTCTTCATCTGTAAATTGTGGATGAGAGGGCCTTCTTGGCAAGTCTGGGTGAATATTAAAAATAATCCACTTGCACATGTGTAGCACATGGGCTTCGCCTTCATAGGAGCTCAGTCAACGCTAGCTCCCTTTCCCATCACTGCCCTGAGGGAGCTCACGGTGCTGTGCTCCCTCAGATGGAGGCAGAAATGCACACACATAATTCCACTAGAACTTGGTGTGTGCCACGAGAGCTATACATACCCAAAGACTGTGTTTGCTTCAGTGTTTTTGGTGTTAGCTTACCCAGGATATTTCTGTAATAAATACAACAGACACCTAATTCACAACTCTATGGAAAGATCATTGGCTAAGCTAAAAAAAAGAAATTAAAATTTAAAAAATGGTATGTTATGTCCAAACTATCAGGATAAAGACAAATTGAGTAATTACAAGCCCAGACGTTTTATCCCACTGCAGTAGGCAGCCTCTAAGACGTCCCGCACTGATTCCCACCTCCTGGTATTCATGCGCTTGTTTAATCTCTGCCCCACTGGAATGTGGACTGGACCTAGCAATTCCCTTCTAATGACTAGAATGTGGCAAAAGTGACAGGATGGCACTTCTGAGATTGAGTTAGAAAAAGACTGTGGTTTTTGTCTCGACCACTCTCTGGGGCTTCCTCCGACCCTGTTTCCCTCTCTTTGTCTCTGTTTCTCTGTCTCTTTCTCTCGTCACCAGATGCCATGTCTGGAGAACACCCAGGCAGCCTATGGTGAGGCTGATGTGATGAGAAGCTACCTGAGCGAGTTGATACGGAAGTGGATCTTCTAAGTCCTGCCAACAGCCACGTGAGCAGGCTCGGAAGCAGATTCTCCAGCACCTGCTGAATCTTGACATGACCGCAGCCCCAGACCACAGCTTGACTGCACTTTGAGCCAGAGGCACTCAGTTAAGCTGCACCTAGATTCCTGACCCACAAAAACTCTGAAATTATAAGCGTTTGTTGTTTTAAGCTGCTAAATTTGGGGGTAATTTGCCATACAGCAATAAATAACTACTATGCCCAACCTGGAACTAAGTATGTTTTTCTAAGCACAGGAATAATCACTTTTCACCTAACTTGAGTGCGTTAACAATATAATGGAAATCTACTTTTTATTTTTTTGCTAGGTTCTTTGCACTCATGTATCACGTATATACCATTTAAAAAAAAAAGAGGAAATCTAATCAGAGGGTGATTTTATATTGATTTTTCTTTTTTTTACTTAGTAGAATCATTGGGTGAAATATTGTTAGACTCAATTAAAATAAAAAATAAGCAAAGATATTTTATTTTTACCCACTAGTCAGGCATGGCATTGCATGACATTGCTGAAAAACACTTTGACCACTCTAATAAATGACAGCACAATTTAAGATCAAGCCTCACAAAGGAGATCGCACAGAACTCCGCTGCTTAGAAGCATGGTGGGAAAAGCATAATAACGGGATTGCAAGAAAAGAAAAAGCTGTAAAACCGAAAGTAAACATATTTACTTTTTAGTCTACTAAATAAAACCTAAAATAGATTCATCATCCACTTTTTTAAAGATAGGGAATGAAATGTATAATAGCATTGATAAGTTGAATTTATCGCGCACTTTCATAGCTGTTCTTCGTATCTTTCATTTCTGTTCTAGCCCATCTGTTTTGCAGTTCAGTTGTAAAACAGATCAGATTAAATGTTTTTTGCCCCGTTTTACAAATGAAAGACAGAGATTTGACTTTATCACCTTGGGAGTGCAGGTTGACTAAACTATCTTTCATTGCAATAATTTGAAAATTATAGTTCATACTTTATAAAACAGGTATCTATCTATCTATCCATCTGTCTATTCATCCACCCATCCACCCACCCACCCACCCACCGATCCATCTACCTCCTGTGCATATCTAAAGGTCAGCTATCTGACAATCTCAACCCCGTGGAAGACAGTCCTGAGCCTGGAGGTAAAGCAAGTTTCCCAGCATTGGCTAACATAACTGCCAGAGACACACCTGCACTAAAACCCAGGCTCTGAAATGGGAGTACTTAACTCTCTAAGGGGATCTCAGACTTTCTATGCAGAACCTTTGGACACTTATTTTAAACACAATGCTAACAAGCTTGATTTTGTTCATTTGTTTGTTTTCAAGACCAGAGCAGATTAACTGAGGAGAGTTTGAGAAATGGTAATAAGAGGCTGATATCCTGACAGAATCTGACAGCAGGGAGGATTAAAGAAGAGAAATTAAAAAGCAACCATGGAAGCAGAGAAAGCAGTTTTTGGACACTGAAGGTGGTAATAAACACTGTGACCCATTTCAAAGTGCTACACTAATTAATGCTCATAATTATCACCCCCAAATCTTTAAAATGTCAAAATAAGATCAGCATGTTGAAGGAGCAAAACTCATGCTAGCTGGCATATTTTGAGTATTTACTTTGTAGCAAGAATCCTGGTAGGTGTTTTACATACATTATCTCTAATCCTCTCAACCCTCAAGGTTTTGGAGAGAGAAAAATGAGACTTCCAGAGTTTAAGCCACTTGCTTAAGGTCATGTAGGGGCTAATAAATGTATGAGCCAGGATTCAAACTCAGATTTCTCTGATTGAAAACCTTCTGCTCTGTCTGTCCACTATTCCACACTATCTGAAAGATGCTTATCAAAAGCTGCTTAAGGTTAGAAAAAAATGTGTTTTAGTGCCTACGGGTATAGTTTACTAATCTGGGAACTAAACCAATTCTGCTCTACCTGTCATCTCCCGAAAGTATGCACATAAGTCAAATGTTAATCTTTGCGTGTTTTTTGGCTAGGAGAGGAGTATATTTTCTGCTTGACATGAACAGAATTTTTTTCTTTAATTAGAATTATACAGCAGCAGAACAGGCTGCTTTGTGAGGTAGTAAGTTTCCCATCTCTGAGAATATTGTAGCCATCACTATTTCACATTTTCCAGGGATGCTGGAGATGCTATACAGAAAAGAAAACTGATCGCTAAGGACCTACCTCATTTCTATGAATCTGTGTCTTGAAAATCCTGTTTCATCCTAATATGCAGTATTTCTAACAACTCATAAATAGTGAAGAAAGATTTGCTCCTAGATGAATTGTCACTCTTTAGAGCACAAAAATAGTGAGTTCAACCCTCTTGGCAGTTACATTTAGCTAAGCAATTTTTTGCGTCTTTAATTCTTTGGTGTCAGATGGATCACTGCACGTTCAATGCTTAATTACTGAATCTTCATCATCCCCAAACAATTCTGTGCTTAATATTTATTAAAACCCTTTTTTCAGCGAGACTAACCTCATCTACCATCTGAAATCTAATTTTCATGACATTTTGTAGATAGTAGTTATGAACTAATAATATACAGTGCTGTTGGAAATCATCACTCCTTATGTTATACTACGAAATTAATTTTTCCTTTTGATTTTTAATACGTTTCTCTTGTTCTATTCAAAGAACGGTAGGGTGCCCTCCTAATGATAATTTTGACCAGTCATTTTAAATTGCTATTCAAAACGGACTGAGTAGTGTTTCACATGAACATTTCTGTTAAATTTCCCATGATGTTACTTACGATTACAAAATAACTACTGAGGCAGAAAAAACAAATAAAGCTAAAGGAATATATAATCAAGCATTTTATGTGTTACTCAAAACAGATAAAATAGACCTAAATCTGCTTATACAAGTAAAGATAAATATTTGTAAGAAGAGTTTCATTAATTAATACATTTGGCCATCTATTCTAGGCCTGGCTTATCTATTAGGCTCAGTAGGCACAGCATGTGGGGTTTATAACACTTTTAGGTGCACATAAAAATGCTTTATTTTAAAATCAGAAGAAAAATAAATTTTAGGTCAAAAAAACATTTTAACATATAATATTAAATATTCCTCTTTATACCAATACTAGTATAAAACGTAATTTTAAAAAACATTTTTAGTGGAGAAAGTGGCCCACGAAGGCAAAAGTGCTCAGGGCTCCTGCAAGGCATAATGCAGCCGAGATTCATTCATTCTAACAAGATTTACTGAGCTCCCTGCTATTTGTCAGGGACCGTGCCAGAGCCGCTATGTGTACGGGGTGGGGTGAAATGGTAGATTGGATAAAATGAAGAGGACCCAGCTTTTTTCTTCAAGGAATGCATGAACTTCCAATGAGTGGAGAAACTATGTGAACTGATCATTGTAACACAGTGTGGTAAGTGCTATATATTACGGATGTAGACAAGGCGAATGGAAGTACTGAGGAGGCAGTGACCAGCTCTGCCTGCGGCAATGGGCGGTGGTGGAGGGAAGGATTCATGTAGCATGAATTCATGAGTCTTGAGAAAGGAGATGGATTAATAAGGGGGGCAATGTGGGGAGCTCTGTTCTTGCCAAATGGTTGGCATGTGCAAAGCCCTTGGGAAGTGGTAGGCCTTGGTATTTTCCTTAAAACTGCAGATAATTCATTATGGCTGCACAGAGTATATGCAGGTACCCTGAGTGTTGTGGAAAAGTTAGGCAGGGTCCAGAAAAGGAAAAGGGCCTGGGTGCCATGCCTACCACGCCAATGAGATTGCACTTTAGTCTTTAGAATAAGGTCTATATTTCTTAACTTTGGCATTAAACACTTTTACCATCTAGCTCCCACTTAAAGTGCAGTAATCCCCGGCTTATCCATGGTTTCATTTTCGAAAGATTCAGTTACCTGCGGTCATCCGTGGTCCAAAAATATTAAATGGAAAATTTGTTGTCACGATGCCTACGTCATCCACCTCACTTCATCTCATCACATAGGCGTTGTATCATCTCACATCATGACAAGAAGAAGGGTGAATGCAGTACAATAAGATATTTTGAGAGAGAGAGAGAGAGAGTTCACATCTGTGTAACTTTTGTTGCAATATATTGTTATAATTGTTCTATTTTATTATTATTATTGTTAATCTCTTACTGTGCCTACTTTATAAATTAAACTTTATCATTGGGTTTGATACTATCTGTAGTTTCAGGCATCCACTGGGGGTCTAGGAACATATCTCCAGCAAATAAGGGGGACTACTGTACATCTTCAAGATAGCCTATCAAAGTACTCTAATGCCAGCCGTCCACGTGGATTTACTTTCCTACTTCTGCTCTTTTGCACATGTTCTCGTTTTATCTGTAATGTACTCTGTCCTTCTCTCAAAACAACCATCTCAGCATCATGGACTTCCTCGCTGAAGCCACCTCAGCCCCAGGCAGCATGCTCACAAGCTCAAAGCAGTCCAAAATTGAGAAGGACATTTGGGATTATATAGTCATTAACGTTCATTTTGCTGATAAAACTGAGGCCCAGAGGGATCAAGCAACTTGCGCTCATTCCCACAGTCAGTAAGAAACGGAAGCAAAATGGGACCAAATCTGTCTGAATCTTGGCGGGAACCATTTCCGTAGCAACTGTCTTCACAATACATTTGGTGATTAATCACGTGCTGTCTTGACATGGCTGGTGTCATCTTCAACTATTTAAATTTTACTGTTTCATTTGTTTATACCTTGTTATATTTCCCCAACTAAATGTTATTGCCTTGTGGGCTGGAACTGCCCCTTACAGTGATTTCCTACAAGACCTAAGGCAGTGATTTGACGTATCAGGAGGCCCTGAAATAGTTAATAATCTGATTAGCTTCCTCTTTGTCACAAAATGATACGCCTACATTATAGAAATTGTTCAATCTGTGGCAAGACAGAAAAGAAAACATCACTGGGCTTAGTTTGGAATTCCAAGGAGCAGAGCCTGTGACATAGATCCTGTGCCCTTGATTTATTGAGTCTGCTATTCAGAAAAAAAAACGTAGACCAGTGAGGATAGGGCAGGCAAAAGAGCAAGTCCTGCCTTGGCCGCCTGATCTACTGGAGGGGAGGAGTTCTGGAGCGTAAATCTCTCCACAGAGTTGTCCTGCAAGAGGCAGGACAAGCCTTTCCAACCTCCTTGTTCAAAGCAAGTGACTGTTTATGGGCCGCCCCAGGGTAGGGGGCCGTGAGTGTAATCTCCTTGGTCGGGGGGCTCTTGTCTGCTAAGGAAGATTCTCTGGCAAGGGAGGGGCAGCTGTGAATTATTGGCAGACAAGCACAGCAGCTCGGGAGGGTGGACTGACTTGGTAAAGGGACTCTGGGCAGAGCACCACCGGCATCTATTACTGCTTTCATTTGGGTGACAAAAAAAAAGGCCGAAATGAATAAACAAAACAACCCAACAAAAGAAAACAGACCCACGTAATAGAACTGAAGAGCTGATCTTCTCCATCTAAAGTCTGGCCTCTTCTGTTAGATCATAGATTTTCTCACGTTATTCCCACAGAGCTTTACCTAACCTAATGTCCATACTGACCCCTATTCTAATAAAAACAGACCTAATGTACAAACAAATTATTCCAGCCTTCTAAGGGCGTGGATGGCTATCTCAGAGGAATACAATCACTGCTGAGGAAAAGATGCCATGGATCATCAAATATGAGATCATTTCCAAGGTTTTAAAGAACAGATCCTGCAGTTTCCTCTTTTGCCTCCAAATAGACAGAATGACTGAGGAAAGCGCCAAGGCCAAAAATTAATATCCTCCCTCCAAAAAACCCCAAATAATTTTCCCTACAGGTAACATTTAAAAGAAACTAAGGCCCATATAAAGGGATATTTTTCTTAAAGATCTTAACGGGTATAAAAATGTCTGTTGGGCACAGAGGCCCAGCTCTAGAATTAAAGTCTGCCCAGCAGTGTGGGGTCTGGCTGTGTGTGACAGGTCCTAAAGACATCCTCCCTTTGGGCCTCAAAAGTAATTTTGCTAGTTCCAATCTTAATTTGAGCCCAGTAATTAAGGATTCCATCAGGCCTCTGCTACTTCAAATGGCCTCTGTTCCCATTTCCATCATTCGCACATAGGGAAGTCCACATTTCACTCAAGCCCTGGACACTTCAGTTGACTCCGGTCAATCTGCATTGCCTCCCATGGAGTGCGTGGCCCTGCAGCTGAGTTTGGCCTTAGTAACCAAGGAGGCTTCCAAAAGCGTCTCCCAGTTAAGCCAGGCAGCCAGGAAGATGCCTGCACCCTTTATGTGGTTTCTTTCTCTACAGTCATCTTGACTTGCTGCTACTGGGTTGATTTTTGGTCATCTCTGTTTTGTATACCTCTTACAGCGTGAGATTTAGAATAACTCAGTGTTCCATCGGAAAGACAGAGTGGGAAGTTCTCACAGATGTACTTGAGCACCACGAAGCTTAGCTGGGAGCCCAACCCCTGTGCTATTTCCTTTTTAGCCCCCCAATCAGATCTGAAGCCAGGCAGCCCCTGTGGCTTTGCACAGGCTATTATGAATATACATTTGGAGAAAATAATTAGTAATAATAAGTTCTAAGAAAACTAGGGTCAAAGCTTCCGTAATGTTTACTTTCCTCTTGGATTTATACCTAATTACATTATATTTAAAAGAAGATGAACTCAATGCATTTGGCATAGAAAGAAAAACCAATTAACAAATGAGCACTCAAAAATGTTTCTCTGAGAAACCATTTTGTCATGCATCCTCTGTAATTACAATTCTTTGCATTATTTATTTATTTATTTATTTATTTATTTATTTTTGCTGAGGAAGATTAGCCCTGAGCTAACATCTGTGCCAACCTTCCTCTATGTCGTATGTGGGTTGCCACCACAGCATGGCTGATGAGAGATGTAGGACTGCACCTGGGATCTGAACCTGCAAACCTGGGCTGCAGAAGCGGAGCACACTGACCTTAACCACTATGCCATGGGGTGGGCCCTTGTAATTACAATTCTTTAACTCTCGGATTGTGTTGGAATTCATGAGAAGTAAGCAGTCAAAATGCATACTAGTCCCCCAAACCTTCCTTAGCTTTCACTTCAGTTTGCACATTTTTTTTAAGTAAAAAAAATAATTAAAGAATCATTTAATATGGGTGGATTTTCCCATGACCTGTCACTAACTACTAAAGAAATGAGCTTTAACTCTAAGGTCACGGAGGAGAGGAAATTCTTAGGTGAGCTCAAATTTTCCAGCCAGGGAGGCTGGGAGAACAGGAGCAATAGAATGGAAGTTTGGGAAAGTGAACTCTTTTGGTGTGAAGGTAATGTTAATATTGTAACAGTATATTTGAAGTGACTTGGGACATCTGAATGGAGATTCCATTTGAAACTATGAGGAGCTGATGAGAAATAAGATGACCAAAAATTTGAGTCATTACCATCTTTTGTACCTGTGGATCTCTCCTAAATGTCACATATTTATTTGTCCCTATTCACTTGTATTTAAGAGAAAGAATGTACTAAGCATCACAGGGGTTGCACAAGAAGCACCAAATGAAGGCAGGCTTGTCTGTGGACTATTGGGCGTGACAACCCTGTCAGTACATCCTTGAGGGCAAAGGGATAGCAGCTGAATGATTCCTGCAAGCCCCACTCTATATGCTAATAATTTTCATGGGTTTGATGAGAATTCAGGAGTTAGAAACTGGCCAATTTTCATTCCCTTTTCAGCCAATAAGGGGTGGTCAGTGAGACACTTTAAGCCCCAGGAGATTAGGGGTTTTGGCTTCGCTGCTCACAGGACTAAAGGAGGCCACAATTTCTGATAATTTCTTCTCCTAGAGGGGAGAGAAAGGGAATGGGGAAACTGTTAGTCTGGTCCTAATTTTGAACCACAAGGGGAAATTGGTTGATGAAGCAGAAGTTATTGAAACCAAGGGGAGAAAGTATTCACACCACGTCATCCTAGAGCGACAACCACGAGTGAGGAGGTTGGACCTCGCCAGATGTGCTCCCTGAACTTGAGGAGGACTGGCCTTTTCCAAGAAGAGGAGAACACATATGCTTAATTCCACAGCACAATTTTGAAAAGGAAGAAAGTTTACGAGAACTGAAAACATTCAAGAATAGGATTCTAACTATGCAGTTTCTCCCCATCCCCCAGATTCATTGAGGTATAGTTGACAAAATTGCAAGGTATTTAAAGTGTACGATGTGATGATTTGAAATACACATACATTGTGAAAGGATTCCCCCATCAAGTTAACTAACTCATCCCTCACTTCATATGTTTGCCATTTTTTAAAAATGAGAACATTTCAGTTCTACTCTGTTGGCAAGTTTCAATTACACAAGACAGGGTTATCAGCTATAGTCACCACGTCATACATTAGAGCCTCAGGCCTTATTCATCTTATAAGTGAAAGTTTGTGCCCTTTCACCAACCTATTTCCCCCACTCAAGCCCCTGGCAACTACTTTTCTGCTCTCTGTTTCAGAGTTTGACTTTTTTTTTGTTTTGGAGTCCATGTATAAGTGATACTGTGTGATATTTGTCTTTCTCTGGCTTATTTCATTTAACATGACACCCTCCAGTTTCATCTATGTTGTTGTAAATGACAGGATTTCCTTCTTTCTCATGGCTAAATAATACTCCTTATATACAGATATATATACACATACACATATATATACACACATATACATATCTCTTACATTTTCTTTATCCATTCATTTGTTGACAGACACTTAGATTGTTTCCATACCTTCGCTATTGTGAATAAGAACTATGTAGTTTCAAATGATCTTAGAGTGTAAAAAAGGGGAGACTTTATTAATGGAACTAAGGATAAATCAGAGAACAGAAAATTTCTGACAAGTTCGGATTTTCATGTACAAGCTGTTAATAAAAGAGGCACAATATCAAAATAAATAAACTTCAGTTCTCAGGATACCAAGATTTATTTACTTAGACTGAGCCTTCCAAATTCTTTATTCTACTTCTGTTGTTTCACGCAGGAAAGACTGAGGCTCAGAGCTGCTAAATGACTGGCGAAGGTCAGGTTCTTAGACACACAACCTTGGCTGCATCCAGATTTTTCTAATTCTTAGTTTAGGATTCTGTCTACCATATCAGTGGTTTCTAAACAATGATCTGGGCTGGCCTGGTGGCATAGCAGTTAAGTTCACACATTCCACTTCTGTGGCCGAAGGTTTGCTGGTTTGGATCCCGGGTGGGGACCTACACACTGCTTGTCAAGCCATGCTGTGGCAGGTGTCCCACATATAAAGTAGAGGAAGATGGGCACGGATGTTAGCTCAGGGCCAGTCTTCCTCAGCGAAAAGAGAAGGATTGGCAGCAGATGTTGGCTCAGGGCCAGTCTTCCTCAAAAAAATAAAAAATAAATAAACAATGATCTGAGGATTCCATGGGATCCAACACTTTTCTGGAGTGAAAGGGGACCCTGAGTGAGCAGTGCTCTTGCTGCACTCCATTCCTCATCCCCTCAGTCCCACTTTCAACCAAGAAATTTACCCTACTTTCTGTTTTATAAATATGGTGACAAGCTGTGATTCAATTTTTAAAGGGAGTTCTGCCAAAATGTTTGAACGCCTGTACCACTGCCATGCCATTTCATTGGTTATAATTCCAAAAATAAGAATATTGAATTACATTGTGTGTAAGTAAATGAAAAGGATTAGGGTGGAGGCTCAAATTAATATATATTTAAAAAAAATTAGAGGCCGGCCCGGTGGCACGGTGGTTAAATGTGCACGCTCTGCTTCAGCAGCCCAGGGGTTGCCAGTTCGGATCCCCGGTGCAGACATGGTACCACTTGGCACGCCGTGCTGTGGTAGGCGTCCCACATATAAAGTAGAGGAAGATGGGCACGGATGTTATTTCAGGGCCAGTCTTCCTCAGTCAAAAGAGGAGGATTGGGAGCAGTTAGCTCAGGGTAATCTTCCTCAAAAAAGAAAAAAATTAAATACAAGTATTATTCTAAAAAAAGCCAGGGCATGTAAGCAAAGCAGAGAGAAGGAGCCAGACCTGTAAGAACTCCCAGAAGCCTAGAGCTAGGAATTGATTGGCGTTCCTAAAAAGGGCAATGAAAATGTACTTTTTAAAATTATACCTGGAAGATGGTGACCAAGGAGCACAGCTTTGCTAAATTTTGTTTTGTTTTGACTCGATTCTGATAACGGGACTTAATTCTCTCTGAATCTCTACCATATATACAAGTATCTAATTATAATCTCAAATTTAAAATATTTTTAAAGTGTTTAACCATTTACCCTAAACTCAACGGATTATAATCTGGCAGTCATTTAGTCAAACACTTTTTTGAAAAATACGATGCAACTTTCAAGATCCAGGGTCAATGGTTTGGCTAGAAAGTTTGTGAAGTTTGGCACATTCCCTCAGGTGTTCCAGGTTCTCTCCCTTGCCTTTCTCTACTGTCCCCAGTCCTTCACCTGGGTGCATGGCTAACAGAGTGTAGGGGCATTAGTGGGCGTGCCCCTTTAATGACCATGTGTCCTTGAGGCTTCTTATCTGGGCTACATGCCAACACTCACGAGGCTAGCAGTACTAGGCTTGGCCAACCCAGCTGCTTTCTAGTGGAATATTGGCACAAGACCCTCAAGGTCTCGAGGGGGTGGGGTGGGGGGTGCGAGGCGGGGAGGGCGAGCAGGGCGCGGCTCTCCTCCTCGGAATGCAGGTCATACAGGGATGATCCTCCTTGGCAAGCATGTAGCCTTTGTTCCTCTGCCTACTTAAGCAAGCTTCTCCCAGGGGCCGGGATTGGTGGGCAAATCTATGTCCAGCCGGCCGCCACTGGACACTCTCCCTGTAAGTCAGTCCCAATAAACCTATATAACCTATATGTCTCATTCGCAGTCTCTGGGTAGTTTCTTCGGGCTCTCAGCACGATACCCCACTGCCCTAGCGAAGCTGGGCTTGCGGCCTTACACAGAGTTAATGGTGGCCCTGTGGATTCAGGGCTGCTGTGCCTTGTTAACAGTGAGCTGCATCCTGTTTGACTTTTCTCTGGTTCCCACTGCAGAGAATTCTCCCGGGGCGCTCTGTGACCTGCCCGTTTCTTGCTTTCTGCTGAATCTGCTTGTGCAGAGGTTGGATTATGTCAAGTCCTTGTGCTACCTGGCTCCCTTCAAACTTCTCACTCAGTATCTCTTGAACTTGCTCATGTTTATTTAGAAAACAATTTAGGTTCAACCAAAAAAAAAAAATTGTTTTCTGCAACATGTGCAAGAGCGATTTTCAAGGCGATGAAGGTTAGATTCCTGCCTCAGAAAGGAAAGATGCTTGGGTGCTACTGGGCATCAGAGCCAGGGGGTTCCATTTCGGTTTTTCCATGATTGCCATTCTGCCCTTTGCTCTGAACTGATGCCTAATGTACTCACAGGCTTGCCTTGCGTAAAATGAGGGCTGCAGCATCATTGGAGGTGCCCTGTGCTCCTCTTGTTTTTGTAGATCTCACTCCCCCGGCTCTTACTCTACTCAGGGGCTCATTCATTTGACTCCCAGTTTTCTCCTCTGGAATGTTTAATTCATGCAGCTCATGATGCTAACCTATTTCTGCAGCCTCATCACCCTATGCTCTGGCCACACTGAATTAACAACTGATCATGAAACTTAGCAGACCTTGATATAATTGTGCATCTTGAGCGCTCTTCCCCTCCCTCAAATACCCTGCACCCTGCTTCACTGGGCAGACTCCTATGCTGCTGCCAAGGCGTGTTCAGATAGGTCTCCCTCCCTGAAGCCTTGCTGAGTCTGTCATAAGGTGGGTCACGTTTCTTTAGTTTGTTTATTCATTTACAGGTTCAACAAGATTTGCTAATCACCTACTGTATGTCAACCACTTGAAGGCACTGGAGACAGAATGGCAAACAGGCCAGATGTGGTCTCCAGTAGCAATGATTACCAAAGGGACAGATGATTTTTTAAAAGTATCAACAATTGAGTTAGTGTGAAGAAGTACATAAATATGGGAGCGTGTATTAGAGGAGTAACGTAGTCTGGGCTTTGAGAAGACCTCATTTAGGAACAAATGTTTACACTGAGAGCCTGACCCCTTGATAGAGGCGGGAACAGTGTATGCACTATGTACTCCGGACATAGTACCTGGTAGTCACTCGGTAAAGCTCATGGAACAAATGAACGACTAAATGTACCATACACTGACAGTGCAATTTGAGGACCTCGTTAGAATTTCATTTCTTCCAACTCATCTTAACAGTTTAGGGGCTCTATAATACTGGGATAAAATGTGTATGTGTGTATTTGTATACATGTATATTCAGAAAGAATTTAATGAATACATATACACTTATGCCACATGATTTTGAAAATCTTTTTGAATCTCCTCAAAAATAAAACTATTTGCCCAGCTTTCAGCTCGTTGAAAGAATCTAGAGCCCATGGAACCTATTTGGGTTTGTAGAGGTCACTCTGCTAAACCCAGATCCTCATCTCACAACCGAAGGGCCGACTAAGCCTCAGCTTCTGGGAGATCTGCTGGTTGACGTCGTCAGGCGTCGTCCTCTCTGTGAAGCGTCCTTGGCAGAAGAGAGCTGTCTCACTCGAGGTCGTCCCGATTCCTTAGCATCCATTAACTGGTCCTTGAGGGGATGTGGGGGTATAAAGGTCCAGCCTCTCGTCCCAACTCAAGATAACTCTGAAGGGACCTGCTGAGGGCCAGAGCTCCTCAGAGAGCTGGTTGACAGCCTAGATCCTTCTTCTGCCCCGTCCTCATTCCCTGCATCAGTTCTGAGCATACTCCAAAATAAGATAAAAAAGTAAAAGAGATTGGAAACCAAAACATTGCTGGTATTACTGATAAAGCTGATATTGAAAAATATGACATATAACCACAGACTGCACTGCCTCATCCTGAATAATAGATTTAGAACCATTTATCCCCCAACAGCACAGGCTGGGCAAGACTGACCCCACAGAGACAAAGCCTGCTGCTGTAAATGTACAGCAAGGAGGGGCAGAGAGAGGGAAGGAGGGGGCAGGGCTAGGAACCCTCAGATCCTGCGCCTTGCTTGCCTGTTGGAGATCTTGCAGCACCTCTCCCAGAGAGAAAGGAGGCTGTGGAGAGGCCAGAAAGGCTTGCCTGGTGGCGCTTCCTCCCTGTGAGAGAAACACCAGGATGGGCAGCAGCTCCCACACTCTGTTCCCACAGCACGACCGGAGAGCCTCACTTCTGGTTTCAGGAGCAGCAGAGGCCAGAGTTCTGGCATGGCTGGGAGGCCCTCCCTACAGGGCAGCTGATGTACTTTTGACATTTACCTCTGTGGTAGACGTACTCAGAAGAAATGGTGGAATTACCTGCTGCACTCTTAGAAATGGAAAGCACAAAAACAAGAGAATTTTCAGCGCCTAAGTCCAAGGCTGCAGGATGAATTCCTCTGCTACTCGTCCTGAGTTGGACTGCTTTCATATCCTTCTTGACACGAACTATTTTCAGTGGAGGAGAACTGACATACGTACACATATTCACAAAGTAAAGAAAAATGCTTATTTTATATATATATCAATATAGAGTACAAATATATATAGGATAAGAGAAAGAAGTTAAAAAAACTGACTTCCATTTTTTTCTCTTAGATTTAGGTTTACTATAAAAACAATAATATTAAAGGAAATTTTAAGAGAAATCAATCTATTTTGCCAAAATTTTACCACTGCAACGTTTTGCATTTTCACAATGTTTTTTTGTAAATATTAGTGTTTTTGAATACACACAATTTGGATCACTTTTGTGTTTTGCTGCTTGGTCTTTTTAATGATCACTTTTAATGCTACATTAATATCCCATTCTCATTAATTTACTATAATTTATTTAACTATTCCTTTCCTCCTGGATACTGAGAGCGTTTCTAAATTTTGCAATGATAGATACATATGCTTTTAAAATCAGCTGGCATAAATATAACATAACAAGTAATTTAAAAAACTACTCACTTGTATTATTTCTTACACAATGGGGGGCAAGGTTTGTTCCGTCTTGCTGTGCTCCTGGGAGCAAGTCCATTCTGCTGGCTGAAGCAGGCCCTTCTTTGCTGTAACCGTAGCCATACTATTTATACAACACGTATTCTCAGCCTATATGGATTAAAGAAGTTCAGGGGCAGTGTTTCCTCTGCTACTTATCTGCTTCTAAGCTTTTTCCAAGCAGACCGCATGTGATATGTGCACTATGTGGCACTAGGGACCCTCTTATATAATAAGGAGAGAGAAATAAAGTCATAGAAGAGAAATAGTTAAGCTTTAGAGGTAGCTTCAGACAAGAGTCTGATCCAGAGACCTCTGAAAAAACAACTACCACCACCAACAACAAAGGCATAAAAAAGGAAAAGATAGAAAAAGATAATCATATGCAGGTATCAAAATTGGTGGAATACCAGTTATATTATAAATAAATATGCCAGATATATTATAAATTCCTAAAATTCAATAAAAAATTAAAGAGAAAGACAAATCAAGATCTGGGCAAAAAACTCCAAGGCATTTCACAAATGAGAATATCAAAGAGACCAACAGAGCTATAAAAAGTTGGGCAATATCATCTGGAAAATGCAGATCAAAACCACAATGAAATGCCACTATATATCACAATTGCTACAGTTAGGTTGACAGTACTAAGTGTTGACAAGGATGTGGTACAACAGGAACATTCAGATTTTTAATGGGAGTGGAATTGGTACAACTTAGGAAAATTGTTTGGCAATATATATTGAGTCTAAGTGTATATTTATCGTATGACTCAACTATTCTCCTTCTAATTAAATGCCCTGAAACTATACCGTACTGTAGTACATATCTATAATGTACTCTTCATAGAAGCTCTCTATGTCATCATCATCGTCATCCTCAAAACAGAAAAAAACCCAAAGGTTCATTCACAATTGAATGGATAAATAAATTGTAGTATATTCATATAATAGAATACTACAGAGCAGTAAAAATGTGCACTATTGCTACCTACAACAACATGGATAAGTAACACAGAAACAATGTTGGGCGTAAAGCATGGTACTGTGCATCATTTACATGAGTTCAATAACAGGCAAAACTAACTTATGGTGACAGAAATCAGAGTAGTTATTATCTCTGGGGTGGAATATTGACTGTGAAGGGGCCTGAGGGAGGCTTTGGTGATCCCGGAAATGTTCTACATTTTCATCTTGGTGGTGAGTATATGATGTATAAGTGAAAATCCATTGACCTATTACTTAATTTTTTTGTATTTACTGTATATACATTATACTTTAACAAGAATAACAGAAGTCGCAGGGTTTTTCTTAATCTTATATTACAAATGTTTGATAATACACAAATACCAAAGATCAATACTGCCTGCCTTGTCCTAATCTCCATCTAAAGCCATCACTCAAGTATATAGCAGCTACCCAGGTGCTCAGGTGCAGGAGCATGTGATTAAGGAAAGCCACCTGTGGCTTAGACAAAAACTTGATTGTGCCTATAGTGAAGTAATAATCCAGACTGGATCACTGACGTTGGCCAATTCCCAGTAAGTCCAGAAGATGGGGTGTTACTGTGTACATAATTTTACCTTCTGTCTGATTCTTGCTCAACCATTCTCAGCCTCTTCTCCCTCCATCATTAGAACTGTGGGATATACTCATCTCTGCCAGTTTACTGCTGCATCTAACTCTAGCCCCAAGTCCGTGAGTTCAACCCATAGTTCTACAAATGAATTATTCAGTGGATTTCGCACACTGTCTTTCTTTCGGCCTCCATCTATGGTACTAACGTTGTATGCTCTTCTCTTAACATTGTTTAACCATCTGTTAACCCAACCTTCTGCCCAAGGGGGTTAGTGGGGAGGAATGATTTGAAGGTTCTGCTGAAGTGCTTTACAGTTGGGGATAGTCCATTAATTGTTGATTTTGTTTGTATTCAGCATTCTGCTTCTATCTGTGGTTTTAATTGATGTGAGCATGCCCAGGGGCTTACGCTGGACCCAGCTGTATAAATCAAATAAATAAATAAACAAATAAATAAATTAAGTAAATCTTCCCTGGAATAAATAGATAACACAGCTTTTTCAATCTCTCTCTCTCTTTTTTTCCCAACAGTTCGTATAAATGTGCCCTAAGGCTTATATGCAAGGGGTGTATCCAAAGTTTAAAGAAGTAAATAGTAAGCATCAACAGCTAAAGATGAAATCACATGGCTGTCTACACCCTTTCATGGTAGCATGGAAGCTATGGGGAGACTTGGAACATTTCAGTTCACCTCATTCCACTCAGTCCTTTGTTTCTGATTGGTCTGGGGTTGCCATTGCCTCTGATAGTTTCTTCCAAAGGTAAAATAAGAGCAAAACAAAATGAACAAGCAAAAAGGAAAAGGAAACAGAATCTCAGTGGAGTTGTGCCATCCACAGGGCAATGAGAACTGATTTTTTTTCACTAACAGGGATGGTTGAAATCTGCTGCTGTGCAAATGCAGTTATTGAGAAGGCACAGACTGGGCTCTGGCAGAGAGCAGAGTGTGAGCAAATATGATGGTGCTCGCCTCTGAACAGAGGCTTTACACGTGCTTTCGAGCTTCTGCCCTCGTGTGTGAACAACACGGCCAGCTAGTGGCTGCTGTCTGAATTTGCGTCCCAGAATGAGAAGCAAAGTGAGGCTGGCTGGATCTTGACCTGGTATCCACAAAGGCCTTCAGACTCGTAAGGGAGAAATTAAGGTTTGTTGTTGCAAGGCACTGAGATTTGGGTTTGTATTTTACTGCGGCAAAGGCTCCCTAACACAGGGCCCGTGGCTTCCTCAGATTCAGAGATGGAATCATAAAACCTCAGAATTAGGCAGGAGTCTTGCTGATGGCATTTGATTTCCTAAATCTCCATCATCCCACCCTGGCGTTGGCCACTCTCTATCTCCAGGCAAGTTCTGACTATTAGAATGGTTCTTAGGTTGATTGTGATATTCTGGGAAGGTGGTTTGGTATAAAGTACAGAACATGGGCTTTGAAGTCAGACAGACTTGAGTTTCAATAGTGGTTCTGCCACTGACTAGCTCTGTGGCCTTGGCTTTGAACCCCAATTTCCTTACATGATTGAATAGCAGTAATACTACACACTTCACAGGATTAAATGAGAAGGTACATATGCCTCCAACAGTAAGGACTCAAGAAATGGTTATTCTTCTTCTTTCCTTGGACCTCGTGCTGTAATCCATCATCCATTGAGTGAACTTTCAAATATTTGACACCCTTTTTCAGCCACTGTTCTTGTACAATTGGTTCTTTGAACCTTAGTTTTGTTAATTTGATCCAGATTAAATCTGTTCTGGCTAGATGTGGCTTACTGGGCTAGCTAGTGACTAGCTTTTCAGGTCCTAATTCTGTCACCTAAGGCATTCAACTATAACTCTCGGCTTTGCATCAACCACAAATTTGATCAGTATGTTGTCCATTTCCTCATCCTAATTGCTAATAAATACACCGCAGGTGTTTCATTAGACAGGCTCGTGGAGTCCTTTGGAGTTGTAAGCTCACATGTATTCATGCAACACTCAGATGTTCAAAGAAAATGTAATTTCTTTATTTCCAATAACTGATCTAATCTTCCTCACAAGCTTCCCACCCCAGTGTGTTGCAGGTAAAAATAGCTTTATTTTAAACTTTCCAGTCCAAGATAGCTCAGTTTTTGTGAGTTTAAATGATTTTATTTTGAACTCATTCTAGAGGAACTGAATGCTTGGCCTTTCAGACTGGCTTTCCTCCCCACTTCTTCTTCCAGAGGCACCTGGGTCGCCTATGTGACCTTGTGGGATTGGGTGGAGGGGCTTGGATCATGCTGACCTTATGCTAGTTCTTGGGCTGGTGGCCACTGTGGTGGTGGTGGAGGGTGCTCAGGGAGTGTGCCGTGGTGGCTATCTGCTGAGGTGTGGTAGTTCTGGCCCCACCATTTTTTGTTGTCCAGGCCAAAGTCTATGGCTGATGCAACTCAATGTCTATTCTCCTGCATGGTTAAGACTTCCAGAGGGCTCAGCCACCTCCCTTGCCAACTTGGACCCACTGTATTCTGTCCTGGCTCTGTGGACCCTCTAAGATCTGGCCTTGACTCCCATTGGGTCTCAGCTTCAGAGGCCCAGTCTCTACTCCTTGGTCAGAGGGTCACTACGTACCTGTTGCTCAGTCCCCAGCCAGCTTTTCTGCTAAGTTCTAGGTTCCTTATCAGAGAAACTGCAGAAACTTCTGATTAAGAGCAGGGACTCTGGAGCCAACCTGCCTGGGTTTGATGTCCAACTCTACCACCTACCAGCTGAGTGACCTCAGACAAGCTGCTTAACATAACTGTGCCTCCATTTGCTCACCTGTAAAGTGAGGTTAATAATAATACCTGCCTCCTAGGTAGGACCCTTGTGAGGGTTACATGAGCTAATACATGTAAACTGCTTAGAATTGTGCTTGGTAAGTATTAGCTAGTAAAAAAGTAGAAAATAGGATGTGGCAAGTTATTTAACTTCTCTATGCCTAAGCATTCCCATATGTGAAGCAAAGATCATAATAATAACTCCTTCATAGGTTTCTTGTGAAAATTAAATAACTTAATATGTAAAGGAATTAGAACATAATTTGGCACAAAATGAGCCCTTATCATTGTCATTATTCTATTATTGTTCCCAGGCCACAGGACGGCCCAGGACAGCCAGGAGGGCCAACTCAGAGCCACTGTTTCCCACACTGCAGCTGTCTAGGGGCCTCACTGGGCCAATCCTTGAGAATGGGACAAAAGCCCCTCCTCTGCCCAAATTCAGCCTCCCCCTCGGTCTAGTGTCCTGTCATTCCCCTCCCAGACGTCAGCCTGCAGTCGTGTCTTTCCCATGGCCGGTGTCCACTCTCTGTCTCCCATTTCCCTTCTGTACCCACCAGATGGGCCAAGCTCTCCTCTTCCCTTTCTTTCTGGAAGGTGTCTCCCTTAAGTAAAACCCCATTATCAAGTTGCTCATGTCTGACTCTGTCTGTTAATGGAAACTTAATAAAATTAGGATTCCTTTTTCTCTCCATATACATTTGATACTCAAGTCTATTTCCAGCCTGTCAACTCAAAACAGAAATCAGCTTTGAAATGATGACTCTCAAATGGATAAATATCAGTAATTCAATGAGGGGAATTCACAAGACAATGGGATATATGGGAGATGAAAATATATATGCAAGTATCTTTTTAAATATCCTGGTACGACTGAAATGATGTCATTTAAGAATCCCTCTGACGCCGTCTTTCTAGCTGCTGCTGCTGGATCACCACTTGGGAAATGTGCCCTAGAGTGGATGACCCAGGAGAGGAATGAGTTTTCCAATCGCAAAACATCTGGGAATCAGGATTTATTTCTTACTTCTGCAACAAAGAATTGGAAAATAATGTTAAGTGAGCACCTATTCAGTGTCAGGCACCGTGCTTGAGGGTTTACAGTCAGGCGGGATCATTCACTGAGCCGCTTACATGTCCCCAGTGGCTAATAGGACACTCGTGAAGTAGTGGTGAAAAAGGCATATTCTCATAGAACTAACAACAGCTCTATTGGAGGTATTATTATTATCTTTATTTATAGATTGAAGGAGTGGAAATGTCAGAGAAGTTAAGCAGCTTAGTTAATTTCATGGAATCAGCAGATCCAGGTCTCTGACTCCGAGGCCTGTGCTCTTTCCACATCGTGTGGCAGTGAGCCTGACTAGTGCAGCAGGTTGGCAGAGGCTCCAGGGACTTGTGTTCTGGAATCTGTGGAAGAGTTGACTCAGAATAAAAGAACACTCTGAAATTTAATGCAAAATTATGCTTATGTGTTGATATGTGCATTTATTTTTATTTTTCTGGAGAGAAGATACATAGCTTTCATCAGATTCTCATAAAGCCCTGTCAGTGAAGAGGTGGTTTTTCCCTGAGTGGTCATGGATAACTTCATCTTGGCATTACCATTGCTCTAAATATGTATTGTCCCAGGCCCACTGAAGGGCACAGTTCTAAGCAAATGAGCTTCCTGGGAGATGATGGAGAAACACGGAAGGTGGGGAGAAAGTGGCTCCAGAAATTGACACTTACATAAAGTACTGAGTCATTTACATAGTCAAACTCTAACCATCAAAATAGTGGGACCGACCCCTGTCTTCCACATGCCACCTGCTTAAATGCTGCCCTCAATGCTCATTGTAACCTGGTCTCCCCACATAAAAATGTGTGGATGAGTGTGTGGATTTGCAGTGATGGTGAAAATAACAGTATGATTTGCTTTATATCCTTTTCAGGCTGGTTCTAGTCTATATCCCAGCAACTTTATGAGAGGCATGGATGAGACTCGCTGGAAAAAATAAAGAGGCTATGTCTGGGGCAAAAGACCAGGCACAGTTGTCTGCTGGTCCTTTGTGTGTTGCCGAGAGATGCCTACATGGCGTGTGAGAGTGACTGACCACACTCTCTTAAATATTACCCTGTCTGTGGACTGGGCTTCAGGAGCTGATCAGGGAAGTGGAGGAGCAATAATTTTCACTCTGAGAGAAGGAGGCCATGTCTGTAAACTTCCAGATAGAAGGAGAAAACCCGAACTGACTGTAAACCCTGAGGTCTCCTGGAGGGTACCCCGTAGTGACTTGACTGTTATTGTTATTCTTTATATCTTCTTATGCCTTCCTTCCCCAGCATAGGGCTAAATATTTGTGGATAATCCCCACACATTGCCAACTGACTTGTGACATTGTCTGTCATATTCTTTAATCTAAAATATCGTATTGCTTGAGTGCTGAATATATTAGTTTGGATGGGTAATTTTTAAAACAATATTATTGTGCTGTTCTCTAAGCACCTCTAAATATAGAGAACAACAACAACAAAACCTTTGTCCTTTATTCTTGGAAATATGATTTAACCAAGCCAATGTTTATTGTAGCATAAGATCTAGAAACAATTAGAGATGTCACATATATTTGCATTTTTGATGACATTTGCAATGTAAATGACAGAATAATGGGAGACTTCAGGAGAGACATTTGTTCCCCTCTGCGCTGTGTACTTCTTCCCACAGAGGACACTGATTTAAAGGAAGCAGCTCCAAAAACAGAATGGATAATAGAGGTGAGAATGTTATTTTAATTTCGGATTTATGCATTTCTCTTTTATTGGATGAGATAGGAAAGCATAGAATAAATGTCACCCAAATGACAGGTGTTAAACGCTTTTAACGTGTGTGTATTTGTCTGAGCATGTCAGTACTGGGGGGATGTGACTTTGGAGCTGTGTTTGTGACTCGGGATGTTTGTGGCTGTTTTATGCGTGTCTTTGGATGCATGTCTGTGGCTTTCCAGATGGTGGGCAGGTGGCTCTTGGGGGTGTCTGTGAAAATTTTTTTCTAGCATACCTGTGTGCATCTATTGGGTGGTAGTTTGTGTACGTGTATTTGTGTTCTATGGGTGTATGAGCTGGTGTTTATTGGGAATGAGAACTTAAAATCATAATCTCTCATAATTAGAGAGGGCTTTACAGGTCATTGCATGTAAGCTCCAAAATACAAATCTCTTGTCTGTTGGGAGAGTGAAAGACTAAGCTGGAATAAATAACCAAAAGGTGAGTGCTAGTCAGTGAAGTGATATTTGATAAGCGCCAACTATAAATCAGACACAATTCTTGACAAGGTGGATGCAGTGATGAATGAAGTAGTCCCAGTGCCCAGGAAGGTTTATAGTCTAGGGAAGAAGGCAGTCATTCAACGAAATATCAATTATTTAATTATATGTGCAAAGCACCACAGAGGAAAATCACAGTATTCCATGGAAGCGTATCACAGGAGACCTAACTTGGACAGTGGGATTAGTGAAGGCTTGCAAGAGGAAGTGACATTGAAACTGAGAAATCTCCAGTCACCCTGCATGAGAGTGTTGTTCACTGCCTCCTTACCCCCCACATGAGAGTGGCGATCAATGCCGCTCTATCCCCTATCCTGTATTAATGTGGGAATTAATGGCCACCCACCCACATCTCCCATCTGCGTTACAGTAGCAGTGTTTCATGCAAAGCCCTTAGACATCTTCTGCCCTCTACTTGTTTTGGTAATCTAACTGAAGAGCTTATGTGTCTTCGGGTAGGCCAATTGCCAAAGCAAACAAGCTAAAATTTCACAGTAGAAGTTGATTTCTGGTTCATGCAGCAATCTAAAATAGGTGTTCCTAGCTTGGTGCTCTCCTGAACTGCTGTCCTCTCAGCAGTGACTCGGATCCAGGTTCCTTCCATATCGAGCCTCTGTTATCCTCAGAGTTCTCCCCTTAACTTGTAGGCAGAAGACAAGGAAAGAGAAGGGAGCATGACCTGCAGGAGGTTTCACGGGCTGGGCCTTGGAGTGGAGCACATCACTGCTGCTCACATCTCTGACCACAGTTCAGTCACATGCCCTGTCTAACTTCAGGGAAGACTGGGGATACAGTTGAGCTGCCTGCCTAGGAGGAGGAAGAGAGTTTTGGTGACTACGTGGCAGTCTTCACCACACTACGGCTGTCTCTTTGCAAAGCTTAGGGGACATTGTGGCCATGCCCGCAGTCTGAAACAGAGAGCCAGGTGCCTACTTTGTAGCAGAGGAAGCGAATGACACAGGAAATCACAGATGGATAAAACGACTTTGATGCACTACGACCTGAACTAATTGCTATGACAGTACAGATGTTATCTTAACTTTCAGAGGACTTTTAGTCTGTCCTGCACCTTGTAGACATTAAAATCTTTGGAGGGGAAAAACACAACCATTTGTATTTCAAAATTGTGATACATCTGTGATCTGCTGGCAAAAAAATTCATTATGAATAAAGGTCCTATACTAATATTCTACTAGTTGTGTTATAAATCCTACTACAAATCTACATCCTACCCATCTCTCTTCTCTCTTTATCAGGATTATTGGCATACACACTAACCATTCCTCCATGCATCTGGTTTAAAAGATTTCAAAGGGATTCTAAAATATTGATAGTCATGGCTCTCAGAAAAAAGATGCCTTGTTCTAATAAGCAACAGAATTTCCATGTATTCAAGTGTTAGGTGGCACAATCTTTATAGTTTATTGTTTAGAATGACAATAATACCACTAGTAAGAGAGGAAACAAATTATTACCAGTCTACCTGGAAAACAGCATTCATTCTGCAAGAAGCAGCATATTGTCTCTTAGCCAAACCTTCTCTGACCCATTTGGGTGAAGTTGAGCTTTCTTTCCTTTGTGTTCACATTGTTCACCGAATAGTAATAATTTATTTTTGTCTATTTTCACAATAAGCATGTGAGTTCTCTGATAACAACAGAAGTGTCCTTACTCTTCACTTAATATTTTGAGTTCCTCTTTTGAGGAATTATTCCCCTTTCAAATGTCTGGTATAATAGGTGTTCAGGAAATATTTGATGAATAAATGTGAGGGCTGATGAATGAAATAGAACGGTTTCCACATAGTTTTAATTGGAGAAAGTAAGCATGCCTCCAATGTTCACCCGTGCATCTCCCCTTTCCTGACTCCCTCCTTCCTTTGGGTACCAGACACGGGATCAGAGGATCCACGGTTCCCTTAGCCAGCTGCTAGGCCTGCATCCCTGGCTGGCCTCACCTGTGCAAACAAACACAGTGGCTTTGCATGCATTTACACTGCTCCATCTGACAAACCATGTTCAAGAGGCTTGGTTTCACTAGATAGAATGCAACAGCAAAGTAAATTGCAGGGAGTGTGGTCTCTTTTCTGGAGATATTTCTTTCAAGACAGTGCGTGAGGTCTTGCCAGATTTGGATGACCTGTACTGTAAAACTAGTAACCTCCAGCACAGGACTGTTGTGAGAATGAATACATGTAAAAGGTTTAGCATAAAACTTGGCATAAAGCAGGCATTCAATCAATGCTGGCCATTCTTCTTCTGATGCTGTCACTACTGCTTGTTTTATTATGTCAACACAGGCTTTATGCCAGAATCCCTTTCTACTCCAGCCCACTCTGATTCTAGAGAATGGGGAGAAAGAAGTCAGGATCCTCCGCTGTGTTAAATCAAATTTTGCGAGCATTAGTTATCGACCACAATGACGTTCATTATCTAGTGCAGAGAAATACTCTTAATAACAGGCTGAAAATATCAACTTTCTGAGAGCCATCGGTTCAGCCTCCCAATTTCACATTCTGAAACAAGAAGTTGGCCTTTCAAAATTCCACAGAATGGTTGTCTCTGGGTAGTCTGTGATTGTGTTGAAATATAGAAACTCTAGCTAGACCTAAAGTTAATAAAATTGTGTGACACATAAAGGTCTGTGATGGATGGCAACCAATAGTCCAATACTGTTTTATTCTTTCTAATATACTGTTTCTCTGCAAAGGCCAAGAAATTAAAGAACAGTTTTATTCTCCCCTTCCAGCCTGTGCAGGGTAATTATGTATTATTAATAATGCAGCAGCACAAATGATATTAAATGAACTACATTTGTTAATGCAGATCTTATCTAACTGCTTTTTCCATCAGTGGACTGTTTCTCATCAGGGGGTACTAATTAGCTGTAATATGTAGAAAGATGGGACAGAAATCCAATCAGATAAATGGGATCTATTTGGAGAGATCCAGGAAGGAGGAAGAAGGCATTCATGATTCTGTGAGAATTACTACAAGTAGGAAAGATGAAAATTTCTGCTGTTTCAACTTCATTTACATTTTGTGGCCACAGAAGCTAAAATGCAGTACTGCGGGATTGCCCAAGATGCAAAGGCCTGCAAATAATTTTATTTATCATGACTGTGACAGTGTTGTCTTTTGCAGTAATAAAAGTGCATATGGCTCTATAAAACTCCTGAATGGTTTACATGGCCCTTGCAGACATTAAACCTAATGTATTATGGTAAAAACTGATGTTCTCCAGCTTTTCCCAACTAAGGTGGAAACACTCAGGCTCTGAACTTTTTCTTAGAGAAGGATCACCTGAAGCCCTCAGCTGATATATTCTTGATAAATCCCGGGTTACCTATAAAATATCAGCCAGATTCTCACCCTTCGTAAATCTCCTGGGACAGTCCCCATGTTGAAGGGTTCAGAAATGAGATCCTTTTTCTATCTCTCATCAGTTAAGTTGGGCAGACACGTGTCCCAGCTCCAAATATTAGAGCAATACTGCCCAGAGTGCCTGCTCACCTGAGCCAGGTCCACACTCACGAATGTCATGGACCCGTCAGTGATCCATCTATAAATGAAGTGTCTTCCTAACCCAACCACAGATTTGTCACTGCTCTTGTGGGATTGTGGTCTCTTTAGGCAGCCTTGAATGAGCTGGTTTGGGACTCAGAGGAAGGACACATAATCTCATTATGAAAACAGATGTAAAAGTGAATTATTTCATTTTGGCTAGCTCACTTCCTCAAATGTGGAGAAAAGCTTTGCCATGTACTACTCAAAAGCTTGCTAAGAGATAGTCTGATCATCAAAGCTAATTTTTAGATGAAGTCCCTCCTTTTTCTGCAGCAGACCCAATGACACCTTTTTGCTCCTTTCTAAATCCTAACCCAGTAGGTACCCCAACGTTTGACTTCTGTATATTAGAAAAACATATTCCTGAGAACTATGATTTCATTATGGGAGCATCCTGATGCACACCTTAGTGTGCACAATCAGTGCCTGAAATTCTCAGGCTAGTAGTATTACATTTAAATCTTAGAGTATTTGAACTTGCTTTATGAATCCTTAACGATTATCGATTGAAAACATTTAATTTTTCAGTTCTTGGTGGATCTGCAAAATGGCACAGGAATGTTTTAAAAAATTTGGGCTCATCCTTTAACTTCCTTTCAGAGGTGACATCATCATTAATTGGAACAGGATTGGAATGGACACAAAAGACTCTACTAGCTGAGACCCCCACTGATCGTTGGAAACGAAGGAGACGTGACCTGGTCAGATAGATAGACCGAGAATTGATGCCTCAGCACTCTGCAAATATTCGGTACCATTTTAGCAAAGTAATCATGAAAATCCAGGAGACATCATTATATTATAAAATCATCCAGGCGTCAAGGGAAATATATTTGTATACCTCACGACAAAAGTTGAGTGGAAGCTCAGGAGTACTATTTACATTTATATATACTTATATCGTGTAATTAAAGCTAACAGATAAACACATCAATATGTTAAAACAGATGTAAAAATATATAGATAGACATATTGCACTGAAACCTTGATATTGCATCCAAATGAAATCCTGTATTCCAAATATGCCCCATAGGAGTTTTTGCTCAAGGCTATGCTTAGGTATACTCAAAAACTCCTGATAGCGAGTCACCGGGGAAAACATGTTCCTCTACAGATAATTGCTACTGGCAGCCAGAGACCTAGAGAATTTGATGTGCGGTAATGTGACCTGACTATGTATTAAACTTTTTTGAAGGACATGTGTAAAGTAATTTTTATGTCTCTCACACACCTTGGGTTTTTTTTTTTTTCCCCCACTTGCTAGCACATTTTTAAACAACTTTCCTATTTTTAATGTCTCTGTTAGGTTTTGTCCTAATAGTTTTCAACCATAAAAGATATTGGTATTGTTTTCTTCAAAAAAAGAGAAAGCAATCTGGAGATGAGAAAAAATCCCATCTGAGTTGTAAGGGATGTGTAAACAAGGCAGTTATATCATTGGTAATGAACTTCAGGAAAAACGTGAGAAATAATAGTTGCTTGTTCACAGACAAGAGAAATTAGAGATTAACTGATTTCTCTAAGGTTGGGAGGCATCTATGCTGCTATTTAAGGCAATAATCACTAGCTTTTCATTAAATCTAGGAATGTTTAGGAGATGGTTCCTGAGGTATTTTAAAGATACTGCTTCAGAAGCTATAATTAATAACTTGAAAAAAATGATAAATTGGCAAGGACACATATGTGCAATGATACAATTCAGTGCTCAAGTATCATCGCTGCTAATTACTTTGTTCTATTTTTTCTGTGTTATTACACCGTCCTCATTTTATTGTTCAATATTAACGTGTAAACCTTAATTAAACATAATATCAGAAGGTTCCAGGAATATAGCTAAAGATTTTGCAAGGTAGTTCAGAAGCGTGTTTGGAAAGAATCCCTGAATCAACCAGGGAGTGTAATCTGTAAATAATGTGCTTTTGTGTTGAGAGTTACATGAATTATTACAGACTGACATTGGAAATTAGCTTTTAAGAACAAAAATTCAGAAGGGAAAAAAATTAACTCAAACCAGCCTGTAGTATAAAAATCAGGTGTGGGAACAGGCTGCAAAAGCTGGGAATGTCACATCAGTTTCTCTAATGACAGGCAGCAGTTCATAGATTTACACACTTGCATTCTGGTGCCAGGAAGATGAACATCCAAAATGACAACTTATCAGAAAAATGATATATTTCTAGTTTCCATTAAGATCATTAAAAGCCACATTCCTTCTTCAGATATGCAAACGAGTTTTCTATAGAAATCCATGAACAAGAGTAAGATTTGGCCTGTGTTCACAAAAGAGCTGCAAAGAAAGTACTTACAGAAAATTCTAGATACTGGATGGATGATCTAGGCCACATCTTTGTACCACTTATTTCTCGTGTTTTAGTTATTTCAGGGTCAGTGCTTTGCAAAGGAAAACAGGGTGAAACTAAGGCGAATAATTTTATCACATATTAATATATGGTAAAAGATGTCATGGGATAAAACCAAGGTGAAGCAACATTTAGAGAGAGAGAGTTCCTCAAATTTCAGGTGGCCGTCAAAGTTTAGCAGACAAAACCGGGATGTGGTTGTCATCTGAATCGTCTATGTCATGGCAATGAAACAGTGCCATGCAGGGTTAAGAGCCAGCCTTTGCAGCCAGAAAGCTTGCCCATTAATACTCCCTACACACTCATTTGTTGTGTGACCTTGAACAGTTTCCTCTACTTCTCTATGCCTCAGTTCGCCCAACTGTAACATGACCATAAGTATTGTTTCTGCCTCATAGGATTCTTGTGAGTATTGTATGAGCTCTCAGATGCAAAGCATTTAGAAGTATCTCATACACAGTAAGTGCTATATAACTGCTCACTATGAATATTTTTCAAATCTTGGAAAATATCTTTCTGGACCTCACAAATCTGTGATTTGGGCCAATGGAGTTTCCCCTCAGCAGTGAAGTATTTGATTAAACTTTGTTACAAAAATCACTCTAAAAAAGCATACAGAATGTGAAGAAAATCTATATCACACTTCTTTCTTCCTTTTAACACTAAAACCTGGTCTATTAAAATTCTATAAACAGAGGAAATTCGACTTTGCCAGTTTTTGGTCATTAGGAGTATATTCTCCTTGAGGGCAGACAGTAGATTATTTTATAAGTTCTTGTATAAACTGGGAACATGCCATAAATGTTAAACTAATATCAAACCAGATTGAGCTTGTTGAATGAAAAGGCACAACATAAAGGAAAGAGAGTAGACTTTATTAAGGAAAAACCAGTACATAGAAATGGAAAGCAGCCTTTTTTAAAGAGTTTAACTAAGTTCATTAAAAATAATGTCTAAATTTTATAAACACTCTGCTTCCAGTGACCCAGTGTCATGTCAAATATCTTGAAAAGAAACTAAAGAATAATATATTCCTCATTTTCAGTGTTTTAAAATTCCTTTCCAGAGTGGTAGAAAAACAAAAATCTCAAGTATCATTCCTTGACCAAGTTCTAGAACAGTGATATGCAATAGAAATATAATACAAGCCATGTAATTTTAAAGTCTTTATTAGCTGCATTGAAAAAAGTAGTTAATATTAAGTAACATGTTCTATTTAACCTGATATATCAAAAATGTTTTCATTTCACATGTAGTCAACGTAAAAAGTTATCAGTGAGCTAGTTCACATTCATCTTTTTCACACTAAGCCTTTGAAATCTGGCATGTATTTTACAATTACAGCACATCTCAAGTTGGACCAGCCACACTTTAAGTGCTTCACAGCCTCAAGTGGCACGTGGCCACCCGATTGCAGGACACAATTCTAGAACAAGAGATGTGGAGGGGGCCGTGTTTTAGAAAGCGGCAGGATGGTATCTGTTGGCCTCAATAAGGGCTGAGCTTCGAGTCTCTACTTAAAAAGAGATTTTCCCAGGGCCTTTGGCTTTCAGTGTCATTGGTGTTGGCCACATCACCATTTCTGTTTGTTAATTCCTCTTTTAAGTGTGTGCTGTGTACTCGTGTGCTTTTCTGACGTCTTGTAGCGAGGTCTGTTCTCTTAGAACAAATGGAAATCGGCTTTGGAATTCATGTGCCTGAAGAAAACTCGTCTCGACAGCTGCTGGGGCGGATTCAAGCACACACAAGGTGAAAGAAAGCCACCTGGGATTTTTTTTTAATACTAGACGTGGGATAAGGAGATGGAGGAATGCCTTCTTATAGCGCCAGATGAGACAAACAGGTGGCACAAGGAAGGAACAAATAAAGGATGAAGGGAAGAGCAGCAGGTTAGGGCCTCAGGCAAAGCAAATACAAGATTCAGCTGCTGCAGGTTCAAGCCTGAGGCAGGATAATAGAGCTGACTGTGGCAGAAAGAAAATCAGACCTGTCAACAGTGCAGTTCAGCCATGAATGTGTACGGGTGGAACAGTGTGGAAGGCATGCAGAGCCTCTCTGCATCGCTGTTCAGCCTCACCATCGGTGAAAGCCACACCACCTCAGAAAGAAGCTCAGGACCCCTCCATTATTAATCAGATGACACCTACAAACATCATGTCAGGATAGGGACCACGAAAGCTTCCTAAGTTTTAGATAGTTCTTTTCTAACTCTGTACACCAAAGTGATACAGACAGCCAACCCCCCAAAGCAAGCAAATACACCAGAACTGGGAAAAATAGGAAGAGAAATAAAAATGTATCTAAAAATATTTCTCTGTGAGGGGCCTTACATGTAAATGAGGAAAAACCAATAACCTCCGTCTTCCACACAAATAAATCATCGTAGAGCCAACCCCAATGCCTTCTGGAATGAAGCCTGACACTAAAAAATACAAATCCCTGAAAAATAGAAAATATGTGCAAAACCTATCATAGATCAGGGAGAAAAGCACGTTTTTCTTTTTCTTCTAGTACTTACTTCCTCCAAATCCACACTCCCTCAAGGGATATAGGAACAGACACCGCAAAGAACCTGACCCTGAAGAGCTTTTTGACAGGCAGGAAGGCACAGGTGGGAACGGCTTGGGAAGGCTGCAAGGCCTCGGCTTCCCGCAGGAAACCCAACTTGAGTTACACTGACATGCTTTTGAACTGCCCTCACTGGAGTTCATGGCCAAACTGTTCTTCAAAAGGCCCAGAGACAAAAGTATGTTTGGCATAAAATTTAGAGAAGTCACCTGGTCTCAAAGTAAAGAAATAGTGGTATTGAGTTTTGGAATGAGTCCAAAAATCCTGCATGGAATTAGTTATGTTCTCATTGCTATTTCTGTCTCAAAAAAAGGGAGAAAATCTGGTTAATTAGCTGACTCTCCTACCCTCCACTCTATCTCCTTTTCTCTGAGTTCTTCCCTTGCCTCAATGGCCTCTGAGAAGGTCCTTTGATTTAACTCGTAAGCCCAAGAACGGGATTTCAGTCTCAGAAGTCTTCCCATAGCCACTGATCATGGCAAACACAGCTGTGCAGGAGATGGGGGCTCTTTTCCTGTCCTGCAGAAACTTGAGCAGAAAGCCCTCTGTCTGTGCCTTAGGTGAGGGGGCCCAACATATTGCTCACATCCATCTCCCCCATGTTAGGGCCTGGTAATCACTAGCCTCCTTTGCTCCCTAGCTCTCCTCCTTTAGGGTAATTAGAGTACCTTTCACACTCTTTCCTTGGAATCCTAATATTTAGAGCCAGCTTGTACCCTTAGGATTAACCCTTCCACTTCATAGGAAAGAAAATTGAGGCCCAAGGAAAGGACATTGACTGGCATAAAGTCATCACACCGTTAGTTTCACAGCCAGGAAGCAGACATAGGAACTCGGTGTTTCCCATTGCCCCTTCAAAGCACATAAAGAGGCTTTCAAGTGTCTGAGGAAAACTCTCAATTGCTGGTAGAGTTGGAGAATAATGTCAAACAAGAAAGAAGGAAGATTAGGCAGAAGCTAGAAAAACCCTAGTGGACAGAATAACGGCCCGCAAAGACATGCACATTGTAATCCTAGGAACCTGTGAATACGTTACCTTACTTAGCAAAGAGATTTGCACATGTGATTTAGGTTAAGGACCTTGGGCTGAGATGATCCTGAATTATACAGGCAGGCCCAACCTAGTCATGAAATCCTACAGACAGAGAACCTTTGCGGGCTGCGTAGAACCAGAGAAATAGCATGAAAGAGAGATTAGACTTTGCTAGCTTCGAAGATGGAGGAAGGAAGCAGCCTCTAGAAGAGGGAAAAGGTAGGAAATAAACCCTCCCCTCGAGACTCCAGGAGCCTGCTCACACCTGGATGTTACCCTCGGAGACCTGGGGCAGAGTTCTATCCTGCGGGGCTGTAAGAGAACTGATTTGTATTGTTCTGAGCCACCAAATTCGTGGAAATTTGTTACAGCAGCAATAGAAAACTAACGCAGATCTTCTCAGAGCAAGTATCTTCTCCATTCAGGGCAGTTCTTTTAGCAATTCTACCTTTTGACAGTCCCGTCAGACCAGAGCTGATTAAGTAAATGCTGGGGACGAAGGGTTGGGAGCTGGCAGGCCTGGCTAGGCCAGGAGGGAGGGGCTAGGAATTTTTGAAGGATAGTAAAAGCGAATAAAAGGTAATAAGTGCAGGGAAAAGCTACCACCCCTGGGGCTGGGAGAACGCAGGGAAGAGGTTGGAGTTATCAGCAACTACAACCTCAGAAGACGTTTAGGGGCTGCTTCCTCCCTCGGATATGGTGAGGCTGGTCCTGGGAGTTCCAGTGACAGAGCTGGAGCTGGGGGGAATGACTGCCTCTGGGTGGTGAGGCTGACAGGAAAGCAAGCACACCGGACAAGGGAAGTCCCTGCTCCTCCTCCTCTCTGCCAGTCTCTGTTAGTCTGCGCAGCCTGCCAGAAAAATAATACCGCAGCCCGGGTGACTTACACAACAGACATTGATTTTCTCACGGTTCTGGAGGCTGGGAGGACAAGATCAACGTGTTGGCAGATTTGGCTTCTCCGGAGGCCTCTCTCCTTGGCCCCCAGGTGGCCGCCTTCTTGCTGTGCCCTCAGAGGGCCTTTCTTCCGTGTGCAAGCACCGAGCATGGGGGTGTCTCTCTGTGTGCCCAAGTTTCCTCATTTTGTAAGGACACTAGTTGTATTGCATTAGGGCCCATGCTAACTAAAGGCTTCATTTTAACTTAATCGCCTCTTTAAAGGCCCTATTTCCAAATACAATCACATTCTGAGGTATTTGGGGTTGACTTCAACTTAATGAACTTTTGGGGACACAATTCGGTCCATAAAAATCTCCCTCTAGACATTCTTATTGGTGGAACCTAGCATGGTGCCAGCTGACAAATGGGAAATGTAATTTTTGGATCTCAGCTCCAGTTTTACACAAGCAGAGTTATAAAAAGATAGGATTTGGAGCTTAGTAACTGACCAAGGAAGGGGCTGACAATGAGAAGAGCAGCCTTGGGGAAACCTGCCTTTGGAGGGTGAGGTGACAAAGTCGCCTTGCAGACCCCAGGTGAGGTCTGTGTATCGGGTGAATCACGTGACATGTATGGCTGTGGGGGGACAACCACCTGTTTCTATCCCATCCCTTCCCGCACTGGAGTCCTGGCTCTGATAAGCAAGGGCGGAATTGGGAGCATCTGTCCCCTGACTGTGGCTCTTCACGGAGCTAGACGGTGACGGCCGAGGAAGAGTTCCGAGGATCATAGTCGGAAAACGGGCCATCAAGGCACGGCATCAGCCTCTGAGCCTGGCACAGCAGCCCGGCAGCATGTCAGCAGAGAGGACTGAGCAGTCTCCTAAAGGGGCCAGCATGGATGTGGATGTCAGGACTTCAGAGACGACTTCCGTGGGAGTGAGGAAGAGGCCGCCTGGAGGAGGACTGGCAGGCTCTTTGGGGTTAAATATGGTGGGAGGAGACAGAATAAGGGAGGGAGGTGGACCAAAATTTGATCTGGTCCTACTTCTTTCCTGTTTCCTGAAGGAAACTCCTTCAGTTTCCTCCTCTTTCTCTTTTTCTTTCTTTCCTCCTTTCATTCGTTCTTTTGTTCTTTCTCTCTCTCTTTCCATTTTTTGGTGAAGAAAGTCAAACTAGGAAAAGAATACAGAAAACCTGAGGTAAGTGCTAGAATCTGAAAAGGCTCTGAGGGACCCTAGACCCTAGAATCCCACAGAAAATAAACAGCCTGGGTCACAGGAGCCCTTTTCCCGAGCTAATTGCTACTGCTTCAGCCTGCGGTACTCACAGATGACCCAAGGGTTTTCGGGCATATTAGGCATATAACTTTAGAGTCAGTTTATTTAAAAAAAGAAAAAAAGAAAAAGAAAAAAGAAAAAGAGAGAGAAGTACTGACTTTGCTCAACAGGATGAATCTTTCATTCTATAAAATGAACACCCCTGTTGCAGGCAAGGAAATAAACACTGAAATGAATGTTTTCCTTCATTTAGTCAACCAGCGTTTACAGAGTGACTACTACTTGCCAGGTACAGGGTAGGTTGCTTCTCTCTTCTCTACTGTGTGCATACCAGGCAGCTATTCTGCTGATATAAAGCCAACAATAGCAGCTACCATTTATTGAGAATATGCTATGTGCCAGTTACAATGCTAAGTGCTTTTCATAGATTATCTCATTTAATCCTCAGAATAATTCATGAGGATAGGTATATTTCCCACCCTTTTAAATTTGAGTAAACTGAGTCTCAGAGAGTTTAGTCTACTTGCTCAAAGTCACAGAGAAATTAAATATCAGATCTAGAATTCAAAATAGCCTGTGTAATTCCAAAGTCCGTGTTCTTGTGTCAATTCTTTTTCTTCCTACCAAGGATTTCCTGGGCAGTGGGCCCCATGGATTCTCAAGGTAATAACTACTAAATCTGAACACCATACTTACACATGAACTAAGGATGGTAAAGAATAGTCCATACGAAAACTGCTAGATGTAGGCTGCAAACAAATACAAAAACGTTCTAAAGAACACATTTTCTGGGCATGGGGTAGGGTCAATAAAGGGAAGAAGAGCAGGAGGGAGGGACTACAAAAGGTTAGGAAGAAATGTTTAGCAGTTGACAGATATGTCCCTTATCTTGATGTGGTGATGATTTCATGAGTGTATTCATATGTCAAAACTTAACAGTTGTATACTTTAAATATGTGCAGTTCATTGTCCCTCAATAAAACTTTTTTTAAAAAAGGATAATATATGTAATAGTCAGCTATTGCTGCCTAAGAAACCATCCCAAAACTCAGTGGCTTAAACAACAATCATTTGTTATAGCTCATTGTCACTTCCACCAACATGTCATTTGTCAATATAAATCCTATGACTGGACCCAAAGTCAGAGGTGGGGAAACACTTTTCCCCCAATGAGGCCGAGGTAGACTCAGGAAGGGGTAAAGAACTGGGCCAATCATTCAATCTACCACAAAATATAAGAAACTAATAGCCTCTGGGGCTTGAAGAGATGGGGATCTCATAATCCAGAGACAATAATCTGCTTTTCTTTTCTTTTTATTTAAATATTGGCACCTGAGCTAACATCTGTTGCCAATCTTTTTTTTTTTCCTTCTTCTTCTCCCCAAAGCCTCCCAGTACACAGTTGTATAGTCTAGCTGCAGGTCCTTCTAGTTGTGCAATGTGGGATGCCGCCTCTGCATGGCCTGCTGAGTGGTACCATATCCTCACCCAGGATCTGAACCAGCAAAACCCCCTGGCCGCCAAAGTGGAGGGTGCGAACTTAACCACTAGGCAATGGGGCTGGCCCAATAATCTGCTTTTCCAAGTCAGTGTATGAAGACATCTCTGGCCTCAAAGAAACAAGACCCAGAAATATCAAAAGAATATGAGTCAGCTCATATTAGGTTTTCTGGAAAAGTGTTTTCTCAGAAAAGTGTCTGAGTCCCCTGAGAGTTGGGACATGATCCGGGAACAAATGTAGGGGCCGAACACAAGGCCATTTGGGGACAGAGCATCAAAGTGTGATGGTTTTGGAAATGTGAAGAGTGAAATGCGTTACCAAAAGGAGTTAAACAACATGAAGGAACCAACCTCCCTTGGTCAATTTATTCCAAGCAAAGAAAAAATCTCAGAACTAAATTTTGGATTGGAGCCTTTTAAAGTCAGTTTGCCTTGCTTGAACTGGAGCTAATTGGAATAGTTTGGACTGTCCTGTAAGTTCTCTTTGTCATCAGTGACTTAAAAATGCTGCTGCCGGGCAAAAGAAATCAATGATCTCTACCTCGCAGGCTGAGTAATTACATAGCCATGATTTGCATTAATGAAAAGACAAGTTGGTCCAGACCCAGATGTGCCAGTGACCACAACTCCCTGCGACGTCGAAGCAGAATGCTGAGGTTGGAGAAATTTCAGCCTCAGTCCTGAGACAAAAATGACTGGTTAAAAAGTCTTTCCTAATCAACATCACTTAATAGCTCTTTAATGACTGACTCATCATTTTTCTCCAAGTAAAAGTAAATTTAAATTTCAAAATAAAGCAAATTTTACCTATATCTGTGGCACAGAGGCAGATGTTTTCCTGACATGTGCACACAAGCTGTTGACTGTGACCTTGCAGGAGAAAGCAGTTTTGAAAATTACCTTTTGTCTCGCAATCTGGGGAAAACAATGCTGCGGTGAAGATTTAATGAAAAGTCATAGCTTCTCACAGAAGCTTATTTTAGCAAAGTAAACTATTAATTAAAATAATAAACGTCAGCTCTTTCTGAGGCTGACAGTTAACACAAGGCAGCCTTGCTTACCTTCACATGGAGGATGCACGGGGCCCTGGAAGGGTCCCTAACTCACTCGAGGTCCGGTTCTCTCATGCCCTAACATAGTGATAACAGAGTGATAAATTAGCTCCCGGTCAGCAGTTTCGTTAGTCAAAGTACTTGGGGACCTGGGGAGAACCCACCTAGAGCGGGCCTCTTGGCAGCCTGGAGGAATACACACTCAACAGCTTGAGTGAAAGTTTCCTGGAATTCCTGGAAAACTTGAGTACCAAGAAAAACAGGTGGGGAAAATGTAAAACTAGGTGAGAGAAAGAGTAAGAGAGACAGCGTGCCAGAGCAGTGCATTACATTCTGCTTTTGGCCACAGTGGGGAAAAAATGAATAAGTAGAGGAAAGACTGTATCACCCCCAAGAGACCGGGAGAAAGGGAGGGTAGGGAAAAAAGAGAGGGTCAGATTTCAGAGATGCGGGAGGGGGCGGGGATTGGGAGGCAGGGAAGGAAGGGCAGTTGACAAACATCCTCCCCCATCTCTGAAGTCAACAATTTAAAAAAGGTTTTGGGGCAAATGAAATGGAAGTACAACATGTGGGGAAATTGATTCTAAGCTGTTTCCAAATACGATTCTGTAGGTGAGAATAGTAAATGTAAAAGCTACATCGACTCTATGGGGCATATTGGTGGTGGGGGGGGGGTGGTCTGTTTTAGGGCTTTTTAATTCAACAGCTCAGTAATACATCTATGACAAAACTGAAGAGGGGAGAAGCCCTTTTAGTGAGGGCACCCTGTAAAGATGTGTATCAAAGGCTGAAGAAGGGAGAAGTGGAAACAGCAAGGTGACCTTGAGGAAATGACAGGGCAAAGCAGATTTGCGGGACGGTGGGGTTTGCAGGAGGAAATGCAGTTTTCTACCCAGATAGGTGCACTTAGGGAAATGCAAGCTCTTTCAGGTACAAATAGTTCTGCTACCTCCCTCAGTGATACAGAAGGCAGAACAAAAGCGTGTATCCCATCATTCAGGGATGCCACACTTCTTTTTAAAAGAAAGAAAGGAAAAAATAATACTCAACAGGAATTAGGAGCTGGCTGCATGAGTTACCAGTTATTTGTTTTCTCTTTTACAAAACCATGATGGTCCAATGAGAGTTTTTTTGTTTTTTTTTCCATTTCTGGGACTGTTTTAATATGTTGTTACAGTCGGGGGCATCTGCATCTTAAAACTCGCTGATTATCATTTCTCCTGGAATCAAAACTTAGTGCATCATTAAGCATGATCCAGTTCACTGACCCCAAATGAACCAATAACAATCAGAGCCTGGAGCAACCCTTGTGCATCGTTGCTGTTCTTCATTTTTCTCTTTCCTCAATGGCTTGGGGACTTCAGCTAGGGAATGGGTTGTAGATGAAAGGTATTTGGCATTCGTAAAAGCGAAGAACAAGTCTTTTGGTCATGGATGTGGGCTTCAATCAAGCTAAAAGCTGGCCCAAAATTAATGACTCAAATCAATATGCAAGGCAGAAAGGAGGGTGAGCCAATCTTATCTGACCCTTTATTAAAAATACAAAGCAAGCAGAATCTTTTCAAATGATCCAAGTGAGTCAGTAACCTTCAGCCCAGATATTTCTTGTTGGAGGCCAGAATCCTTAGGTTCTGGGTAATGCTGTCTTTGTAAATATGATAGAGCTGGGCCTTCAGTGGAAGCAGCCAATCACTTGCTCCTTGGAGCCGACCTTCTCCAGGAACCAATCACGTGCAGGGTGTGCAGGGCCACCTGCTAGCGCTGGGTCCCCCAAGCAATGAGATCAACTTTTGCATCCACTGTGAATCGGTGCGGGCTTTGTGCGTATATTCAAAAGGATCCTATCAACTCTTATCCCAACGTCAGAAACCCCTTCACTGCACAGCCCTCCTTTTCTCGCTTTCATATTGCTAAGACACTGTGGGAGTGTTAAGGCAAGTTGAGTCTGGACAGTGTTATTACAAACTCCCTGAGCACCAGAGAGAATCCGCATTCCCACGTGAATCTGCTGAAAGCAACCTAAATCAAGGGCAGCCAGTATTGGATGATTTCTGCTTTCTCCTTTTTTTTTTTTTCCTGCAAATGCTCCTGCAACACTAAGTCGTCCCATTTGATGGGCAATTTGCTTCTGTGCTGTGCCGCCATTAGCACTTGTCTCCAACTTGCTTCTTCTCCCTCAAGGGGCTTTTCCACCAGAGTTCAAATCTATGGCAAGGCACTGCCTGCAACTCTAAATTTAATGCTCCTGTAAGATATGCAAAAAGAAAAAAAAGTTGGAATGCCATTGAAAAACTAGGACATGGCTATCTTTGAATTGAGTTTATTTAGGGAGGAAAATGGAATTCTGTCACTGCTGCAGTTTGTGAATGCTCTACCTCTGTGTAATCGCTGAGGAATTAATGTGATTTAATAGCCACAACAATAAATATAGCCTTGACAAGGTGATTATCCCATAAGACTAAAATCATGAGATAGCATAAATCAATACCAGCCCTAAGTATGTCTCCGAAAGGGGTATATATTTCTACATTCACTGCTAGATGTTGAACTAATTTTGGAATTAGAAGCTGTATGAAATGCAAAAGCTATTTTTATATTATAGAATATGTATGAAGATCACTCAGAATATATATTGCTCATAAAATGAGTAGAAGGAAAGGAACAAGTGAGAGTAGCAAAACTTTTAAAGCTGGTTCAAGTACAAATCGCTGCTCCTTAGGGCACTCTCCACTCCAAACTGACCCAGCTCACTAAGATCCCCTGACTGTCCTCTTTCTGCCCCATCTGGGGACATCAGCCCATCAGAAAGACTCTTCTTGCAGGGGCCAAGTCTGTGCTACTAAAGCAAGTCAATTGATCTGCCTGCTGGAGAGAGCTCTGCCTAATGCAAAGGCCTCTTGGAGTCTCTGTGGCTGGAGTTGAGTCATATAGAAACGGAAACGGAGGGTATTGATCAGGAGCAAGCTGGCTTAGCTCCTCTGGAGGTTTCCCCAGGGACACAGGCACCTCTTGATTTTGAAGGTCAATATTAGCGACTCTCTTAGCTGTCCTCTGTAGGGGAGGAAGACATTTCCTCTTCCCAAATGGGGGTTCGTCTGGCTGGAGAACGAATTAAATTCACATGAGACAGAATAGCAAGAGAAAATTTAACAAAGCTTTATGAGGAACCATGGCCCAGGGCCTTTCTTCCCGAAGGAAGAAAGGGCACCGAAGAAGTGGGGTGCACATAGTGGTTATATACCCCCAAACAGGGTGTTTCACATGTGATTGAAATGTCCCTCCCGCAATAGTCACAAGATCACCCTGTCGGCACAGCGCTGGATGGACACAGCAGGTCCTGGGTCTGCTATCTTGGTGGGCGTAGCAGGAGGCAAGTCTATTGTCTGGAGCTGGGCGGTCACAGGTGAGCGCAGCAATCAGTTCCTAGCCTAAGGAAAGGTGTTTAATCCTTAAGAAATGCCAACGTTGGGAGAGGGAGGGAAGTCAGTTACAGGAGGTTACCAGAGTAGCACAATAAAATGCAGATTTAAGTCCTTGCCTTTGGTATTGATGAAGAGTTTCTAGAGAGGTCATCTCCTTTCTTCTTCCTGGTACAGAGAGGGAGGCACCTTTTACAGATAGAGATTTACCTTACAAATGTAAACGTGTCCTAACAAAGGGAGAGTTCCATTCCTCAGAGCCTCCTTCCCTGTCCCAGTTTATCAAAAGCAATCAGCCTCGAATAATCCTCATCCAAAGAGACATATCCTGGGGTGGCCAATTCCAGGTCCCCACACCTCTAATTAAGGTAACCCCATTTGAGCTGGCTTTTCTGGAAGCCTGGTTCTGGGCATTTCAAAGCGCCCCCCGTTCCTCCAGGAAATCAGGTGGGAACGTATTTGGAGACGAACTGCTCCTCTGCCCTAACTGCAAATCCTATTTAGACACATGGAGACCCACCCAGCCTGGCTGCCACCCACGCCGCTGCCTCTGCCCGGCTGAGTAACGCTGGTGGGTACCAGACCCCTGCCAACCTCAGGAGCAGCTCTTGCTTGGTGAAGAGGGCCCTAAAAAAACTATTTAAAGCCTTCATATATGAAGTGGCTTCTTTCAGAGCTGAGCTTCCCACTGCCAGATAAGTGCCTCCTTAAGGACATTTTTGTGAAGTAGCTACAGTGGCACTCCATAGCTGATTATGTTAATCCTTTAGGGATATTCAAGAAGCTATCTGCAGATTCTTCCTATAGAGGAGTAATCAAGATTTGATTCAGGTATCAACCACCCGACAGGCCTTCTAACTTATATGTTCTCAGTGTGCCACATATTGTATTTCTACTTTTCAATATTGTACATTTTTCCTTTTTGCTCCCCCCTCCCGCAATGCACACAAAGATTCCCTTAGTCACAAAGGATTAAATAATTCACCTATGAAGAATCCTTTTAAAGCATCAGTGCCTGTCTTGAAAATTGCTTCCCCTCCTTGCTTTTTTTTTTTTTTTAAAGAACAAAGAAAAGTGTTAATCTTTTGATAATTGACTCTATTTTTACTGGAATTTCTCTGGTGATTATTTAATACATCTCCAGTCAATTTCAAACAGTATCTGTTTTCAGCACACATCTCTAACCAGAGACAAGTTGTCCAAGCAGGAGGGCTGGGGAGGGCTGTTTTGGCGGAAACAAAACCCTAACACAATAATGAATGCAGCCCAAGCATACTGTTTGAAAATGAAATTGGCATTACTTATTTAGACAGAGAGACAAATGTACTTGTGGCTTCATTTACCACACAGAGCTCTTACAGAGAGTCTGTCTGCAGAGGGACAGAGAACTTCCTACTCTGATGGGCACATCAGTGGGGATTTTATTTGTGTCTTCCTGTAAATGCAGGAGAGCTCAGCTATTGATGGCTTTAATTCTACAGGCACCAGCGGTTTGTATTTAGCCTGAGAAATAACATTAAGCGAGCTTATCTGATGGGACCCAAAGGTTCAGCCGCGCTTCGGGTGGACCGGGGTGCAATGTGACCACATGCTCATTCTGGAAACTCTTCCCCTTCTCAACCCTCCCCACCCCCCACTTCTTGTCACAAATGCGGAGAATTCAACAGATGTACACTACTTCCTTCATTATGTAGGCTAACGCTGAGCTATCGATTCCGTCGGTGCTGTCGAGGTTGTGGAAATCTGTATTAACACATGGGTTAAACGGAAAAATATTGAATGCTTTTGTTTACTCTTCCTTCTGCTCCTGACCCGGGGAAACACGCGGCGACAGGAGAGGCCCCAGCCGGGCTCTGTCTGGCTCCTTCCTGGGTTAATCACATTTCACACGTCCCCATTCCTGGCAGATGCAGCACCTGACCTCCCCTTTGTCCCTCTCTGGATGAAAGTGTGAGGCTCCGTAATTTCCCTCAGGCGCAAGAGCGGTTTGCTTTCCTGCTGGAGGTGAAACTGCCTCCCCGAGAAAGCACAGCTGGGGCTTTTATCTCCCCCTCAGCCGGCACTACGGCTGAGCTCTTTCACTTTGCATGAAAATAAGGTTGAGGTTGGAGCCGGGGCTTTGGCTCTTCACGAAGTTGGGGGCAGGGGTGGGGGTGCAAAGAGCCGTGGGGGCTTGGTTCACAGTGTAGGAATTAGGCTGGGAGTCAAGTGGCTCCCTGGGAAGGAGACGGCAAGTACTCTCAACAGGGGCCGCTGTGCCGCCCAAGCCACTGCAGCAAATGAAACGTGCTTTGCAGGAGTGAAAGTGTTGGCACAGCTGTGAGAACTGCAGGAACTGCCTTAAGGGTAGGAGGTGGAAGGGACAGGTCTGTGACAGAAGCTTGCAGAGCACGGACGATCAGGAGCTCACTTACAAGGGCACTGCTCACCCTGGACAGCTCGGTGATTTATCGGAGAGGCGTTTCTCGCTCTTCTTCCTTCCCGCTGTTTTATACACTCCGGAGCTGGCTGACCCTTGCTCTCCCCGGGTTGGCCCGCTGCGAAGTCAGTAGCTGTTCTCTGTGGGACTGAAGTCAGCAGATCCATTAGGTTGACTAATGGTGATGGAAGGATCTGTGGCCATTGGGTTAGGGTGACATTTATATTTGGACACCCTATTATTACTGGCAGGCCCCTGGGTTGCTTGGGAAATGTTCTGGGAGCTGGGGCTATGGAGTACCTCCCTGGGAGGGTGACAGGAGTGAGAGGTGAACTACGAGAGGGAAAGAGCCCAAGTGGCAGTGTCACATTGGAGACTGTGCCGAGTGGCAGCCGCTTGCAGGCGCCTGGCAGCGGAAGGCCATGTCCTAAGGTGTTCTGCCGACATCCACCAGAGCAGCTGGCGCCTGGTGGAAGGCAGATGGTGTTGGATCCCCCAAGTGTTGCTGTCTAGCAAGATGCCATGTCCACTGATTAAAAATAATTAAACATTTCTTCCTCCAGTGAAGGAGAATGGCACACACGCCAGGCAGAGAGGTTGACAATGGCATTACGCAGCAAGACATGGCAGCAGCATGAGCGCCTGGGGTAGCAGGTGCGCCTGGCTTGGAGAAGGTGGAGTGGGAGTGAAGCGCCCGGTTTAGCAGTGACAGCAGGAAGAGTTTAGTGAGGATGCATATGCATGAGGGATGCACGAATGGGATCATATTGGATGACTTTCTACAGCTCAGCCTAGTTTATGGAGAACGTTTTCCAGTTTCTGAATGGAAATAACAAATTTTATGTTCATGAGCTAATCAATATGCACTGATCACCTGGTCATGTCTCTAGGCTAGGTGCTGTGGACAGAATATGTTAATAGATGGTAGTGTCCATGTCCTCATTGTCCTTACTTTAGTTGAATTTTCCCACTTTGTTTCTTCATAGGTATGTGTTTTCTTCTGCAATAAGAGAGTCCTGGAAAGTTTGGCAAAAGGATTGAACATACTGATATTCCTCAGTCATATTGTCTTGTTCAATGATTCTTTTGTATTGTCATGAATGAAATCATTTTCCAAATCTACCAGAATTGTAAACATTCCTGTCCTGCTGCCTTCCCCACATTCCACTCTCATCCCCATACAGGCCCCTTCCTTTTCACAGACAAATTCCTAAATGTTGTCAGGAAACTTCTGAAAAGGCAGATCAGTTACTGCGTATTGGTGAATTATTTCAAATTTTTAAAAGGCTAACTTGTTACTCCAAGTTTCTAAGACATAGCAAAGATTGCAATTTTGACTGAATAAATTTGATTTCAGGCCAATGAAATGTTCTAATTTCCTGTTAGTTCTAAAAGGAAATTTTTCCTTCCTCTTGCTTACTTGTATTTGAAATTATCAGTATTTATTTGATAAATATCTATTGTATGAGTACTATTTGTCACCCCTTTGGGAAAGTGAGGTTGCAAGAACAATGCAACACGTCTATGAAAGAAAGAGTAAATTCTTGTAAATCCAATATCTCTCACCAAGAGGGAAGATGGAGGAGTGATCACAATGTGCTAGTATTACTTATGGAAGTCAGGTATACCCTGGCTCTTGAAATCTGGGGTTGCACACATATTTGTAGTGTAGAATAGGAGAGTTTCCCAAGAATGCAAGAAAGATTTCAGTAAAGGCATGAAGAGAGGAATGAGTGAACCAGAAGTTTGACTTGGCTAGTGGAGAGAGACCGTGTTTGTTAGAAGGAGCCCAGCAAAAGAGTACGTCCCTCAATGTTACCTAAATAAGGGTGACGATTACCCAATAAGGCATTTGTACAGTGCTCTCTAAAAACTGAATGAAAGACACTGGAATGCGGAAATCGCAGAATTCCCTTGTGGTGGACTCTGTATTTTGGCTCTTTCAGCACTCATTCTGAACAGTTGCCTCACTTGATTCTTAAATCACAGAGGCTTGGAAAGCTAAAACTTTCCATTCCCCACATCCTTTGTAGCTCAGGTTTTATAGGTGATGTAACTACTGCTGAATAGATACCCTCTTGTGAGGCTTGGAAGTGGAGATGAGCTCCATGAGGCAGCAGGCTCCAGAGGTGAGACCTGATCACCAGGTAAGCCCAACGACAGAGGCATCTGCTCCTTTAGAAATGCTGGGGTAGGATTTCTAGTTAGTACCAAGTGGTCTAGGTGCCAATCAACTGGTTTGGCAGCAGTGGTGTCTCTCTAGAACAGTCCTCAGCAATTGAATGTTTTCTAAGCTGCTCAGTTCCTGATGGTAAACCATCCAAGCCCGGTTTTCTGGTTCTGCTTGAGCTTTTGTATGCTACCTAATTTCTTTTAATAAAACATTTCTTTTTTTTACCTTAAATTAGGTAGATCTTTTTGTCCACAAATAGGAACACTGATTATTTTATTTCCCTGATGACTGTTCCTTCTATACGGTTCCGGCTAAGAAATCTTAAGGTACACCCAAGTGTCAATGTGACAGCCCACCCCACCATGGACATAATTGATTAGATCTGGGGAGGGCACCTGACCCAAAGGGCAAATTGATTGGTTGACTAGTAGCCTAAGGGCTGGCCTCAAAAGACACATTTGCCAAATAGGGCCAATAATTACAAACTGGACCAACCAGATCCTCTTTATCAAGAGTTTGAGCTGTAAATATAGAAAAAGTTAGTTGACAGACAGGGAAAAAATATGAAAAACTTACCAAAAATGATGTAGCCGTGTGTAATAAGAAACTGAAAGCACGCATAGAATATAGTGCTCTTTGATTAATAGTAGTAGGGTTCGTAAAAGAATGTTAATGGTTTTAAGTGTATGTCAAACATGCTGCCTACTACACCCAACTTCCCCTTCTAGATGACTCTACCTCATCCATGGCTCCCTGCTTCAGGAAGCGGGACTAGTCTATTCTTTGTTCAGAGAGAGCCACAAAATTGGCCAGGGAGCCCATCTGCAGGCTAGCCGGTAATTCATGAAATCACCGGTTTGAAGGTCTCTGCCCAATAGTCAATAGTAATATTAGCCAAACCAATCAGAACAGTTTATTTTGGGTTGGGTTGGCAAGTCAGTAATGAGAGGAGACTAGAAAGACATGAAGAAAATGCAGAGATTCATGAGAAAGAGAGAGAGAATGAGTGGAGCTGATTCCTGAGCAGCCTCCGTATGGCATGGCTTTTCCATCCCGGTCCACATACATCTCTAGGATGGACAGTCCCCTCCGTGCCCCTTTGTTGATGGTGCTAGGAGGGAGCCTGTTCTTCTCGCCCAAGGAGGTTTCCAAGCACGTGGCTGCAGCCAGAATGAGCCCCAAAGAGATGACCTGATTTGCATAGTGGCACTGGATCCTGAGTAACTGCCCAGTCCCCAAACATGCCTGGCTCAGCAAAGCCTGCTCCATTATGCTTTGTCTTCTGGTAACCTGCTTGTTCAGCTTTCTGTGGGGTTCTTTTGAGACCTGGCTACCCAACTGAGATTCTTGCCCTCTTATCATGAAAATCCCTGAGCTTCTGTTCCCACCTCCCCCACAGCACTTAAGATACCTTTAGTGAACGTTTGTGGCCTGCATCCTAATGAGCTCGGGTAACACAGTATATTCAAGTTTAAAAAAAAGATAGACCATCATTCTTCTGCCTCACTTTCTTGGAAATTTCAGAAGTGGAAAGAAGAACGAAAGGAAACATCCTTGACTAGGATTTAGGAAAATCAGAAACGACTTGATTTTAGTTCTTTAGCATTTAAATACAGGTGAGTAACCCTTGGAAACACAATGTTGCCCAACTGATATGTGGGCCACTATTTAAGTCACCCTTTAAATGTAGTATTTGATTACCACATCTATTGAATAAGAGCTCACAGGTAGCATTATCATCAATAGAAGCTACATGAGCAGATCTCGACATGAGAGTGGTAATATACCCTTAAATTAAACTATTTTGGCCTCTTTGAAAGTCAAACCATTTTAGTGAGTGCTTTCTGAAGCCTCATTATTATTATGACTACTACTAATTTATATACATATAATGCATTCTGCCTTATTGTACTCTGAAAATTATATTTCAGAATCATTTTACCCACCTGGAGAGCAGCATAACAGCTATTCCATAGCACTTAGCAACGTCTCGGGCCTGGCACTGAGTCCGGGAAATGGCTGTACGCCAGTTAGGACAGGGAGGTGGAACATTCTTTCAAAAAGGAGTTTGCCTTTGACAGGGGGGTTAGCTATTCAGGAGGATTGTATTTCTTTGTCCCCACCTGTAATTCATCCTGGCCTAGCTGGGTGCATAGAAACACCCATCAGTGATTTTCAACTTTGGCTGAACATTAGAATCTCCTGGGGGAATTTTAAAAAATATCTATGCTCAGGTCTCACTCACCAACTGGAACTATCTCTGCAAGTGTGGCCTGGGCTTCATATTTGAGCACTTCACAGACGACTCCGATGGACAACTAAATTTGGGAACCGCTGACCTACAACGCTGATTTTCAAATCAATGTTGGTTTCCATCATAATCACTGGGGAAGATCCCAGCCATCCCTACTGAGTCGGGTGATTTGGATGCACAATAAAGTTTGCCAACCACAGATTTATGCGGGAAGAATTTGGTTCCTTATGCCCAAGTCTTCTCCTCCCCTATCACCACTAACATCCTGCTCCGGTGCTGGCAGTAGCTAACATTATCTGTCCTGGTTAAAATGCAATAATGATAATTGGAGTGATAACATATCAACGTAATCAGTCATCATAAGAATGTTTTTAGCAGACAGCAGGACCCTGAAGGAATGGACAAAGGATGGGTAAATTTTGCAGATGATAAGAGAATTCTAACACTCCTTGCTCCTGTCTTCGTCAGATTCATAATGCATCCAGTGATCACTGTCCACCACATCAAACACTGAGTCATGGCTCTTTTTGCCTGGCAAAAATAGAAAAATATTTACTATTTATTAAGGGCCTTCTCCAATACTGGAACACTGCTGGTGTCATCTCATTCTACTATTACCATAAACTCACGAGGTGTGTATAATTACTTCTGGTACCCAGATGAGAATCTGAATTTCAGAGAAAGTAAACATTTGTCTGAGGGCCTATAACTGGTGAATGGCTTATTGAATATCAGACCTTAAGACCATAGACCAAGGCTGCTCTCTCAACTTCCATATTACCTTATGTCTGGCAGGTACTATAAACAGACAAGAAATCTGGGTTCACATCTTTGAAGAATTGCCTTGCAGAGGAACCAGACCTAGTCTGCGTTGCTACAGAGAGTAGAACATGGCTCAGTAGATAGAAGTTCAAGGGAGGCATTTTTAACCTTACTCTACTATAATTATTAATTAGAATCCTAATGATAGCTATTTCTTGAACACTTTGTGTTCAGTACTGAACTTTGAGTGCTTAAATTAATACGAGTCATCTGATCATCACAACAACCCTGTGGTGAATCAGGTACTATATTAACACTATCTGTAGGTCAGGAAACTGAGTCTTAGAGAAATTAATGATCTTATCAAAGGTCATAGGACTCACACTGGGGGCTGTAGTGTTGGAATCAGATACAATGTGAAAGAGAAATAGGGCCCAATCTAAGCTCTTCAGATTGCTCAGAACGTGAGCTCAGACTTACCTCCAAAGCCCTCATTCCTGACCACTAAGCTAGAAATTTCTTTTTTGTTTTTAAAGATTGGCACCTGAGCTAACAACTGTTGCCAATCTTCCTTTTTTTTCTGCTTTTTCTCCCTGAATCCTCCCAGTACATAGTTGTATATTTTAGTTGTGGGTCCTTCTAGTTGTGGCCTGATGAGCGGTGCCATATCCGCACCCAGGATCCGACCAGTGAAACCCCGGGCCGCCGAAGCAGAGCCCACTAATTTAACCACTTGACCATGGAGCTGGCCCCCTAAGCTAGAAATTTCTAAAAAGAGAATTCCAGATAATGGGCTGAACTACTTTATGAAATCGTGAGCTTCCTGTCAGTCACTGGAAATACTTGAGAGAGGATGAATGACCATTAGCTGTTCTGGCTTCACTTCCTTGCTGCCTTCCTCACGTCCTGACCTCCTACACATAGAAGATTAGACGGAGAGAGGCTATCTTCTCCAGGAATTCGGAATTCATATGGAGAGTGAGTTAATCTCTCTGAAATGTATGAATTTGGTTGCTTTGGGTGCTTTCTTCCAATTACCATATAGGCTGAGTGTTGCTGTAATAGATTCTCCCTTTTTAAATCTAGCTTAAAGGGATTTCTGTTTGAACCAGTCCATAGGAGTGTGGATATCATGAAATGCAAAACTTGAAACTAAATACAAACATAGTAGAGCCTTCTCATATGCTCATAATAGTGATCTGCCAGCTCACGGTAGAATCAGTGTTATCTGCTTTTCTGGTAACAAGCCCCTAAATGTTGAGATCAATCATAGTAATTTAACCTTCCTGACCTTGGTGATCAGCCCAAGAAGTGGGTATGTCGCCTAGGCTGAGCAATCTTTTACCGAGAATTTTTAAATAGCACTCTTGGCTAAGGTTGAGACACTGACAGATGATAATTCCAGGCTTGTTTCCCACCATATTCTCTACCACGTGGAGGAAGTCTGTCCACAGTAAGCTGCACAAATAGGGAAGCAGAGGTAAGAGATGGTTGGAGATGGATGGAGGGTGAGAGAGGAAGAGACAGGGAGAGGAGAAAGGAGCTGAGAACACTGACTCCATTGGGAGGGGTGACCGCCCAGATGGAGAGGAAAGGTCCCAGCAGAAGTGGCCACTGTGTTCTGGTGGCTGCTGGTTCTTCTGGATTCCCTGCCCAGTTTTCGACCTGACACCTGTTCTCTGGTGTCTTCTCCCCAGGCTGCTGAGTCCTTTTCACACCATATTCCTGGGTTTTGATTTTAACATTTTCACAAATAAAGATTTTCTTTATGATTCAGGTTCCCCATTGTACTGGGCAAAGAAAGCTCGTTGTTTCATTAGTAACTGAACATTGTGGCCTGATAGAGTTATCTTATTCATAGAGAGTCCAGCAAGTGGAACATTCCAGAAAGGGTTTCCTCCATTTGTGTTCACACAAGGACAGAAAGTATCATCCTGTGAACTGAGGATCAGGCAGAGCAGGAAACTTCCTGATGGGATGTAAGGGGCGTAGAATGTTTACCTGTCCTCCTCTCCCATCTTGAAGCTTGTCTCTAATATCTTGCCACAGATGCTTCCAATCTGTTCACTCAGGGCTTCCCAAACTTTCTGAGAGAACATCTAAAAGTACAGGAGAATGGGTGACCCCCAATGGCTGCCTCAGGTCAGAATTTTCCCAAAATCCAGTGTTTCATTTCAAAAATTGTTAAGAATTTTCTCCTAACATATCTACATTTGCCTTATTACGAAAACAATGTTCTTTTCTGTTAGTTTTGAGTGAAATTAATGGATCGACATCTATGTTATGTTTACTTTGTAATCCGTGTGCTCCTGACAGGCCAAAGCTTAACCTGGAGACAGCACGGCTACTGTTTAAGATCCCAGGTCTTGCTGAATACCTGTTAAGATGCTAACTTTCTGAAGGAGATGCCATAGTAAACCCTTAACACCTTAGCCTAAATCTGCTTTTATTTTCTAAAGGAATTTTTGTATTTTTCAAGATATTTCATACATATCATTGAAAATATCAAATACTAAGAAAATTCCAAGCCCCTCTTGCCATGGGTTTTCCCAGGACAGTCCTGTTGATTCTACTGAATAAAGAGCTCTTGAAAATATTCCTCTTTAAGTAGGGTGGCTGCACATTCTGGACAGTCCTGATTTATGTCTTATCCCTAGAAAAGTATTATTATCATTTCACTCCAGGTGTCTTGATTGGGATGTCAAACTTCATGGTCACTGTGCCTACCTAGCAGCTGCCACTCGTGAAGCTTTCTGTATTGGTTTTTTAGCAATAACCTCCAGGTCTTTAAATTTATGGTTATGCCCTTTTTTCTTGATTCAGTATCCTGTTTAGACTTTTCCCGTGTACTTCCTGCATCATGATTAAAGATTTAGCTCACACGTATTCCCATCTCTTTCCCTCACATCCTCTGAATAAATACATTGCTCTTTAGTTCCTCTGTTGATTACCTTTGTAACTCTATTTCTTGGCCATTAATTACAGATAATTTCTCTTGACTCTCTAGTTTATAAAATAAAGGTATTCACATCTCCATACCTTTCTTTACCTGTCTTCTCCCGTTCACCCAAATCCTGCACTTTACATTGTCAAAGTCGATAACATTTACATTCTGTCTTATAACCAAAATTAATCCCATGTTCAGTTTATAGGATGACTCTGAATGTTGAAGATCAATTGGTCGCAATTATGCTATTATACCCATGTATTTACTCACTTCCAAAGAATACAGCAGTGTGCTATGATTAATTCATTTAGCCCTAATAGCAACACTGAACTAGGGGGCTATTGTGATGTCCCCTTTACAGCAAAGAAAATTGAGGCACAGAAAGTGTCAATCATTTGCCCAGGGCCACACAGTTATTCATAGCAGTCAACTTTAAACGTAGCAGCTGGTTGCAGAGTCAGTGCTCCTTTTGTCACCGTTCTGGGCTGCTGCTCAATGGCTAAAATGTATTCACTCTTTGCTTTTCCTCTGAGTCCAGCATTGCTGATGAAAAGTTGATGCCAGCCTGATTGTTGTTCCTTTATCAATGTACTTCTCTCCTCCAATCTCCACTCCTACCCTATGAGTTGCTTTTGGGATATTCTCTCTATGGTTAGTATTCTGAAATTTTAAAATAAGTTGTCTAAGTATGAGTCTCTTGTTTATTCACCCTGGTCATTATTCACTAAGTCTTTTGAATTGAAAAATTCATATCCCTCTTCAACTCTGGGAAATTCTTTTTATGCTTTTCATTGAAAATTTCTTGTCCTTCACTTTCTCTTGCATCTCTTCCTAGAATTCTTATTAATCACTTATTGAATATACCGTGACTCTTAACATCTCTTATCTCTTATCATATTATCTCCTTTTTTTTTCACTTTTTTTTTGAGGAAGATTAGCCCTGAGCTAACTACTGCCAATCCTCCTCTTTTTGCTGAGGAAGACTGGCCCTGAGCTAACATCCATGTCCATCTTACTCTACTTTATACATGGGACGTTTACCACAGTATGGCTTTTGCCAAGTGGTGCCATGTCCACACCCAGGATCCGAACCGGCGAACCCTGGGCTGCCGAGAAGTGGGACGTGCGAACTTAACCGCTGTGCCACTGGGCTGGCCCTGACTTATTTTAATTCCAGAAATCCTTATTGAGCACTTTACATTTTAGTGAGGGACACAGAAAATAGAGAAGTAAACAAATAATCTGATTTCTATATAAAGAGAATGAAGCACAGTGTTTGGGGCACTTGTATATTTGTTTTCTTAACAGTGAGATTTCCTATACCTTATTATTACTCTATGGAATGTTTCATTTTGATAATCATAGTTTATCCTTCTTGTATTTTTTCCAAAGATATATATTTTTATTTTCTAAGTATAATGCATTCTTGAATATGATGTCAAATCTCTGAGGATAAAAATTAAGGTGTTATAAAAACTCTTTTTAATTTCTCAGTTATCTCTGTTTACTCTGTTTTTCTTCCTATTTTCCTTATCTTGGTATTTTTTGTTCATATTTCTAGCTTTTCTCAAATGTCTTGGCTTTCCATTTATATTTAAGAATGAGGCTGCCTGGGAGCTCTGTATATGTGGTCAGAGATTATCAACCAACAGGCCATACTATAGAGTAACCATGTGTGCCAGGATGCCCAAGAATTGTATCTGGGACCCTGGGACTCTCATCAGCCACCTTAAGTCTTTTTAGATTATTTGTTTAATTTATTTAGAGAATGTCCTTCCAGTTTCATTATGACTGGGATGGAATTGTGTGGCTTTGAATCGTTTTGTGTGCATAGGTGAGGAAGTGAGGTCAGAGGTGGTTCCATTCCAAATTAACCCCCTGTTGTATATTTCTCCTCTAACTCCTGCCCTCTCCTGGAATGGCCACCTCTGCATGGCAAGCCTCATAAGGATTCTGATGGGCAATTCGACTGCTTTTTTGCTGTACTCCTTGCTGCAGTTTCCTCCACTCTGTTCCAAAGTTTCCAGCTTTCAGAACGTTTGAAATATCGCTTATCTTCTTGGGGCCTCTCACTTTTGTTATTTTTTCCTCGACAGTAAGCCTATTGAGATTTCAGGAGCAATAGGATAAAACTGTTTCTGCTCAGCTTACCATTAAATTGTCACAAATATTTTTAGAAGATTGTATTCCAAGGGTGGGCTTTATGAGTAGAGGAACAGGAGGGAGTATCCTGGGAGAGGATCCCTGATGAAAAAAGGACAGAAAGTCGGACCTGAAGAAAGACTGTCCTTGGGAAGGGTGAGCGGGTTTTAAGGGGCTTCATGGTTCTCAAGGAGCCAACTGCTATGGACTGAATTGTGTCCCCTTCACGATCCATATGTTGCAGCCCTAACCCTCAGTGTGATTGCATCTGGAGATAGGGTCTTTAGGAGGCAACTGAGGTTAAATGAGGTCACAAGAGGAGGACTTTAATCTGATAGGACTGGGGACTTTACAAGAAGCAGAGAGAAATAGAGGCTCTCTCTCTCACTCCACCAGGCAGAGATCCAGCAAGAAGGGGGCCACCTGCAAGGCAGGAAGAGAGCCCTTACCAGAGACCAAGTAGGCTGGCACCTTGATCTGGGACTTGCCAGCCTTCAGAACCATAAGAAAATAAATCTCTGTTGTTTAAGACAGCCAGTCTATGCTATTTTGTTATGGCAGCCTGAGCTGACAAATATAGTAATAATTAGCATGAAGTTCCAGGGAGAAGGCAAACAAGAAGCTGCTGACATGTTTGCTGAGTGTCAGAGTCCTCTTAATGAAAGCATTGAATGGGAGCCGGGAGACTTGCTGTACACCGTTCTGGCTCTGCTATTAGCCTGAGTGACTTTGGGCAATCACTGAACCCACTAGGCCACAATTTTCTCTTCTATGGAGTGGAGCTAATAATTCCCATCCCCTGAGTCTTGGTGTGAGTATTAAACCCATTATATTTTACCATAATCGTTTATCTTACCTAGTTATTTATTCACAATTGGTTTCCTTGACTGATCTATAACCTTGACAGTTGCATCTGTGAACTAGAAAAGACAAACACGTATTAACTGACGTGGCCAGGGTGGTGCTTGGCAGTCCGTAGGTGCTCACTAAATTCCGATGTATAGTGTATGTGTAACTAGGTGATTATAAAAATCCATGGCTGTCTGGTTGGGCTATCACACTAGGGAGGCTCAAGGAGGTCTTGGAAGCAGCCGTTCTTTGGAAAGCTTCGAGTTCCTGCTGTGGTTTTGCCCTTGCCAGTCTGAGACAGCACCCCTGGCCTCACCACTGCTAAGTGTCCTAAGTCAGCCTTCTGTGTTGCTAGGAACCCCTACCTCTATCTAATATTTAGCAGTTTTAAACAAAATGATCTGACTAATATTTATGTCTTCTTTTCCAGACTGAGATCTTCTCAAGAGCATAGACTTTATCTGAATTATTTTTATTCCCAGTGTTTAGCCCATTGCCTGTCAAACTGTAGGCACTCAACATACATTTGTTTCACTGGGAGTCTTATCTGGGAGACATCAGGACTCTGCCTTCCCTCAGCTTGCTCTTTAGAACTGTTTGAGGTCCTCCTGTTCTCATCCATCTTTCTGCATATGTCTAGGTCAATGCATCACATTTCTAGTTGCAGTGACTTAAATGAGATCAGACTGTGTGACTCTAGGGCCATGTTGCTGCCATTTTCAACTTTATATTTAATGTGAATTATGGCACAAGGCGGGGTGTCTGATGAGACTGTTGAAGAAACTATATGTGTCATGTGTGGCAGCGTCCAGTCCCATTGCCATACACCACGCTGAACACAACTTCTATGTGATTGACCTTTAATCTGAGTCTGGAGATGAAAGTCGCGTTGACACTATGCTTTGTCAGCCATTCTCCCAAAGGACATGCTGGCCTATTGATATAACTTTCTACTTTGAATGTAACATATAATCTGTCATTGTTCTCTCAAGGAAGTGAGAGCGGTAGCAATCTCCATTCTCTATTTCTAAGAGCGATACTGTATTTCTTTAGTGCTAAGCAGTACATAATGTTAGTTTCTTAGATAATTAGTCCATGGCACTTTACAGAGTTTGCAAGTTGGTTTAAAATTTGCCAGTTTCTCTGTGGTGTCTATGGTTTCAGAGCATTGCAGATAAGCGTAACGAACTAAAGTCTTTCTCATTTGGATTCCTTTATTCATCAAACATTTATCAAGAATCTTCTCTGTCAGGTAAAGTATGAGCCTCTTTTTTTTTGAACTAACCTTATCTTCAGTAACTGAGAGGTGTTCAGGATATGCATGACATTTCCACACAACTAAAATAGGTCTCAGAGTAGATAAGTAAATCGCCCAAGGGTGAAACACCAGTAAGTGGCAGAGCTGGGCTAGGTTGATTATTAAAATGGTTTTCTTTTTACTTGAGGCCTTTGCCCTCAAGGAGTTTGTGGTTGAGATGTTAAGACACGCATGCACACACTGCTTGGCAGTGTGTAACTATGTGCCTTGTAAAATAGATGCAACGTTTTCAGATACAAGGCTGAACACCACTGGCTGGAATAGTTGAAGAGCTTCATGGAGAAGTGGTTGATCTTGAAGAAGAGATAGTCGGGGTGAGGAAATAAAATTGGATAAATCTAGTGAGAAGAGAAAGTGCACAATCTTGAATATCAAGCTGAGAACTGTGGAGCTTTATTCTGTAATTAGCAGCAATATGTTAAAGGTATTGGAGTAGATAAGCGGCTTGTCACAATAAGTGGTTTCTCTGTGACAATTTGTAGAAAGGATTAGAGTGAGAAGATTCTGGAGATTTTGAGTTTTATTGTATGGGAGAGTAGTGGCAATACTGTGCTGACTAGTTCCTAACATTTTCTACCCTCCCTTTCTCCCCACTTGGGGCCATCTGGGGCCTGCTCTGACTGCTGAGCTCTGCTTGCCTCCAGTGCAAGGCCATGTCTGGGTCTCCACCTTTTGAGTGTATCCATTCCTGGGCAGTGAACCCGAGCAAGCCTGTCTCTGCCTGAAATACGACTGTGCCACGGACTTTGTCTATAAATGCCAAGGCAGCATCAAGTCTCCGAGTCTGGATGAGCTGCTCTGAGCATCCAGGCTAATTTACTAGCTGATAGATTCTAAGTCTATCAGTACTGACAAATATGACAAGCACACAAGCTTGAAGACATTTTTGGTAGGTCTTGATTATAATGAATCCTAGCAGGATCTTTTTAAAACTTAATAGTGCAGATTTTCCCCAATATTACTTCAGTCAGCTTAATTTTCTTTTTTCTTCTTAAAGATAACAATCTAATATTCTTGAACACTGAGGGCATTTGTGTTGCACTCATTTGCTAAAGAACAATCTGAGCATGTATATGTAAGGAATCCCTCAGTTTTTCTTGTAAACCTCAGTCAGCAGAGATCATTTGTGTCACATGGAGACATGGCGGAAGGGATACTCACGGAAACAATTACAATGTTACACTCCTGGGTGATGGGTGTTGAATTTGACTCATGTAGGGCCTGTTTAGGGGCTTTAGAAAAAGGAGTGATGTTAAGTTTACCTGGGGAAGCGTACTGTAACCTGTGGAGGTGATGGAAGACCACTGACAGGTGCTTCATGGGGCAACGGTGGTATCAGATTGGATTTTAAAAATCACTCTGGGTTATGTGGATGATGGAGGAGATAGGAGGAATGGGGATGTGGGCCTGGAGACAGCAGACCAGTTAAGGGCTATATCAGTCAGGGTTCTCCAGAGAAACAGAACCAACAGGATGTGTGTGTGTGTGTGTAGTGTGGGTGCGTGCAAGGTAGGCTGGCAGGATGGAGACCTAGGTAGGAGTTGATGTTGCATCTCAAGTTCAAAGACAGTCTGGAGGCAGAATTCCTTCTTCCTTGGTGGACCTCAGCCTTTTCTCTTAAGGCCTTCAACTGATTGGATCAGGTCCACTTGCATTATGGAGGTTAATCTGCTTAATCAAAGCGTACTGATACAAATGTTAATTTCATCTAAAAAAATACCTTCACAGCAACATCCAGACTAGTGCTCAACCAAAAAACTGGGTACCACAGCCGGACCACATTGACATAAAAAATTAATCATCACAGGATCCAGTGAAATGTTATTCTCCAGGGGGAAGAAGAAGAAGAATTATACCAGAATTTAATTGGGTGGATCCGTTGAGCAATTGGATGGAAATTGTGAGAGAGCACAGTCTGAACATCTGGACATGGATCCCTAAAACAGACATTTTCCTGACAATTTATCCAAAGAGTTGATCTAGCATCCCTTCCCTCTTCCTCCTTAGTTCACTTACTCTCTCTGTTTATTAGCAGCAATGTGCCGGCGCTTTGCTAGGAGCTGGGGACACAAAGGTGGGTGGAACACATTGTTTACCTTAGAGGGTCTCACAGTCTATTCACAGCTCTGAATTGCAGCTTTGTGGATGAGACTAAGAGCGACTTCACACGTTTAGTCCATTCTTCACGTCTCTCAGGCCTTTCCTGGAAATGAGGGCAAGTATGCTTGGCAAAACAACTAAGCCAATGAAGTTTCTCAACCACATTTACAGTGCTTCCAGTACCTTTCCATATTTCTGGTGAGGGTAGTGCCAGTTTTGCTCTACTCTTAGCAAATTGGTTACAAACTCCTTAGTCCTGCAGAGAAGCCTAGGGTGGAGTGTGTCCCAACTTTGCCTCTCCACTCTCGATGAACAAACAGCCTTGCTGTCCTGAACAAGGGTCATGATGCAGGATTCTATGCATTTCCTGTAAAAATAGTCTCCATAAACTCGTTTGTCTTGGTCCCTAAGAGGCTTGCAGAAGTTGCAATCAGAATGACAATAATAGGAGCTAAAAAAAAGAAGCTTCTTTGGGGAAAGATAAACTTTCAAACACTTAGTATAATGTTATATGGGAATCCACATCTGGTTTTTCCATATTTATCATGCCAGTAAAACATGCACCTGTTAGTTTTTCATCACAAGCCATATTTCTCATCTGTCTACTTTGACCTTGTCACAGACATTTCCCTTTTAGCACTCACATAGATTTTTGTACTGAGTGGAAGTTGGAAGTGATTGCAAAGGAAGCTTGTTTCTTTTGACATCTTGGGTATGATCCGTTTATCTCCTTATGGGAGTATAGGGAAGTATAGAGGGGGAGCACTAGAGGATAAGAAACATTTCTACAAATGTGCAGGACTCTGGTTTCATCTTGAGTCTGTCTTAGTGATTGTTTAAAAAATATTTTATTTTTCCTTTTTCTCCCCAAAGCTCCCTGATACATAGTTGTATATTTTTAGTTGTGGGTCCTTCTAGTTGTGGCGTGTGGGACACCACCTCAGCATGGCCTAATGAATGGTGACACGTCCATGCCCAGGATCCGAACCGGCGAAACCCTGGGCCGCCGAAGAGGAGTATGCGAACTGAACCACTCGGCCATGGGGCTGGCCCCCTGTCTTGTGGGAGGGACAGAGTAACAGGCAAACCATTTCCTAGATCCCTAGATACTAGACTCTTTTTATTCTGTCATTTATTTTTATTATGGAAAATTTCAAACATGTAGGGAGGTAGAGAGAAGAGTATAAAGCACCTCGTGTACCCATCATCTAGCCTCAACAATCATCGACAAATGGATAAATTTTTTCATCTGTACCCTTATTTCTCCTCAAAGCCCCTTTGGATTATTTTGAAGCAAATCTTAGATATATCATTTCATCTGAGAATACTTCAATATATATGTATCCCTAAAAGATAAGTACTCTTTTTACAACATAACTAAAATACCACTACGGCACCTAAAACACAATTCCTTAATATTATTAAATATCCAGTCAATGCTCAAATTTCCTTGATTGTATCATTTGTGCAAATTAGAATCCAAAGAAGGTCGGGTAACTGTATATAGTTGAGATTTCTTAAGTATCTTTGAATCTAACGCCTTACTTTTTTTAACTTTGCAGTTTACAGATTGAAGGATGAGGTCATTTGTCCTGCAGAGCTGCTCATGGTCTTTATGTGCTGATGGAATCCCGTAATGTCACATAACATATTTCTCTGCCTCCTGCCCCGACCTATATTTCCTGTAAACTAGAGAGATAGAGGCTTGATCAGATTTGGGTTAGATTTTTTGACAGGAATACTTCATAGGTGGTATGGGGAATGTTCTGCTGAATCATATCAAGAGGCACATACTGTCTTCCTGCCTCTCTTTGGGTGATGTTAAGATTGATCAGTGGGTTTAGGTGTTGTCAGGCTGGTCCATGATTATCAAATTCCCCATTTAACAGCTGTTGATGACCATTGCCTGGATCTATTTTTTTTTCATTAGAGATTGCACAATGGTTATATTCTACATCTATCATTCCTTCTTTGGTCAGTGGGAGAGTCTTTGGTTGATTTTTGACATGATCAGAATTTTTAATTTATTTGTTTGTTGCTGAAGAAGATTCACCCTGAGCTAACATCTGCGCCAGTCTTCCTCTATTTTGTATATGGGTCACTGCCACAGCATGGCTACTACAATAAGTGGTGTAGGTCTGCGCCCAGGCACTAAACCCAGGCAGCTGAAGCAGAGTGTGCTGAACTTTACCACTAGTCCACAGGGCCAGCCCCTGATCAGACTTCTCAACATAAAAATAAAGGGTTAAATATTTGTAAAAAATAGAAGCATATTCAACATTGTCACATTGAAAGGGAAATTCAACAGCATTGATAGTTTCTTAAAGCAATGGTTTGACTTGCCAAGACTTGAGGGAAAACTCTAATAGATTAATGTTTGACTCTGCAGATAAAACAAAGGACAAAAATGGGAAATGAGATGCTCACTGATAGGAATAAAACCTGAACAATAATGTGAAGGTAAAATGCCAAGGGAAGTCACCACTGAATTAAAAACATTAACAACTCAAAATGTCTAACTGGTTACTCAATTTCAAGATGTTAAGCCAAATTAGAAAGATGAATATAAAACTATCTTCATTGCTTTTCTTTTGATTCACCACAGTTTATGTCTGGATAACTCCAAAACAAAGGCAAGTATTATTTTGTTTAAAAAAATTGAGGGCAGAAAGTGCATATATTTAAGTGGTGGAATGTATGACATATATGGTTCACTTTTTGCATTTCCAAGTGATTTCAAATTGTTCTTCATAGACATTTAATACTTTAGAGTACATTCCCAAGGTTCATTTTCCTGATCTTGTAAATTTTCCTTCGAATATGGCAACCTGTTTACAAGATCTGTCTGTGTCAACTTTTGCTAAAATTGAGCCAAACCTTATCTGAATTCTCCTCTTCTCACTCACAATTTATCTGAAATGGGACAGCCCTTGGGTGGCTATTTACATCTCAGGCACTGCGGTCGCATCTGTAGTGTTGGGGAACTTGGCTTGTTCACTCTAATACTGCCTAAGTTGGGAGGTGGGAAGAGAGAGTGAAAGGCAGAAAAGCTAATCAGTACCTTCAGTTCCACGCATGTGGCACATCCATTTAATTTCCCATATTTGAGTATTTGGGGGGATGCACATGGATAACTCTTTATAAATACCACTAGACTCCAGTCTTGCTAGATACTTCCACTCAGGCTAAGTTTTTAAATCATCGTAGAACCATATTTGGTAAATATCATTGTAGTCATTTTGGAGGCAAGGAAACTGAGACTCAGAGCACAACCTGTGCAAGTTCAAACAGCTAACAAGGAACAGAGCCAGAATTTGAACCCACACATCTGTGCAACCCACAGGCTGGCTTTTCCCCTACATCACCTGACTGCTAACCATGTCAAAAAAGGGGCCACAAGCAAACTCACTCAGTTTTCAGCAAACGTGCTCTATTAATCATTAGGTATAGATTTTGTACTGCCTGGATGTCACCATACACTTTTTTTCTTCAAAGAATACACTTGTCTAGGAGATAGGGTCTGACAAGAAGGTGCATGCTGCGTGGGTAGTCCCATCATTGGAAATATTAGAGAATGCAGAATGTGTAAAATAGGGGTAACTTGGTATGGTGCTAGGTGAAGTGGAATTCTGCAAGCTCTGGCTCAAGCAGAAAGTCAATACACTAAGAGCCAGAAATCACCAAGGAGCAATGTGCTTGGAAACTCAATACAGTAATAAGTAACTCGGTACTGTGTTCGTGAAAGATCCCTTACTGTCCACCAAAAAATGTTAATGGATTGTCCCTTGGTGTCAGTTAGGCCTGCATTTTAAAATATACACATAAAAGAAATCAATGAGAGGATTTTTTCTTCCTTGAAGTTTGCTACACAGTCTTGATGATATTATCAAGGCAAAAACTCTATGGGACTATTTAAGAAACTGGGATGCTTTTGCTGTAAAATTGAAATTAAATAAAGTATATTCAGAATGCACAGTTTTGTGTGAGGCTTATAATCATGTATGTGTAATTAAAAATTAAATTCTAATAGACTTATTCTCTCTATACAGAATACTTTTTGTTATCAAGTCGTCATATTAGCGGTAATTATGAACACAGTCATGATAATGGACCTGCATTTCATAGCTTTGTAGAGACAGGCACCAGCCTATCTTAATCAAGTCTTTTGATAACAGCATGTGTTTACTGAGTGCCTACTATGTGCTGCGTTCTTGCTAGGCTGTGGGGAAACAGTGAAGAATAGGACAAATTGCCTCCTTGCCTTAGATCACATAGAAAGACAAACAAATCAGCAATCAGTTATAATACTGCATAATGTTTTTGGCACTTTCAGAAGCCTATAACAGGGCCATCAAATGTATCCTGGGGCAGGGAAGAGGAGGGAGTTCTGAGAAGACTTGTAGGAGAAAGTGACATTAAGCTGAGAGAAGGATCACTTGGAGTTAGACTGGAGGGTAGGGGTTAGGAGGGGTAGGGTGGGAGGAGGCATGTGTGTCCCAGGCAAGGTGAATAGTATCTGGGAAGGCCTAAAGGCTAGGGAAAGTACCAGGTGTTTGACAAACTCAAGGACAGTCGGGATGGTGGGAGAGAAGGTGGGGGAAATATAGACGGACTGCCCTAGAATGCGAAGTGAGGAGCTGAGGCTAGAGAAACCATGAAGAGCCTCGTAAGCCACGTTCAGATGACTGGACTTGACTCAGAGGGCAATTGAAGGGAAGTGAGGAAGAAAGTGAGATGGTCCAGTTTGTGTTTTAGAAGGGCCATCGGGCTCCTGGGGAGAGAATGGGTGGGAGCACGGAGAACCACTATAGGCTTTGCAGCAACCCCACTGAGAGAGGATGCAGGCTTCACCTGGAGGATGAGCAATGGTAAAGAGGATGGGCAGAAAAGGACAGGTTTGTTAGTTGGCAGAACATGGTTGACAGGATATGCTGATGATTTGGATGAGGGCAGTGAGAGAGAGGATAGAATCCAGGAGGATGCCTGGTTTCTGGCTTGGGCAACTAACTGAGCCAGTGGCAGATAAAGATTGCAGGATGAGGAACTGGTTTGCAGGGGAAGAGAATGAGTTCATTCCTGGATGTGTTGGGTTTGAAGTACCAGGAAATCAATCTTCATCATTTTCTAGTATTTTCCAAAGAATGAGCTGCATGGTCCCTATGAAATAATTGAGATAGACGAACTCACTTTAGTGTCCATGTAGGTGCAGTGACATTTTAAAGTCATAAAAATTGACTTTCTGATGGTACTCTTGTATTCTGACACCGGATACATAGGTGGGCCCTGGTATTCCTGGAGAATATATTTGGATGGTCCCTGTGGTAATCTATGTGACTAAGAATAAAAATAGACAAGCTGAAGTGACAGTGACAGATAAAGCATCAGTCTTCCAAGCCCTGCTCCGCCTGTCTCTCCTTTTCCAGGGAAGACGAAGGTTGTTGGGGAAAGACGTGGAACCGCGTTCAGGTGAGTGTGACTCACTCTCCCACAGAGGAGGCTGCAGGAGCTCCCCGAAGACGGTGACTCTTGGTTTTATTTATTTTTTTCAATACCTTTATTAAGATTCAATTCACACATTTAAAGTACACAATTCAATGGTTGTATATTCACAGATATGTGCAAAAAGTACTACAGTTGATTTTAGAACATTTCATCACCTCAAGAAGAAACCCCTTATTCTTTACCTATCACCTTCTTATCTCCACTCCCCTCCAGCTCGAAGCAACCCCTAATCTATTTTCTGTCTCTGGAGATTTCTCTATTCTGGAATTCTTATGAATGGAATCCTATGCTATGTAGTCTTTTGTGCCTGTCTGCTTTCACTGAACATAATGTTTCCAAGGTTCATCTATGTTATAGTGTGTATCACTACTTTATTTTCTTTTATGGCTGAATAATATTCTGTTGTATGGATATGCCACATTTTGTTTATCCACTTCTCTGTTGATAGACATTGGGTTGTTTCCACCCTTTGGCTATTATGAATAATGCTGCTAGAAACATCTGTGTATACAGTGATTGCTTTTCATTCATTTGTGTGCCTCCAGGCCTAGTGCAAGAAAGATGAACTTTTCTGCCACAGATACCAACTCAGAGAGGATCCCAGTAGGCAGCAATGGCCAATGGCTCCGGGCAGCCTCTAGGATCCTAGGCACAATTGTGAAGGAGGAGCATTTGTTCTTGTTTCTCTGTTCTTTGATGTATGTGCCCTTTTCTTGCCACCTCCCTCTTTCCGTCAGATGCCTAAACGTTGGAGGGAGTCCTGATCCCTTTCAAAGACTGCTCTTTAGGCAGCAAAATTTCTACTACTCCAGCCTGCTCTAATCCAAGCTGCTATTCTTTGTGTGACTGAATAGCTGATGAATTCACATGAAGGTGTGAATGAGGCCTGAAACACAGACTCCTTTGCCTTTTCAAAGAGAAACGTTGGCACAAATGGATCTTATTGTAACAGGAAAGGTTTCTTTAAAATTTGAGTTTGGGAAGCTTCTAAGGTCTCTAAATGGCTTCCAGAAATTCCCTTACCCTTTATCTCTCAAACTTCCTTCTTCCTGATGTTTGAGTAAGTCTGAGATTTAAACTACTTGGCATTACTTAACGTGTGCGCCTAAGTAAATTTTACAGGAAAAGTAAATACTCGAAAGCTGCAGATCTTGAATCCGGGAATGCAACCAAAGTTTTTTACTATTTCAAATAATTAATAAAATGAAAATGAGACAACCCAGGATCATGTGTCTGCCATCACGAAAGTTATGATCTACGTCCCCTGGAAAATGTCCCATTTTTAGACGCGCCCATCGGCTAAAGTCTGATTAGCTTTGCTTGAATGTGAAGGCAGATTTAGCAGGATTCCTTAAAGTGTGATCTGTTGGCCAACTGTATCCAGAATCACTTTGGGCACCAATTCCAGAGGCCCCATTCCAGCTCCTGGAGCAAAATTACTTGAGGGATGTGGCCCAGGGGTCTGTCTATTGAGCAAGCTCCCTGGATGGTTCTTATGCACATTCATGTATCAGGGACATTCAAAAAATGACGGCTTCAATTACATGCATTCTAGATAAGTAGGGGTGACCATAATGTTTTTGATCCAAACTTTAGGGAGTGAAAGGAGGTGCTGTTAATAATTATGCTGTGAATACAAGTATAAACCAGGACTGTCTTGGCAAACCAGAACATATGGTCACCTTGCAAATAAATGTCAACCTGCCCAAGTGAGAACTTATTCTTCCATCTTATTCTGCCATCTTACTCTGCCTTTCTATCTCCTCAGAGCCATATTCTCAAAGCCTGACTATCTCCCCGGTACATGCCTACGAGTGTCTTACTTTTCTTGATTGCGTATCCCCAGTGGGCAGTTGACTTCGCTATGGGGGTCATTCATGCTGTTCTTTGTTCCCTGGTCCTCCCCTCTCTCTGACACAGACAAGACTGAACTTTCTATCCACCTTGTAGTTGGGCATGGTCATGGGTCTGGTCTGGCCAGTGGAGGGTATATTGAGTCACCATAGGGGTCCCAGCAGAGCTCCCTGCAGGGTGCCAAAGAACTATGGCCAAGAGGAGCATCTCTTCAATTCTACTAAAACACTATGTTACAGCACCTTGTTTAGTCCAGCATACTGTCCAGCATAGCGCAGTATAGAGACCAGAAGGACTGAGACGTGATTCTGAATTTGTTATCACAGAGGTCAAATGTGGTATGGAGTGGTACACATGGGTGTCAGACTCACACCTCTTTGCCTCCAGGTGTCTCCCTCTTCCTCAGTCTATTTACAATTTACAAAGAGCTTTCAGATACCTTGTCAATTGATATTTATGTTAGTTCTTTGTGGCTGATATAAGAAATTACCATAAACTTGGTGGCTTAAAAACAACAGAAATGTGTTCTGTCACAGTTCTAGAGGCCAAAAGTCTGTGATCAGTATCACTGGGCTGAAGTCAAGGTGCCAGCAGGGCCATACTCCCTCTGAAGGATGGTAGGGGAGCATCCATTCCTTGCTTCTTCCACCTTCTGGTGGCTACCGGGATTTCTTGGCTCATGGCTGCATCACTCTAACTTTTAAGGCCAGCATCTTCAAGTCTCTCTGTCCTCTGTCTTCATATCACCCACTCTCCTGTGATTGTGTCTAATCTCCCTATGCATTACTCTTATGAGGATACATGTGATTGCATTCAAGAACCACCTGGATAGTTCAGGATAACCGTCTATCTCAAGATTCTTGATTTAATCATACCTGCAAAGACCCTTTCTCCAAATAAGGTAATATTTACAGGTTCCAGGAATCAGGACCTGATATATATGGTACCATTATCAGCCCACCACAATATTCAGAAAATCTTTGGGCGGGGGGCGGGGAGCAGGCACACATCATCTCTTTCACTTCACTCTCAAGGAAGTTGAGGTTCAGAGCATTTAAGTGACTTGCACAAGGTCCTGTGCCTGGCCAGTGGCAGAAAAGGGACTAGAAAGAAATACTGTCTAGTTCCCTTTAAGCTGTACTGTTTCCTCAAGATGGCCCAGCGGACAGATGGCATGTGGTCCATCTCCTTGCCTCCCTGTGCACCATTGGATAGTGTGCTTCAAAAGCACAGCACAAAAAATGGCTCTTGGCGCTGAGTCACTGATGGAAATCTTAGGCTGCATGGGACTTTCCAGGCATGATTAGGAACGAGGAAAAAGCCTGGTTTAAAAATCTGGATCCAGCTGTGACATTAATGAGTGGTGTGAGCTTAGGCAAGTTTCTATGAGTTTCTCCTCCTCAGATTTCTCATGTTTAAGATCAGAAGATAATTTGTTAAAATATGGATATTATTTATTGCATGCCCATGAAGTGCTAATAATCTCTATGCTAGACTAAGAACCTGGCTTACATTGTTTCATTCACTCCTCATGAACAACCTGATGAGAGAGGTCTCATTGTTGTGCCCATTTTACTGGGTAGACTTCAAAAGATTGAACAATTTGACCAAAGCCACACTGTAAGCAAGTGATGGACCCAAATGTGATCTGTCTGTTTGACTCCAAAGTCCTTCTCTGACCTTTGGCCCCTGATTCTCTCCACGCTCCCTATTTATACCACTGTGATACCATGGTGTTGGCATGGTATAGGGGTCTGGGCCATGCAATGGTCACATATCTACAATCCAAATTTCCCATGACATGACCCACTTGTCTCTACTATTTTCTAAGGAGCGAGCTGGTGGCTGGCAGCCAGATGCAGGGTGGATAGGCCTTGATTCAGGATATCATGTGAGAGAGAAGCGGTCTTGAGTAAATCTAGGGAAAATTCCCTTGTGGGAATGTCACAGGAAGCAGAATTTTGTGGAACAGAGGCAAACGGTGATCTGCTTTTATCAGTTAAACAGCTTGTACTCAGTAAGCATTTGTGTCTGTTTTGGTCTATAAACCCTAGGTTCTTTGTCTGGGTGACTTTTGAGGCAGCTTTGTAGAATCAGTGTATCCCAGGGCTGGGAGAAGCCCTGGAGACAGGATAAGTCTCACCTTCCATTTGAAGAATGGGAGGCGTAATTAAGTGAAATTCATTTATTCAGCAAACGTTTAATGAAAGCCTATGTTTCAGATATAGTGCTAAACACCAGGATACAGAAATGAAACAACACGATCACTTCCAGGATCTCTGTGCCTGGTGGGCAAGGCACACTCATAAACATATAATTTCAATAAATATGGTAAACACTGCAATTGTGCTGAGACTGCTTTGGGAACCTGAAGGAGTCAGCAGAGACTGACGTTTGAGCTAGAAGAAAGTGGGAAAAGACAAACCAGACAAGGGAATCAGGATCCTGGATGGGTCAAGCGCATGAAGAGAAGAATGGTGAGAAGTTCCTGGTGCCTGGACCTGAGGTGGTGCGAGAGGTCACAGAGGCTAGCATGAGACCTGCCCAAAGTCGGATAACTTCTGGCCTGTTGATACTGAAACGTTTCAGTCTGTACCTTCAAGTAGATTTTAATGCCATTTTCCTTTCACTGGGTCTGTTTTGTGCATCTTGGTGTTACTGGGCTAGACTTGGCATCCTTCACCTGGGACACTGGATAGCTTTTACATGCTGTAGAACTTCTTAGGGCTCCAGCAGGTCTGCTGACCACAAGGAATAGTTGATGATGTCTGTGAATCAGCTCAGGCTCTTGCACCTTATCTCGTTTCTGCTTCTAGCCTGCAGCAAACTCATAGCCCCTGCCTAGCATGGAGGCCTCAAGTTACCCCGTGATCCTGAGAGTGCCTGGTACCTCTGTGTGTGCACAAAGTTGAAAATGCCTTCTGAATAAAGTCCTTCTTTTTCAATCACCAAAGAGAAATAACGGAAAATTCAGAGATTTAGGAATTTTTGTCTTCTATGGAAAAGAGAAGAAAGATGTACTGCTCCCTCTCTTGATTTCAAGACTAATCCACTCCCCTTTTTTATCCACTTCCAGGTTTTCCTTCAGAATTCATTAACCACAAGTTGGTTTCTCCAACCCCATGGTGCCTATGTATATTTGATGTACTTTTACTGGCTGGCTGAACAGTGTGATGAAAACGGAGGTGAAAATCTACTGTTACTAGTGGTCCCATGGCTTTCCCTTGTCCCTTAAAATTGTGAGATCCTGCCAAATTCTTTCCCATTAATTATAATAACAATAATAACAAAAGCTTCTTTTGGGGTCTCCTCTCTGCCTTTATGATGCAGTTCTTTCTCTCCTCTATTCCCCTCAGGATATTTTCTACTTAATGAGATGCACTGATACATATTCTTCCTTGCTGTTTCTTTTCTGGCTGGATGTGCTTTTCGTACCTACAGAGGCCCTGCAGTTTGGTCCTGAGTGCCAAAAAAGAATCCTTAAAGAAGAAGAGAGAAAATACTGAGGCTGAAATTAGGAACTCTGGAGAAATATTACTTGCTTCCTCTAGCATTGACAGATGGCCTACTATGTGCTATGCTAGATTTGAGGGCATAAAGAGAAATCAATCTATGTCCACCAGGAAGTGAGCTGAATGCAGAGACTAAGAAATAAACCAACAGATACATAGACAGAAAGGATGGATATCCTTAAAGGCTTGCAAGAGTGCAGGAGAAGCGCCACCTCGTCTGGTCAGAGGATGGGAGAACAAAGGGAATACATTTCCAGAGATGTGCTGAGTTGATTCTTAAATAATATCATTGAACAAGTATTGGGTGGAAAATTGTGGAAGAAAGGTAGGAGAGAGAATAGAGGAGAGAGAGATGACACAAAGGGTGGTGCAATAGAAGGGAACATCATTTACAAAGAACTGGAGGTCAGAAATCACATGGCACACAAGAGCACGTGCAAGTAATGTGTTAAGCAGGGGACAGAGATTTTAACTAATATTACCGAGGGCCTACTAAATGCCCTGTCATATACCATTATCTCACAATATTGGTTGAATAAATGACTGGGGTAGATAGTTTTGTATCTACGTAAGAACACTCTAGGTCAAGGATGTTAAGTCATTTTCCAAGACCTTGCAGCCACCTAATAAGTGAAGGAGGTGGGATTTGATTTGATTCCTCTAGCTTTTGGTCTGGACACTTTGCAGCTGCCCCACGTGCATTTGCAGAAACCCTTGTTAGGCATCCTTTCTCAAAAAGAAGATCCAGTAGCACTATATGTATTAACAACCACATTCTCTAGGACTTTGAGGAAACTTCTGTAAGGTGTGTGGGTATAACTAAGAAATCAAGGAAGAAAAAAATGTGGTTCTTTAAAGGAGGGTACTGGGTGAGTTAAAAAGAGAAACCAAGGATGAAGAAGGTTAAGCAACGAGGAAGAGAAGGAGGAAAGTAATTAGAGTTCAGTGAGCTAAAGATATAATTTAAAGACTTTGCAGGAAGGAACCAAGGTGGGAATGGAAGAGATTAGATTGCAAGGTTTCGAAGGTCTGGCAAAAGCTTAAGGGTAAATCAAAGGACTGTTAGCAATTCAATAGGATTTTATATTATTTTAGGAAATCGAGTAGCAGTCCATTAGTTGCAAAGCCCAAGATCAAGAAGAGAGTTAAAAGACAGGGCAATTTCTGGAAGCCTCATATGTCCAAGAGTTTTGGCCTAGCAGCATGTTGATGCTAGAAGGGTCTCAGATCATCTCCTAGGACCTTCTTGCTTTGCAGGTGAAGACACTGAGGCCAAAGAGATCGTGTTCATTCTATGTGTGTGATTGAGCCTACTGCCAAGCAGAGACTTGATTATAAGTTTCCAACTCTCAATTCAGAGTTATTTACAAGAATGTGAATTTCAGATCAGGGCCTGGGTTTCCAAAAGTGGTCAGAACACCAACCCTGTCTACCCACAGGCCAATCATAGAACATGGGGTGTAGAATCAGGGACTTGAATTGTAAAGAACAATGGGAAGGGAAAGAGAAGCCTGACGTGGAAAAGCCAGCACTAGGAGGAAATGACATTATAATAGAAGTTTGGGACATGAAGAATGGTCAAGTGGTGGTGAGGAAGAGGATGAAGAAACACAGAGACAAGAAAAGGGGATGGAATATAGTTAGTGGGTGTATCAGAAAGACCCTTTGTTTTATGGAGAGTAAGTCCTCCTTAAATTTAACAGTGAGCCATCAGAAATGGAAAAATATGTTTTGCAGATCGTCAGTCCCCAAATTTAAAATCACAGAGTATAGAAGGGTGGGTTTGGGACTAAAAGGCTAGACCCTAAAACCAATACAGCCTCTCATTAACTCTGGGATCTCCATCTGCTTAGATCTCTGATCCTAGAAATGAATCCACCCTCCCTTGATGCCACAACCACTTCCGGTTCTGAGACTTTTCCCTGTTCTCTTTTATGGCAAAACTCCTCAAAATGGTTGTTTGGCTTCAGAGTCTCTGCTTGCTCACCTCCCATTTTCTCTTGAAACTTTTCCAGTCAGGCTCTCATCCCTAACACTCCATGGCAACCAACCTGCTTTCCATTCCTTCCTCCAACTGTGATTCCCAATTTTACCTATGGGATGGTTTGAGAGGGCCATCCTTCTAAAATCTCATTGCTCTCTAAAAGAAAAGCTGTAAAAGTTAGAAGTGTGACCTGACCAGAAAACCTCACGGAGGAAAAAATGGGAAGACAAACCCAACCACTTCCTACTTTCCATCAAGTTTTTAGATTGGTAAAAAGTAAATGTAGGAGGCAGATAAAAAATTTTCAGAGCTATTCAGAATATTATCTTGAGAAGAATGTTAGCTCCAGCTCTGACTTTTCAAATGGCTCATTTTAGGGGCTGATTTGGGGCTCAGGGAAGTGAAGAAAAATCTGACCTCCTTTTTGAAGGGAAAGGTATTGATGATGAAGTTTGTCCTTAAGTGTCCTCACTTCTTTTGACAATACTCACTATCTTCTCCTCACTCTCCAAATTATCAATGCAATTTAGGCTGGAGACAGATCTGAGTAGCTAATGTTGTTGGGGGTAAATCCCGGTTTTAATCTCTGGTCCAGAAAATCCCACCAGATCTGAGCAGCTTTGAATCTACTTTTAATCCACAAATGACACTAATCTGAGCTCTATATTCATGGGGAAAACACACAGGCACCCTGAAACTAGAGCTGTGTATATTTTCTTTTAAGTAGAAACATTTGAATATGAGCTTTGAGAGGCTAGAGAAAATTTCTCTTCAGAGAAGCCTAACAAACATCTTATCTACTAGAGCAATCCTCAGCCACCGGCATCCCTTTAAATCCTTCTTTAAACCTCTGTAACTTCCTCTTCCTATATCCTTGATTTAATACTATAGCTCAGATATTTGTTCTAAGCCTTGGAAAGCATATCTTGATCTTCCTCATCTGTAACACGGGATAAGAAATGAAGTTTAATGTGACAATTAAGATAATATTGTGAACATGGAAGCAACCTAAGTATACATCAGTGGGTGAATGAAGGAAGAAAATGTGGTGTGTGTGTATATATATATATATATATATATATATATTTATATATACATACAATGGAGTATTATCAAGCCATAAAAAATAAGGAAATCTTGCCATGTGAAACAACATGAATGGACCTTGAAGGAATTATCCTAAGTGAAATAAGTCAGACAGAGAAAGACAAATACTGTATGATATCACTTCTATGTGGAATCTAAAAGAACTCTGAAACCAAAAAGCAACAACAATTAAAAAACCAAATTCACAGAAACAGAGAATAGACTGGAAGTTGTCGGAAATTGGGGCTAGGGGGTGGGTCAAATGGGTAAAGGTAGTCAAAAGGTACAAACTTCTAGTTATAAAATAAATAAGTAATGGGATGTAATGTACACTATGGTGACTATAGTATATAATACCGTATTGCATATTTGAAAGTTGCTAAAAGAGTAGATCTTAAAAGACCTCATCACAAGAAAAAAAATTGTAAGTATGTGTGGTGATAGGTGTTAACTAGACTTACTGTGATGATCATTTTGCAGTATATACAAATATTGAATTATTGAGTTGTATACCTGAAACCAAGATAATGTTAAATGTCAATGATATCTCAATTTTTTAAAAAAGGGAATATTGTGAAAGAACCTCACCTGTTGGAGGCACCTGGCAAATGTTTATTTATCTGAGCTGTGAAGACACCATAAATAAATTTCAGAAGTCTGTTTATTGCCTTTGCTCCCAAAGAATCTTCAAGAAGGCTATTGGGCTCTGCATGACAGACTCAGATGACAGTCTAAGGACAGCTTGGCCTGCACTGTATTTCCAGGGAGTTCCAGGCTCTTCAGGAAGAGATGCTCTTAGACTCAGGGCCTTGCCTGGCCCTTTCTGCTTCTATTCCAGCCATTAGGTAAGCCGCCAAAGGGCTTTTCACACTGCAAGGGACTTTCAGACTTCTAAACAAACTGGCTCATGATTGCTTAGGAAAATGAGGACATCTACCGAGGTTCTAATGTCCTCGTGGATGTCATTGACTGTGGTAAGACGCAAGGCTGAAGAGGAGACAATGGAACAGAATAAGAAAATGCATTTATTTCTTGATATGGCTGTAGACACATAGACTTTTAAAAATAAGGCTAAATTCTGTCTTGTGAACCATAATCAGAGCAATGCCAACCAGTTGCTATTAAGAAATATATAGCAACCAGCTACTTTTAAGTACACCAGATTAAAAATCACTTTACATAATACAAAAGAGTCATCTATTTCATGTGTTAACCATTCTGTGCCTCAAATGTTTCTATTATACTATACAGGGAAGTAATACTTCTAATCTTTCAACAGTTATAAGAGAAATAATTTAATTGATATTTTAATTACCACCATCCTCATTTGGGTAGATGGAAATGTAGCTTTTACAAGTTTCTTGACAAAAACAGTCTAGGATTGCCTGTAGCTATTTTGAAAGCCCTCTTGGGCAATTTTCTTTGGTTGCATTCCACAGATATTTTAATCTTGTCATTTTTGCTCAAGGACTAGCAGTGGCTCCCTATTGATCCCAAAATTTGATAGAAGTGTCTTCATCTCCTGCCAATTGCTCAGTCTATCTTTCCAATCTAATTTTCATTATAATTCAACATTAACACCCCGGTTTGTCAAGTTAACCAACTTCTCACTTCCCTAAAAGCTAATTACAAAATCTTTTTCGAAAGACCATCTAAGTCACTCTCTTATTTTCAGGTAAAGACAGGTTGAGATTGGCTGAGTCAGACAGCTAGTTACTAATGGAACTGGATTTAGGTCCAGGTCATCTTACCCTCCACTTAGTTATCTTTCTGCCAGACTGTGCTGCTTCCTGACTCTCATTTCACCTTTGGCCACTGATCAAGTCGGCAGAGCCCAAAATGCCACCTGCTTTCCTTTTAAAATTGATATCTTTCCATGGTTCCAGAACACTGCTTCAAACCTCAGTTTCTCTAGAACCCTTGCCCTTTAACCCCAGGTGGGTCTTACCTGCCTTCATCTCATGTCAAAATCTCTCCCCAAATCCCACCAGCCCTTCCTCCCACATACACACATGAATGAATTCAAACTAACATGACTTTGGGTTCATTCCACTTGCAAATACTATTGTGAGCTTCTTGGTTCTCTATTCCTAAGCTCCTTGATAGAGTTTTCCCCATCATTTTCTCCCTCTTCCTATTCTGGTGCTAAACACAGTGGGTTCTTTACAGACAGTAGTTGAATGTCTATTGACAGAACAGCAGAAAGGGGGAGGGAGGGAGAAGTTGCCTCATCTTGTTTACATCCTATTGCTTTTAGAACACATAGGATGCTCTCTCTGTTGATGCACTGCCTGTTCAAAACTGCCCATACTAAGCCAAATATATTCTATGTCAATTCATCTTGGCCTTGGAGCTGTGACGTGGTTGAAAGGTATATTGCAAGTAAATTGTTACTAATAATAGTTATAGGACTGACATTTGGGAGTCATTTACATTTCTTTACTTTAAAAAGAGTAGAGAAAATTCAAAGTTGTTCCTATAATGTCACCCTTGCCACTTATATTCTTGAGTGGCTAGAAAGTAGAGGAGTCACAGCTTGAGATTAACCACTCTCTTTTAAGGTAACCCTGCAAAGCTCTGTTCTGCTATACCATAAGTTAATTTCTAGTCCAGCTTATTTCCCATATTTCTCCACTCTTGAGGTGGTCTAGTGTGTCAAGAACAGTGAAGGCTCTGAGACTCTATCAAGTTAGCCTGCCGTAGTTTCACGGATGCCAGCAGAAGACATGAGACCCCCTCAGTTTGAGACAAAACACAATTTATTGCTTACAGCAATAACAGAAGCTAAAATACTAGCATTTATACCAGTTCCCAAGTTCCATCTCCCATAGTGCAATGCGACAAAAGCTAAATGACAACTGTACAAGCACCCTTAGCTTCCCTGCCACCCCAAACACCTTGGACTATTAATGAAAAAGAAATTATCTTCTGGTTTGCTATGCTGTTGAAATGATGAGATATGTTAATTACAGATATAGATAGTTACGTATATTATTGCAACCTACCTTAACACCAACTGAGAGAAATTACCTAGTCAAAATCCATTCTCAATGCCCTGTGAGAATGTTTTTTTCCTAACATTTAATCTGACTGTGGGGTGTGGATATTTGCCTTTGTTGTGGTTATTCTGCAACATCCAAACCTTCCTACTTTAAGGGAAAATCTCCAGAGAGGTGAAATAAAGCACCCTGTTTCCCCCTATGGAAGCCAAAGTGGGTCAGATATTTTCTTTCCCCATTTGTGGCAGTTAGCACAGGCATGTGACCATGGCTTGACCAACTAGATCACTTTGAACCTTGAATCTTGAATGAGTGGTGCAAAGATGTGGGGATCCTCAGAGGTTTTTCACAGCACAGTTGGTGTCAAGAATCCTCTGGTGTGGTAGTTAATGGCCAGTGGTGGTGAGTAGTATTGCACCGTCAGTGTCTTTCTAAATGAACTCATCTTCTGGAATGTTCTTGGCCATGTTTTGGATGCTTCTCTGCTTTCCCCCTTCTTGACTGTGGTAGTTTATATTGTTAAACTAAACTCCGTTTTTTAAAATCTCCTTCTCTGTGTGCAAGGAGTTAAGAGTAGGCAAAAGAGGACTTTGTGTAAGACTGTGGACTTGGAAGGCAGAAGGGAAACAACAAACATTACTCTCTGAAAGTCTTCACGGCCGGATGCAGTGACAGACAGAATTAAAGGTGTTGGCAGGTTCCGGGCTGTACCTGCTCTCCTACCTTCTCTCTCCAGCTTTTCTTCCCAACTACTGACAGCAGCCCCAGCCCAGCACCCATCATTCACACCTCTCTGCATTTTGCTCATTCTGTTTCTCCTCTCAAAATGCACTCCTCTTGCACTTGTGTGCAGTGAACTTCAGTTTATCCCTCAAGCTTAGGCCCAGGCATTATCTCCTCTAAGAGCATTTGGCTTTGTGCCCCTCCTCTGTGCCTCCAGTGCCCTCTCCATCATGTCCCTTATTCATTGTATTGAAACCTTCTGTTTGTCCTCCCTGGACTGTAAGCTTCTTGGAGACAGGGGCTATATCACATTTGTTTTTATATCTGTAGTATCAGTACAGAGCCTAACACAGAATTGTCTTCAAAAATGTTTAAGTGAGCAGAACTGACTATTCAGAATGAATTTGGCTTGATAAACTACATCTTGGTATCCTTGGAAAATCCACCCAATGCTAAGACGACCACAAACAATAAGAACAAGCAAACGGAGGCAATTACAGTTGCAGTTTTTAAAGGAGAAAAAGGTAGATGGTCCCAGATTATAGACAACTGAGATCACAGGAAGCTTTTAGAATGATTGTCAAGGTATTAGATTTTATGGCCCTAAGAGATAAAGAAACAGTGATCACTAGTAACCAGCACACGGTCTCCAAGAAAATATTCGTTGGTTCACAGTCATTTATGGAACATATTCTATGGGCCAGCCACTGTACTAGACACCATGCATACAAACATAGCTGATCCTCGCCCCGAAGAGATTTGAGGTCTCATAGGACAGCCATACCTGAACAGCCTCTGAATAAGGTTCTGTAAGAGCTGCCTTCATGACTTACAGAAAACTTTACCCTAGGGTTGCCAATGAATAGATCAGTGTTTACCTGAAGATATATTTAAAGAGACGTACATCAATATTTTCTCTTGTTGTTTCTTTACCTACCCTTTGGTCAGTGATATATATCACGATAATGGAAAGATTGGTTATTATATTGGTGGCTGAATCAAAGTTGGGAGCAATGGTAAAAATGGTAAATAAAATCTACAACTATCCTATGGTTTTAATAATAAACAAAATTCAATAAGATGAATACAAAGTTCTGTATCTGTTTCTCAAAGCCCTATGTTACTAGGTGGAGGCTACAGCAAGAGAGATTCCAAATTAACACAAGAAAGAACTTTCTAATAATCAGAGCCATTGTCCAGAAATAGAACAGACTATCCTGGGAGATAACGTGTTGTCTTCACTGGAGCTTTTAAGTAGAGGCTGGAAACCCCCATGGATGTAAGCTAAGGAGCGGACCTGCCAACCCAGGTGGTCCTTGACTCAAGGGTGGTGGATGAGGAGGCTTACAGTGGCGTGAAATACTCAGTCTGGGGTCAGAAGCAGAGTTGGATTCCCAACAAGCAGGAGAAGCTCAGGTTCAGAGCACTGGCAAGGTAGTAGGGAGTCTAATGACAGGAGAAAGTATTTCTGACAGCATTTGATCGGAACTATTTCCAGAAGAGATTTAAAATGCACCCTCGTGGGAAAATTTGGAACATCATAGGACCTCATTATACTTGGCTTAATGTTTTCATATTGAATGTCATATAGGGCTGGCACAGTTTACTAGACTCTCCGAAGGCCTTAATCTGACCTGATTTGGAGATGTGGGTCCCGACCCTAATTCTGTCTTTGATTCACTGTGTGCTTTGGGCAGCAGTTTCCTTTTCTTTAAAAGGAGTTTGACTAGGTAGTCACTCCGATGCCATGACAGCCTGAGTTGCTTTGTATTTTCTTTTCTTTCTGGGTCACCTGGCTGAGGAGCAGGGCATGCCTTCTGAAACCCTTCATCTCTGTGGAGTGCCAGCAGCTTTTAGGCCTGGGCCGGATGCCTCCAGCCTGTGGTGGGAAGGAGCAGGCTCGCCTGGTTCTGCCAAACCTCTAGGCCACACTAGACGTTTTAGTTCACATTAAAAAATAAGTCTGGAGCTGTTTAACATTCCCAAGCTGGTTGTGTGTGTTTGCATGCATGTGTGTGTGTGTGTGTTTATGTGTTTGCACAACATGCAAAACTTAAAAGCAGAAAGTTTCAGCTAACCCAGAACCTACCATTTCCATCCAGCTGTTGGCCTTGTGCCTCACAACACGCTTACAGCCCATATTAATAGCTCCTGTGAAATGTGCCCTGTTATTTTACGCAGGCAGCAAGATTCCCAACAGCTGTAGGAAATGCCTTTTGACCCAACAAGAGACAAATAAGATTCTTCATCTGGTTGGGGGCTGGGGGCCAGTGTGTATGAAACAGCACTGAGGTCTTTCTTCTTCAGAGAATCAGTATCACTTGGTTAATTATGAGAACAAATAAGATTCTACCAAGATTCGACATAAAATGCAAACATTTGTATTTGATGTTTCATCCCTCAGCCATCATGCTCCTTTCTAATGAAAGTCACAGACTTACTCAAGTCATGACTAAAATAAAAGGACAGCAGAATAATAATGCATCACTTTTCACCTTCTAAGATGTTGTCTTAGGGAAACAAGCAATATTTTAGGCAGAACTGCTGTTACCAAGTTTTCAGTTTAAAATGATTAATAGGAGGATGTGGGAGGCAGGAGAAAGAGGTGTTGTTTTTGTCTCTGCTATTGTCCTTCTGTTGTCTGTGTGATGTTAGAAAAGACACTTAATCAGTTGGGGCCTCTGTTTATCAGCTCACCCAAGACGGACCATAGGATTTATTCTGCCAATGAGCCTTGTCGTCTTTCAGTGGCCTCTATTCCAAATAGGAGCATTTACTACTTGCCTCTTTGAAAGATGTCTGATAGCTAACTAATAGCTTGCAGCTTTTTATCCATTTCCACATTTTCTATCTCGCCCACATTTTTGAGGATTGAGCTGAGTAAAAGTTTGCCCTTGCTGAAAGGTCTGAACTCAAACAAGGCACAGGATTTTCTGACTGGGACCAGAGATTGTCAAGCTAATTTGATAGGGTGCTATTTGAAAAATTGAAATACATCTGAACAGGTATTTTTAGATCTTCACTGAAGACTTTTCTCATCTTTCTTCAAGGGTCTTGATTCAATTAAAAAAACAAAAACAGAACTTCACTGGCTCCTACTCTGTCAAAACCAGGCTTACCACTATTCTAAAATGTTATGGAGTGACCAGTTGTTCCTTAGTTTTCAAGCTGTTCAACATCTAAGCACAAAAATTCATTGTTCTGCCCCGAATAACCTCTTTATATTTCGAAGACTCAAAGACTACATAATCAGCTTATATACTTTTACTCTTAACTTAATTGTGTATCATTTTTTGTCATTTTCAAAATAATGTCACAGCAAATGTAAAATGATATCATCAGGAGTTTGTTATTTGGAATGCCATGCTATATTTCAGTAATTATGCAAATTAATGAAGTAAGACAATCTTATTTAGAAGCAATTCGCATGATAAATGGAAAATAAAACACAAGAACATAGTTAAACTCAATTCTCATTTTTACAAGCTGTGTCTTATCATATTACTGGACTGAAACACAGTTAGGCTTTCATTGTGAAATGCTGTATTTGTAACAAGTAAGATCATTATTAAAATTAAGCATTAAAGGGTATATTCTTTGCTCCCTTTTTATGCAGCTTGAGAGTATAATGTGTTCCTCAAATTGCTACCATATTGTTTCAGAAATGCTTATCAACATGAAGTGTCATTCAATTTCATGGAATTTTCTGTTCCCATTCCCTCGATTGTAAACCAAACAAGAAAACAGATGTGTGATTGCAGCTCTTTTGAGTATTAACTTTCAAAAAGACGTGGCTTTCCCCCAAATTCCAAATTTTCTTTTTTGTAAATTACCCTCCTTTCTCCCGTTAGCTGCTTTCTGTGACTAAGAGAGGCAGTAGTCAAAACTGTCCCATGAAAATTCATCTTCAGAACTCCCAGTCTTCTCTTGCCTTTCGATGACTTTCTCCTCTCCCTTTTGCCTCCATCTTCAGGAGCTCGATGCTGTCCATTGTGCTCTCTCACTTATTCAAGTCAGTGCCTGGGAAAGAAGCTGACATTACTTATTCCCTAGGATGATTCCGTTTCCGTGATTTCAGGGGTATCGCATTTACTACGCAGAGAATTAGAAACTCTACATCGGAAAGAATTCTAGCAGCCTGATTATGTCATCTTGCTTTCGTCACTTCAAAGACAAAAAGTTCATTCTTGCCATCATTATTGATGAGTTCTATTTTTTTTTTATGAATGCTCTTTCTTTTGGTGAGCTAAAATCTCCTCTCTATGTTTTAATCATTGACCTTAATTTGCTCTCTGGCGTAATATTGAACAAATCTAACTACCTTTCCCACTTGACAGCTTTTCAAATATCTGAAGAGAGTAACCATCTTTCCTTCACCTTCTTTTAGTCGGGTTAATCATTCCCAGTTCTCTCATTTGTTCCTCATTTGACATGGTTTCCAGATTCTGCCAAGCATTTTCCCTCTCTACTGCCCATCTTGATCACCAGCAGTGAACATATTCGAATATCCCAACACTCTAAAATATGGTATCCAAGACTGAACATGACACTCTGATGTTCTCTAACTGACATAGGGGCATCACGTGACCTGTAATTCGGTATCTACACTTCCCTTCATGAGGTCTCCTGGACACTCCAGCTTTCCTTCACTTAACATTGTTAGATCTACTATGCAGCAGGCATGGCACTGGAGAGACAATAATGAACAAGGCCCAGGTCTTGCTCTTGAAGAACCTATGACAGAGATCCAGTTGTAGAAACAAAAGCTACTATGGGGAGTTAACACACAGCGACAGGCCTACGTATAAGGGACAAGAGTGAGCGGTAACAGTGACTGGATTTGCAGAGGAAGTAGCACTGAGCAGGGATCTGATTATTGCCAAGCCAGGCCTTTCCTACTGATAGTAGATTTTCAAATTTAAGAGTGTATTTTCTCCGCTGCTTTTGAATGAGAGGCTTTGTTCGTTGTTAAGGGAATTTCAAAGCTTCCTCTTTAGTGACTCTGAAATTGAACTCTGCCCTCTCTTTGGTAAGACCAGCACAGGCAGTGCACCTGGAATTCTAAAGGCAACAGGCACAGATCTGGTGGTAGGCACCACTTTGTTACTTAAAAGTTCTAGAGGGGCCAGCCTGGTGGCGCAGTGGTTAAGTTTGCATGTTCTGCTTCAGTGGCCCAGGGTTCACGGGTTTGGATCCTGGGTGTGGACCTATTCCCCACTTGTCAAGCTATGCTGTGGTAGGCATCCCACATATAAAGTAGGGGAAGATGGGCACAGATGTTAGCTCAGGGCTAATCTTCCTCAGCAAAAAAGAGGAGGATTGGCAGCAGATGCTAGCTCAGGGCTAATCTTCCTCAAAAAAAAAAAAAAAAAAAAGTCCTAGAACTCTCTCGAGATGATCTTTTTGGCTGGAACAAGCATCCTGCCTCATTTATCCAAATGGTGGTAGCCTTTCGTTTTATTAGTCTTGTTTTTTTGAAAGGTGATAGCGAAGATTTAAACCCACAAATTCAACCATGTCCTTAAGAAAGGTACATGCCACTTTGAAAAAAATACACACATGGATTTATAGCATAGATTTGGTCACTAAATTCTGGCCTGTTTTTTTTACCTAGTGAATTGGGTGACTGTTAACAATTTCTTTTCAGCCTTATCTAAGGCTGAAAGCAAAGATTAAACAGATAAACCCTAACCTTTCTTTATTTTGGGTCCTTCTTGGAAAACAGGAATCAGTTCCATACATATCTTATCATATTGATTTTCAGGTTCTTTGCTCTTCCCATTAAATTTCCAGCCTCTTATACAGTGGTCCATTTTGTTCTCAGCCTATATCATAGTTCCTTCTTGTTAATGGCTGAGTGCAGGTGCAGAGGGAGACAGATGCAATGAACAGGGAGTGGGTGACGAGAAGGTAGGGGGGTGGAGAGAGGATGTAAAATTTCCTTGAGGGTAAATATTGCATCTAAAACATTTCTGGGGATTGCAGTCCAGCATATTTCCTAGGAAGCAGGAGAAAACTTGCTCATTCTGCTTGACAAGGTATAGCCTGTGTGAGGCACCGTGGGAGGAAACACTGGCTGCTGCTTTCCTCACATTGGTTTCCTTTCTCTTTTGCACGTACTACTGCTGATAAAGTGTGAATGACCATATGGATCAAACACAGGGGGATAAACAAAAACACTCAAGGAAGTGCTTTATTTATGTTGCCATTTACCTCTGTAATCATGGGCATAGATCTTTCCTTACATAGGCTTGAAATACAACTTCATCTTCTGTTGTTAATCTCCAAGAGATTGGAGTTTTATGGCTCTGAGCTTTAATTCTTTAGCTTCAGAGGTGACCTTGACAGTGCCAAGTTCTTTTTATGATAATGCCTTAAATTTGTGCAACACTTTATAGTTTAATCAAATCTCAATATGCATTATCCCACTTCAAGTTAAACAGAAAGATATTATCTCTATTTTATGGAGGGGAAACTGAGGCTTAGAGGGAATAAGAGTTGCTTCAAGGTCACAGGTAGTAAGCCATGAAGTTGGTAGTATATGCAAGTCTGCATTCTGGTTCCAGAACTTTCTCTACTGAACAACACTGCCTCTAGTTGTAGTGGAGGCTATAGCTTATCAGGTCCTCATGCCTGCCTAATTGTAAATGATTTTCACAATTGCCCTCTTAGGTGGGCTAGGCAGGCGTTGTAAGACATACTGTCTCCTTTGCTCAACCAATTAATAGGCTAAACTAGAAGAGAATCATGCCTAACTGAAAGCCGAAGAAACTTTTTAATATCCACGATAGTTTATTTTGCTTTCAATCTCCAAGGTTCTTTCACACCATCATTCATGTAGCATACCCACTAATCCTCAGGGAAGTTCTTCTTGCTGAGTATGGTTCAGAAACTGTGGCTATTCTCAGTTTTGATTAAAAGAAAGAGATGCTACTAAATAAGAATGGACACTCTGTGGCCTCTAGGTACGACTCTTGGTTGAATGTTGGCTGGGAAAGTGTAAAGTCATGTGTTAATCTTCTCTCTTTCTTCCCTTCATCTTGCATATCTACACTCTTCTACTTCTAATGACACTTTAACTCAGTTGCCACTGGCAGCTTGTGACTTGTCTACACTTTGAGACAGTCACTGATCACCATCCATACTGGCTACCCTTGCATTTTTCCTACGGTGACTACCAGCTGCCCCCAAAAGATAAAGCTCTCTACAGATTACTTCACGGGCGTGTCACCTGTGCAGTTCTACAGAACACAATCCTTAGAAGGGCTCCATGCTTGATTGAATGCTCCACTGTCACTAACTTGAAATTCTTATTAATTTTCGCACAAGGGACCCTGCATTTTCATTTTGTCTTGGGCCCCATAAATTAAGTAGCTAGTCTTGGCTCGCCAGCCAAACTCACTGCAACACACACAGGGGTTCATATTCTCGTTCCTTTCATTTATTTCAGAGGTGTAGACCTCTATCCAAGAGAACAGATTTGGTCTTTGACTAAATGTTATCTGAATCTGAAACTTTCTCTAAAACACCGGGACTTCTGGCCATATTTTCTTTCTTATAAGAAAGCAAAATTATGCAACTATCTTTAAAAAAGCTCCCGCAGTACAACTCAGGTTCCTGTTTTACAAGAAAATGCTCTATTAAATAGATGTCCTCCTGACAAAGAATGAGATAGAGACAGAGAGAGAGAGAGAAAGTCATCTGCAGATAGTTGCAAGTGAGTTTCAGATTTTTGGGGTTGGGGGCTGAAGAGCTCAGAAAACTGGAAAGACAAAGATATATTCTTATATGATGAGAGGAAATCTTCATCTATCAAGTCAGATAGTAAATGAAATTTTATGTGGCTCTGAATTTCAGACTCTATGGAGCAGGATCCTGAGAGTGGGGATTGCGAAGGGGTTAAAAAATGTGGAACTTTCTCTCCTTACTCCATCTCTTGCTCTGGTGCTGACTTCTCCATCATCCCTCCACACTGTTTTTTCTCTTCCTATTTTCCAGTTCCTCCTCAATTTCTCTTTTTCACCCTTTCCTAGCTTTTTTTCTCTCCTCTTTTCTCTCCCATTGTGCGCATAATTTTATTTGGTTGATTGACTACAAAGGTATGTCCTTGCTTCTTAATTCAAAAAGCAATTGAAATTTTCATACATTTCCATCCTGTTTGCTTTTTTCAAGCACAAGCTGGGAAATAAAAAACTAAACTTGAATTAACATTGGAAAGAAATACTTTAAAAATTGATTAGTTGAAGAGTCTGTGATTTCCTTTGTTTCCTCTCTAGATAATTACCAAAAAGTTTAAATTATTAGTAGATATTTTTGTATAATCCTTAGTTTTTTTCCTGTTTGTCAGTTGTCCCTGATCAGTTATCAAGTTCTCCAACCCAAATTTACTTAATCACTACATGGGCATATTTTTAAGACATTAGACTGTCTTGTCATTACAGGAATTTGACTATAGAATTAGTTTCAAAAGCTTAAACTTAGTGCATTGTTATCTAGGTTCTATATCCATCTTTTGACTTCTTGGAATTAATTCTCCCCTATCTTTGTAAGGGCACAAAGAGAAGCAATGGAGTGAAAAGATGAAAAGGCATGCTCCTTCCCTCAAGAAGTTTACAGAGTAGCGGAGGAGACATATACCAACAATTACAGTACAATATGAGAACTGATAGCCGGAAGTGGAGGCACAGTGCAAGAATAGGGCTTCCAAGGGTGTGAATATCATTGAAGGTTGAGGGTGATCAGAGAAGGCTCTCAACCAGCACAACTGGTAAACATGGGGGCATGACTTTCACCAATTGTCAAAATTATGAAAAATCAAAGAAATACAAGTGAATTCCGGTAGTAATGGCCTTTTCCTTTTGCAGATTTAGAGAGGTTTGATAAACACTGGTTTATAAGAAACTTTTGCGAGAAACGGAGGATGGGTGTAGCTGATTAACTCTCTCCTTGAGTCAGTGACAAATATTAGTAACTAATATGATTTAGAGAAAGTTCTCAAACCTCTCTATTTCAGTATTTCCTCATCTGTAA